>NC_142178.1:18845000-19445000 GCF_026936395.1 Plectropomus leopardus
ATCTTTTGTGGTAAGTGGTAAGTTTACCCAAATTATGAAAAAACAAATATTTCCTCCTTACCTCCAATGGTATCTAGCCATGGAAAAATGCTATTTAGACCTGTAATGGAGAAGAATGGTGGAGGAAACTTGGCTTTTTAAAAAACAGTTCAAGAGTAACATTTCCTTTCAGCAGAAGTGTCAACGCAGTATCTAAACAAACATACTGTGAACAGTTTTCTGTCTGTCTCTTCAAGAAATAGTCATAATTTGTTGTCATTCAGAAGATGTCCTCTTAACTCTGTAATCTCATATTGTTGTTTAACTTTGTCTCTGTGGAGAGAAAAAAACTAGGCTCTTTTTTTGAACTGAAGATTTGAGAAAATCACCCATGCTTTTCTGATGTCACACCTTGCTTATCTGCCTCAGTCAGTCGACGTGAGCGCCACTCAAACTGGTCCAGAAGTCTGCAGCGAGGCTTTTAACATAACCAAAATGTTTTAGCAGTTTAGGGGTCAGAGATGGTGATACAAGAGCTTATTTTGCTTTTTGCATTTTTACGTCTCAGATAAGGAACCTGTCTCAAAATCTCAGAGAGCCTAAATTACTTCTTTTTTTAACATTGTGAATTAAATCTTATTTGCACTTGTTATAGTTTTCCTTTTATATGGATTTTAAATTTGAATGATCATTTGTAAATCAAATTTAATTCTTGCACTGACCTAAATGTGCATTTGCATGGCATCACAGGAGAAAGACTGCATCAATCCAAAACAGCGGTATTCTCACAGGATGTAATACGGCTCCAAACAGTCCTCCTCACTCTCTCTGTCCATAACCATGCATGTTTCGTCTTTTTTCCCATTACTACTTGAATACCCGGGACACAGTTTGTTTTCTTAACACAGAATAATCATGTGTGTCTCTTGTTAGGTTTCTTTCTGTGTGTGGACGTCTTATGATCAGTGGGAAGGAGAGATAGAAACAGGGAGGAGTGACATCTGGTGGTGATAAAGTTGGTGTGTACATGATGCTTATGATGGTTAATGTGTGTGTATGTGTGTATCTTCATATTGTGTGTGTAGCCGCCTCCTGCGGAAGATTTCTCTCACCTTCCTCCTGAGCAAAGGAAGAAGAGGCTGCAGTCGAAGATTGATGACATCAACAAAGACCTGCAGAGGGAGCAGGACCAAAGGTGACAAAATCATCAATTGCAAGCTTTCACATTTACTTTGAAAATATTATCAGGTGCAGGTGAAGGTGTTAAGAAACAACCTCTTTCTCCTATGGCAAGTTTAAAACTGCAACAATACCTTTGTCCTTTTTTTGAACTTGTATGTGTTTTAAATATCAGTAAATCTCCTGGTTAGCTCAGCCTGCATATGTGAGAAGACCCTGAAGCATTTCTATTCAACACTGAACAACTTCATTTCTGCCCATGTAGTCGTGGTAAAAGTGTGAGGAAAAATACCTTCATTATTTTTTATCAAGATTTTAACACTGAGCTAATCTGCTTCATCAGGATTGTGTGGGTGTGGTTTGTTCAGATTTGATTGACAGTAATTTGGCTATATAAGCAAGCAACCCGAGGACTGTAATAAAATCTGTAATAAAAGAGTCCAGATAAGGACACAGATATACACATCTCATGGGAAATAACCAAATTAGTTTCAACTTTGGCAGAAAAGTGCGTGTCAGTATAGGACTCCACTGCCTATATTGAAAATCTGATTGATAAAATTGGTTTTCAAGGCTTTAGAGGAGCACTGTGTACGATTCAGTGGCTTCAAGCTGTAAGGACTGAAGATTTCAAAGAGCTGAAACTTCTCCCATCTGTCCAGCATGAAATCCATGTTACAATTCCTGCAGTGTTCATTGTTCAGGAGGTTTTTACCGGGAGCGAAATTATCCACAGAGGTCTCTTCCTCTCCAAAACAAACAGACTAGATGATTGGAATAGGTTAAAAAAAAAAGCAATGGATAAAACGGTTTAACCTTACAAATCAGTGTTTCTCCAACGCTCAGTATGTTGAAGACAGGCTGCTAGCTGAGCACCTGCTACTTTGCTCAACTTTTTTCTTTGATAACTTAAGATCCAGACGTTCAGGAGGTTTTTCTTTCAGTAGCCAAATCATCCGCAGAGGTCTCTCCCTCTCCAAAGCAAACAATCTAGATAGTTTAAACTGTTAAAAACATTGAAAAAGCAGTTTCATGTTAAAAATCAGTGTTT
Source organism: Plectropomus leopardus (assembly GCF_026936395.1). Classification (NCBI taxonomy): domain Eukaryota; kingdom Metazoa; phylum Chordata; class Actinopteri; order Perciformes; family Serranidae; genus Plectropomus; species Plectropomus leopardus. The sequence continues at coordinate 18,847,210 of NC_142178.1, forward strand.
TTTCAATGCTTTGCTGTTTGGCTCATTGCTGAAGGGCTGCTACTACCTTGGCTGGGCTACTGTAGAAACATAGCGGACTCTGTGGACGAAAACTCCTTTGTGGATATTGCTTTATTGTGATATCCTTGTATGATTTTTGCGTGTGTGCAACAGGCACATACGCACATATATTTTTAAGTGATCAAATAAATTTAATGAATTGATTCTGTCACATTTGTTCCTATGTTCGGGGCTGTTGTTCATGATTTGGTCTTGGTTTCAGTTTGAAAGCTGTAACACTTTTAGACAACAGATTCTCCTAATTCCTGCTGTAATATGACAATACCCCTCCAAACCCCATCCATCACCTGAAATGTAACTGCGAGCGAGGCTTTTTCACCCATCATCGTCGTCCGACCTCACTACTGTCATGTTCAGCAGTGCGTCATGTATCTACAGCACATCTCCCAACTTCTAAAAGAACGTCTGCCCATCTCTCCTGTCCTTATCAGCACTGCTGCACAGGCGAGAAACTTCCTTAATGAGTGCTAACATTTCCAAAACAATGACACTTTTCTTCCTCCGTCCGACCTCAGTGAAGCACTGGAGAAGATGAAGGGTGTGTATGAACACAATCCACAGATGGGAGACCCCAGCAGTCTGGAGCCTCAGATCTCAGAAACTGCCCAGAATATTGGACGCCTGAAGGGGGAGCTCGCCAAATATGAGGTTATCTCTCTCTCTCTCACACACACACACACACACATATGCTAATATTGTGTGCATGTCAGATCAGATTACAGTATTTATTTGTGCAATAACATCTACTGTTGGTTCATCACAGGCGTGGCTGTCAGAAGCAGTGGGAGGAGAGGAATCCTCCAACGCCATCAACAATAATACTCAACATGGGTAAGATCTGTATTTACTGTATTTAAAGGAGTAGTTCGACATTTAAGGAACTATGCTAATTTATTTCTTGCCTGGAGTTTTGAAAAAAAGAGATGATAAACCCCTGTAAAACAAATTTACTTTTGGTAGGCATTTTGACGCTCACAAAAATGTATCCATTGATTGACAGATATCTCTTTAACCATGGAAATCACGGCACCTAGTAGCTCAGTTGGTAGAGCGGGCACTCCATGTACCGAGGCTACGTCCTTGTTTGTTTCTAGCTTTGTCCCTTTGCTGCATGGCATCCCCTCTCTCTCACACTTTCACGCTTAAGCTGCCCTATCAAGTAGAGGCATAAAGCCCAAAAATAATCTTTAAAAAAAAAAAAAAAAATGTAAGTGTTTGGGAAAAAATAACCGGAAGTTATATGCTCGGCTGGTGAAGTCAGAGCGTGCTTTCTCTTTTGGCCCAATGAGGCAGAAGATCCTGGTCATTTTACACATCAAAGACAAACGTTTTTGGCCTCATGCGCCCCTGAGCAACTTTCATATGAATAAATGGGGCCCTGCCTCCAACGCCGTATCCAGTTCTCTTTATACATCCATGATAAACATCTTGTCATTTTTACACTTCAGTGTATGGATCAAATCAATGTTAATTAGTGCCTATTAGGGGCAGGTTTTGTTTCCTTTGGACAGAGTCAAGCTTGCCATATCCCCCTGTTTCCAGTCTTTATGCTAAAATAACCAGTTGCTGGATTTAGCTTTATTTTTACACAGATGAGCGGTGTCAATCAAATCATCTAAACTCTGCAAATAAAACTTCCCAAGATTCACACTATTTCTTTTAATGTGAATGTGTTTAGCAGAATACACTGAGGAAATGACGCATCCTAATTTTTGTTTTTGGATATTTGCAGTGTTGTAGCAGCCGAACAGTGTCAGAACATCTACACAGAGTTTGAAGACGAGTTTGACGACATAGAAACTCCTGTTGGCCAGTGCACGGCTCTGTACTCATTCGAGGGTATGTTGTTATATTCACACTATATTCACACTGCCCCAAAGTATTTCTTGTTTTAGTCTTTTCATGTGTCTCACTTTAGTGTGCGTGCGTGTGTTTGTGTGTGTCTGTGTGCAGGCAACAGCGAGGGCACCATTTCCATTACGGAGGGAGAGCTGTTGAGTGTAATGGAAGAGGATAAAGGAGATGGATGGATGAGAGTCCTAAGAGCCTCTGGAGAAGAAGGCTATATACCTTCATCCTATGTCAAACTCACCCCGTAACATACACATACACACACACACACACACACACACACACACACACACAAAAAAAAAATCTTGTGATGGAAAGCAAGTTAAGAGCCAAAGGTGAATACAAAGTCATCCTCGATAATTGGAGCTGTTCTCTACATCTTTTATCTCAGCCAGTGACGTGTATAGTGAGATGAAAGTGAGCGATTAGAAAGCTTGTTATCGAGGCTGATTGCAATATCATACAGTCGCTTTCTCCGCTCGCTGCAGACAGAGAGGCAGACCGTCTCATCTCTATATATTTCAGCTCTTTTAAATACAAACTTTATGAATGTATACCTGAACTTTCTTTTGTCACAGTGTTAAGTGACGACTCATGTAACATATTCAGCATCATAGTAGCTTAAACGCTACATTGCTTTATGTTCATATATATCCATTCACTTGACTTTCCCACTGCCCTCTCCAATAACCTGCTGAATCTTTCCTTTTTGGCTCTCTGCTAAAACCTCTTTCCTGACAGAATAATGTGAGTTGTTTTTTTATCATATTGATGTTTTAAGACTTATAACTGGATGAAAACCACTACTCTAAAGGGAGTGCACAAAACAAATAATATTTTTTTCAGTGGAGGTTCTTGGTAAAGCACAGGTTCCCATTTTTTTTATGTCTGCTTTAAAACACTAGTCAGATGCCCATATGGTTATTGAAATAGGTTTTGCTTGCTGTGATAATTCCTCTTGTTCATACTGCACCTGAGAGGACCCTTCATAATGTGCTTTTTATGTAAGCGATGATGGAACATCTCAAGTTTTTCTGAAACTAAAATGAGCCTTTTTCGCAATTTAAAGGAGTACTTCACACACAAATTGGTCATTTATAAATCAGTTAGTCATGCTGTGCTACTTTTATTTTGTAAAGAAAACTTTTTTGCACGCCCCCACAAAAATATTGATGAACATATTGATTGATTGAGGACCATGTTCAAGAGCAGAATTATATCAAAACTTTTGTTCAAAAACTCTCACACACCTTGTGCAGTATAATCTGAGTCTCATTTATCCAGTTATATGCTTAGTACTTCCCAAACACATTCATTTTCATTAAAAATGTACCAGAGTCAGGCTTTGAAGAGAGCAGTGTCACAGCACACTGTCCTTTTTGGCTGTCCTGCATGGCTGTCAGGGAGGGTGGGTTTACCCAGAATTAGAGCCTGTGTAAGTCTGAAAGGGGGCGGGCAGAAGTAATTAAGAGAAATTATTCAGACCAGGTGTGAAGTCGCAGTGGAGATGAGATGTTTTCTGTTCGCCATGAGGAAGACAGTGCTGGAGTTTCCTCTTTTCCCAAGAAGTTTTGTTGTCTTTTGTGTGTGCGTTTAATGTCTACAAATAAACTGTCAGCGGAGTGCTGACGTGTTGGATCACGGAGAGCGAGCTGACTGAGTGATGGCCGAGACAGCAAGGTAACAGGAAGGCCCACATCCCTTCACCTTTAGCCTGGCAGTTGAACACTCACTTTTCTATATGTTCAGGCAGCCAAGCCTGGGAAGCCCTGTATGAGTGTTCAAAGAGAGTAAAAGTGTCATGTGAGCCGGGTTGTGTTTGGTGTGATAGTAGCAAGTTTCACTTTTAGTTCATTTTTGAATAATAAGGTTTTTGCAGAAATGCATGTGTTTCAGAAGTGATTTGCATGTGGCTGGATTAATGAGACTTGAATTTTACTGCAAGAGATGTGTGAATTTTTAAACAGGTGTTTTGTGATAGTTTTGCTGTTGTGGTCCCCAAACAATCAATATATCAATATGTCCACTGTTTTCTGTGAAGGTGAGTTTTCTTCACAAATTGAAAGTATGACTTAGTTAGCGACAAATAGACATTATGTGTGTGAAATATTCCTTTAAGTTATCTAGGCTAATGAAGCAAGCTTCTTTTTTTAAAAACAAATTAACAAATCAAAAATGAAATTCTGTCTTACTCTTCTGTCTTGTCGTTACTGTCTCCCTGCTGCAGCTACGCAGGGAATCACTGTTTGGGAAAACACAAACAATACTAAAAAGACTGAAATGTTTAAAGATTTACTCTTGATATAAGTGACTTGAGTCTGTCTGTGTCTGCAGGTTTTGTCGCCCATAACGTACATTAGAAGCACTATTGTGATGGATTTTTGAATGTCCAGAATGAGCATGAGGAATAATTACAGCAAGCAAAAACTGCTTTAATGTACATATGAGCATGTGCGTATTTTTTTGAGACTTGGAAAAAATATGAACGGAAATTTTTTAAGGCCATATGATAAATCTTAGTTTCTCCACTAAAGCGAAATTTGCAAGGAAACTTGCTTTGCAATGTTTCATGTAAATTCAAGACATTGTTGGTAAAAACCAAAAAAAAAAGCACAGTGGCAGTAAGTAAAAAAATACAGCATTTGCCATGTTATAATTCCTGGCACAAATACTTGGTGAATTGCCTGTGTTTGAGGTTGCTGCTTCAGAGATCATCACATAGCACTGATGTCAGAAAACAATATGTGCAAAAGTCAATGACAAGCAATTATTAACTCGTTTTCTTCCCTTTCGAATTCCAACTGTGCACAAATGTGGCAGAGCGGTTTCAATTCTTGTCTTCAACTGGTTCTTCTTGATGGTTATTCTGTTTCTAGTTTACTGGTTCATTTTACATGGTTTAACCACCTGTTTTCATATTCTGAGTCCCCAGTCCTCTGAATCTCACTCTTATGAGCCCTCTCAAATCCTCTGAATCATCAACATCATTATTCTGAAATGAAATCCAGATGACCTGTTCAAACTAATTTCCAAAGAATAATGACGTCAGGATTCAGTGGAAGAAAGAGGCAGTTTCATGATTCAGAGTCTCACTGCATCACTGCCAAGAGTGATGACCTCTTGGCATGTTTAAGTACTCTTAAATCTGATTGGAGGGTGAGAGACCCATTCAAGACATATTTTAAGACACACAATAGCGCTTTCTTCAAAAAATAATTTTGTCAATCAGTTACATGGTGAAAAATTCTTAAAATGACTTCTACTCCCTCTTGCAGTCTATAAATATGCTTTTTAAAAGTTAAATTGATGGACACAAAGTGCTTCCTGCTTCGTTCATTTTCAGTGAATGTGCACGTGAGGCTTCAAGATTCACATCACTTTGTTAGGGCTGAGTTTTGGTACATGACAACTTAAAGGTATTGACCAAAATACCCCAGTACCAAGTACTGTCCAGACTTATCCAGTATCTCAGTTGCTGCTCTCTTCCTGGCAAATGGTCTGCTCAGCGTTTGCCTGTTTAGCACGAGCTAACACAGATGCAACGTATAACATCCAACACAGTCATAACAAACTCACACCGATAACGAAACGGCTCGACTTTGTCATTAAACTCATTTATAACTGCTAAATAACACAACGCAACCCAAGACTGTCACGACTGCCCCTAACGTTAAGCTCACATTCCTGCAGCAGTAGCTACAATCCACAATCTGTTTCGTGGTGTCGAGCGGTGGTAATCAGTCGAGCGGTGTGTAATTGATGGAGTTTGCAGTTCAGTGTGCCAAGATGCCATCAAAACTTTCAAAAGTGCGGCTGTACTGTACGCCACTCTATTCAAATGATAAATATTGAATGAAGTGTCGGAATCATTTTAAGGATATTTTTATCATTTACGGTATTAGGGTACATTTATCAATATTTTGAACCACACCTCGCCCCACTGAGAGGACATTGACTAGCACATGCCTTAAACTCAGATTAAAAATGAGCACAGAGAACCGCTCTTCTTTCAGCAGATACATCAGACTTCTTGTGTCAAACTCTGCAAAAACATCACTGCACTGTGAAGTTCAAACATCCAAAAGAGGCAACAATAGTCAAAACATATTTTGAGTGTATGGGGAAAATCTTTCACTGAGCCACACAAGGTTTACCATCTCTTTCTCTACCACTCTGTCCTGCACTAGTTTTCTTAACATTTAAGGGGTATTATTGTATGATCCAATTTTAAAAAGAAAAGTATGTATTTACGTGTATTATTTGAGTCATAAAGTATAAAGAAAAAAACATTTCTTGTCTTTTTTGTTTCTTTGCAGCATCATTTATGAGAAATGTTTAATGTAAAAACTGAACATTTACACATTTTGCTTTAGAAAACACTGACATTAAAAATACAATTTCCACTGTGGTCCCTTACAGCAGCAGTTTATGTACAAAGGGGACTAACTCAGTTTTAACAACGTTCATATTGGTCCTTTGAAATCTCAAGTATCAAACAATCAGTGTCAATGAATAAAACAGCGTCTATCAGAAATGCACATTTGAACAAGTAAGCAGATTCTAGTTTTTGGGTAAACGGTTTCAGATTTCCTGATAATTAATACAGCATAGCCCTTTTCACAATAAAGGACAGCAGACGCATTCCACATTTTTTTAAGTTAAGTTGTCTCTCAACAAACTTGAAAGTCGCCCTCATCTCAACAATAACCTTTTCTTTATGTCTGTGTGATCTCGGGGGAGATCTCTGCCTTGGCTGCCGCAGCTCACCAAGGCTCAGCTAAAAACATTTAACCTTTAACCTTTATTTCCTTGTGAAGAAAGTGCTGACTTCACCTTCCGCTTAGTGAAACAGGCCCTGAGGTTCAGGTTAGTGAGTCAGGATGTTGAGGAGTGATCTCCACGGGTTCCAGTTTATCTGAGAGGACACAAAGAATCTTGTCAAACTTCTCGTAGCGCTCCTCTCTGTCTGCTGTCGCCCCTGACTGACCCCAGAACAGCCGCAGGGCGAACTCTGTCCGGAAAGCCTCCAGCAACTCAGGGACGGGCTCCCAGCCTGCTGTTGAAACAGTGTGACAGACATCAGATCAGTCACCACGGTAGATGTATCGTCACTTCACTTTCACAATGCACACTGGACATAAATGTCCAGAGTACATTGTTTTTTTTTTGTTGTTGTTTTTTAGGGAAATCCTGCATACTATGTCTTTTAATATTCTGATCAATATATCATTTTTCAGTTGTCAATTCAATGTTTGGCTTTTTTTCTCAGATTTCTATCACGTTATTGGCATGTTTTGACATGGCATCTTATAAAAATCAGTAATTGTTTGGAAAATCATGTTTTTACTCAGTAAAAAATGTTGTTGGTAAAAACATTTGTGAGCAATTTGACCACAAACGAAGCAGAAGAGTTTGCCTTTTACAACAATTTTGGGCTGTCTTTAATGCTACTTATCAAATCTCCCTAACTCACACCTCCACATGAACAGTGACATGAACAGGTGACATTATCTGCGATTTACGACAAGTTTGCACTGGGCAAGATATTGGTATTAAAAGAGACTAGACATCGTTATATTGTTAGTGTTGTCTTTTCTTGGTTTTGAAGGCCACATTTCAGTTAAGTGGTGTAATTTTCTGATCTTACCAGACTGTTCTGGATGTCTACATTTCACCCACTTAGTCATTATATCCACATTACTAATAATAAAATATTGATGGAAGCACCAATAGTCAAACCCACAGTATCGTCACAATATCGAGCTATTTGGTCAAAATTTCTCTATTTAATTTCTCCATATCTCCCAGACCTAATTTGAGTGTTTGGTGAATCTGACATGAAACATTAATAACAAACCTCACAGACAAATTGAGAGGTTTTGGATAAAGAGGAGGGTAATATGCTTGCATGAGGCCTATCATCTGTAGCTTTGTTAAGAGAGGATATTACTTTACATGCATGTGTGTACCTGTGAGCAGAGTGTGTGCATGCTGCTGATAATCTTGTGCATGAAGCGCGGCACTGCGAGCTGATTGAAGGACATCGAAGAGAAGCTGACAGCCTCGCTCACTGTTCTCCACGGGGTCGTCACCCTCCATCGCCATTAGCAGGGGAACCAGGTGTGGCACAGCGATAGGACCGTGGACTACAGAGTCTACAGAAAGACATATAACATATCAAATGTGGCTAACATTTCAAATAATGAGGTAGATAAATGTAATCCCTGTGAGAAAAAAACTCAGGCTTTAGACTGCTCTGAATACTCCAGTTCTAATGTTCTTCTAATTTTGAGTGAAATGACTTCAGCTCAAGAGCAATTTTTGTATTTGGTCCTCTGCTCCACACACGCTACTGCATGAATTTTCAATATGCAGCCTACACTTCGGCATGTAGCTACATGCTAACTTCAGAAAAACATGTAATATGAGTTGCTAGAATTAATAATAATAATAATGCATTTTATTTATAGGCGCCTTTCTTGACACTCAAGGTCACCTTACATCATCAACATAAAAGCAGACACAATATTAAAGAGACAAAATGCTGATTACTCATCAATTTCAGATCATATTTGTGTTTGAACATGTCTGATTTTGGTTTCAAAGATTTTACTGGTAATTTGTTAGTGAAAAAGTCATTCCCTTACTGCACTAATGTTGTAGAGATGCAGAGGTACAGAAGACCCCAAAATGGAGACCAATCAGAGCAGACTGGACTTTTTCGGGAGTGAGGCTTAAACAGAAATGTGCCACAGAGGGTGGATGCGGGTGCTCTAGCACAGACAGTGTGAGGAAAATTTAAAAAAAAAAATTTAACACCGAAGCATGTAAACATGCATGTTGGGTTTCTATTAGAACAAGTAGGTATCTGAAAATTAGCAAAATAGGTCCTCTTTAAAAAGTGGGTCATAAAGGTATTTATTTAGCACTTGTTTTAACCTGTCTCGAGTAACAGGTGCTTTTTTGCAGAGAGCTTCACTCAATTTAAAGAGAAGGGTGCTAAACTATCAAGTATGTTTATAGGACTAGAAGTACGACCACTTACAGTAGGTGAAAAAAGATGCACAGAGTCTTTTGTGGCTCTTTTTTTCAAGATTTTGTGGGCTTTTGCTTTTATAAGACAGGACAGATTAGTAAGCCTGAAAGCAGAGAGGGAGGGGATGACATGCAGCGAAGGGACACAAGTTGCAGTTGAATTTGTAGCCACTGCAGCAAGGACACAGCATTTATACACGGGGCAAATGAGGTATTCCCGCTTTTTGAGGCTCTTGAGGGAGCTGCAGAAGGTCTGATAAATTGTCTCTCAAGTGACAAACAAACTGACTGCAGCTCCAATCAGTTGTTTGGCGCTTCACTTTTTGTCTATACCAAGTACACAGCCATTGATAGCAGTTACTTCATTTGTTAAGAAAAAGAAAAAAAAAGAAGCCCTAAGCACTTCCACAGTTAGACACTTTTAGCTGTTTATTTGGAAGAGCTGCACTTCCAATTTCAAATAACATCTGAGTTTAAAAGGTCACACTGGACAAATCTGCCAAATGACTAATGTGATGTAACGTTTCACTCTTGACCCCACCACTCACCGTCCCCCTCGTTCAGCATGTTCATGAAGGGTTTGAGTTTCTTCTCAAATAAGACTGCAGTCTCTGTGTGGTTCCTCCTCAGTGCTCGCCATGTCATCTCAAGTCGCATTATCTGTAGGCGCATAAAAAAAAGTGTAAGAAAACCTTAAACAGTTTCCACTTTGCCTTAGTGGGCTTCTAGCAAGCATACAAGTGTCACAGTTACACCACCTGAGGCATCTCCAGGGCCTTCATCACAGCGGAGAAGGAGTAGAGGTTGTGGGCGTGTTCTTTCAGGGCCTGAGCCAATAAGATTAATTTATGTAAAACGGTTGCTCTCTGGCTCACAGTCCCTGTGCAGCCCAGGATGTCCACTGCAACTCCCAATGCTATTAAATGGTGCCTAAAAAATGAAAGATTAATGGATTAGAGAGGTGAGTAGACAGAATATTGAATATATTGAGAGACAGTTTCATCACTTCCCACTAGCGGCATCTCCTCACCCAGACATAGAGGAGAATGGAATTTAAAATTGACATGTAAAAAAGCAGCAACATTTTTCTCCACAGCATCCCAGCTTCTCTGGATAATCCACAAAACTATAGTTCCCCCTGAAAACTGTTAACAGTGTTTCATGTGTATTATCCACAGTGGCGACAACACTGAGCCCAGAAAAAGATGTTGCTGTCACATTAACTTCGTGATGCTTTCTGCAGCACACACGAAATTTCATTCACGTGCATTGTTTGTGGTGATGTCAGCAAGATATCTGTATGGCTACATAAGTGTGGAAATGTTTTTTTTCATAGTTTGGGTGAACCAATGCTTTAAAGGTGCATTATGTAAGATCTGGACATAATTTTGGTTTAAAAAATTCAAAAATGAACTAACCCTATCAACAGGGTGTGAAGAAGTAACACCTTTTATGTTATGTCCAAGATGTCAATGTATTGTACTGCAGAGATACGTATACACTGCTTGACAGCCAAGGACTGGCCGTCCCTTCTGTAATAATACATCCTGGCCTGAGAGGCAATAGTGAGTCATTGTAGCCTCTAGTGTGCCGCAGGAGACGATGAAGAGGTTGAGCCTGCCGGAGCGTAGAGTCCATCTAAAAGCATTGAGTTTACAGCTTCAGTGAATTAGTTGCTGTGTAAGAAACACAGGAATGGCAGAAGCTCCAGAAAAACAACCAGTATCACCATAACAAGCAGCTACCGAAAAGAAACAACGTTCCACAGCAAAGAAAACAAGTGATGTAAGAAGAAACAAAACGAAAGTAAATGTTGGTGTGGCTTTCCAATGCTGGAGACAGCTCTTGGAGAGTAAAAAAATGCGGTTTGACGCTGAATATGGTTTCTTTTAGACTGGTAATTAACATCTAACATTGGCTATTTACCAAAACATATCTTTAGTGTAACTAATGGCAACACAAACTGTGGGCTTACAATCATTTCAAGGGTGAAATACTGCCCCCCATTCGTTTTGGACTGGTTGACTGGAACTTACATAATGCACCTTTAATCTGTCTGTGTCAGCTGCATGTACCTTTCTAACAAATCTTGCCGTAACTGGTGTCCGTGTGGCAAAGTGACAAGCTCCAGCCCTGATCCCACTCCCATAAGCCTCTTCTGCTCATCAGTCACGCCGACGATGCGTGCGACCTGCAGCACCATAACAAATGACAGATCAATGGCCAGACAGGGGTTACATCCAGTTCATTAGTGAGTGATTATTCACGCTACTCATGATTTGTGGGAATTTGGTTTGCTGACTTTACTGAATGTCATAAACTTGGGGTCATATTTATAAAATTACTAACAAGGAAATATTGGACTAAAGTGAAAAGTACACATTCCCACTTATACTCAAAAACATGAGGACAAAAGATGTTAATGAAATTTCCTCTGACTTAAAAATACTCCTGCGGCTGTTCTGGGGTCAGTCAGGAGCGACAGCAGACAGAGAGGAGCGCTACGAGAAGTTTGACAAGATTCTTTGTGTCCTCTCAGATAAACTGGAACCCGTGGAGATCACTCCTCAACATCCTGACTCACTAACCTGAGACTTCTGGACTGAAAATACAAATATCATTGTTCCCGATGAATAATATGAAGCAATATGAATCATCCAAAATGCATTTGATCTGAACACCTGATAGGATGTTATGCTTTTCTTTTGACGTGCATTTATCAGGTGTGCAAAAATAAAAAAATGAAACATTGATTCTGAAGTCTGAAATGGGAGCTACCTGGCAGTCAACACTGAGCATGTGCAGAGCGGTGCTTTCTGCATTTGAGCGGTTGAAGAGCTCTTTGAGTGTCAGCAGTATGCTGGGATCAAGAGGTCGGTTGTTCTCCGGCAAGAGCAGAGACTCAAACTGATCCAGCTGGAAACAGGAGACTGACTCCACCTGTGTTAAGAGTAAAACACATATTGCAGCATTACTGCACAGCTGACCCTCTTTGCTGATGCATAATGTGATACTAAAAGAAAAACAGAAAAAAAACTTTATGTTGCACTATTCAAGTGAAAATGGGCTAATTCTTGCAAAACACTGGTGTAGTCCTTAAAAACATTATATAACATTTTTGTTTATTAAAAGAGAAGCAAATGTGAAAACTGTAACCTGTGACAAATAGATAATTTATACAAACATGTGGCTTTTCAAAATGCCAGTCTTCAGCTTCCAGTGCCGCCTTCTTCTGGGGCAGCAGTGGCAGCTGTGATGACGCTTCGCTCTTCTCCTGTGCCTCCAGAAAGCCGAAGGAAGTCTCTGTCAGGCGGGCACGACTCTGCCACTTCTCCTCCGCACGCAGTCGGTCCACATGACCTTTCCGTCGAGACTGTGGCACCTGGACACAACAGCAAGAGGACATAAGCTCTCCATGCAGTATTTAACCGCTAAAGTCTTCGTCTGTTCCTCAGATACAAAGAGAGATGACAGAAGAAACAAGACTATCTGAGCTGAGATGAGTTCATCACCTGGACGACCAGCTCATCATAGAAAGACGAGGGGTCAACGTCCTGATCTGTGGGTGGGGGAGGGACGGCGTTAGGGAAGACCGCAGAGACCCTGAGAGGTTTAGGAGGAGCTCTCGGGTGCAGCTGTCCATCTGAACCTCGCAATGTTACACCACCACCTACAGGGAGAGAGGAGGGAGTTATGTGTCTGTGTCACTGGCAGCCCTGATATTTCGAGGACAGGGATACACAACTTGCTTTGACTGGGGGCCACTCTTCCAAAATAACAGCAGTCCCATTCATATTTCTAGGATTTTAACACGTTTCTAAGATTTTAGGTAATTTCTCCGGTTTTAGGATGTTTCTAGGATTTTAGGATGTTTCTGGGACTTTGGAAAGTTTTTAGGATTTTAGGGCTTTTTCTGGGATTTTAGAACAGTTCTCGGATTTAAGGATGCTTCTAGTATTTCAGCACATTTCTAGGATTTAAGGATGTTTCTAGTATTTTAGGGCCGCACTCTGGTATATATACTGGTGTTGAATGATGTTTTTTTTTCTTAATTGTAAATTACAAAGTGGTTGGGGGGCCACCTGGCAACCTATCGGGGGCCAGATAGGGCCGCTGGCCTTCCGAGGAGTATCACTGTTTTAGGAGGTGCTACTGGACTTAAAACCTTGAGTTCATTCTTAGACACAAGTAGAGTCCCAGAAAGGTTTAAAATAAAGTGTCAGATTTCACAGTGTGATGTCATGAGAGGTAGACACATTGAGGGGAGACACATTCCCTCTCGCTGGTTGCAGCAAGGACTACACACCATAATGGCATCCAGTAAAAGACTACAAGGCCCATAGTAAGCAATCAGGGCAGTCAGGACAATGGTTGATTCCCAGCTGAAACAGATCAGCTGATTGCACTAGTGCATGTGAAGGAGATACAATGATTGAGGTGTCCTGAGAAAAACAATGACTTTTTAGTTATATTACCAATACAGTGAATTAGTATTTTGATTTAAATATTTGATTTTGTTTTGTTTAACTTCTGTCTGCAAGAAATAGGTTCACTTGTTAAAGAAGACTGAATACACTGATTTTAAGTCGGAAAGCAAAGTTTGACTGTCTTCATTTTCTTCACCCACGCCTCCAAAGCTCCGAGAGAAAAGCTCCCGACCTCTCAAGACATCACCACAGTCAGCAAGTTTGGCTCTGATGTGTGAGTACTCCCCTCTGTATCAAAAACATAAAGGCTGTAACCTGGATCTTAAACACATAAAAGGCATTTCTTATAGTTAGCTGTTCAGTTATATAGAGTTTCATTAAAATTGAACTCTTCTTTCAAAGAAATTCCTCTGAAAACTAACACCTACCTATAAACTCAATGAACTAAAATATCTGTCCCAGAACTTTGTCTCTATTTAACTTGTAAATAGTGCCAGATATCAACAGGAAATTATTCTGAAGTGACAGACCTTTAAAATGAAGCGTTAAGGCTGATTTATGGTAAGGCACCCGACACTTGTGATGAATGTCGCTTGCCAAAAATAAAAGAGCGGCCCCACATTTTCAATTTATGCTTCAGTGAAAGGTTGCATTCTCCTCGGATAGTAGACTGTCCTTCTTATAGTTTGTTTTGTATAATTGTGCTTCTTTGTATCTTTTTGCATTTTGAGGGGTTTGATGAAATCAGTGAATTAACTGAAGACAATGGGAATGCAAGTAAAAGTAGTGGTAAATGCGTTCACTGAACCAAATAAGGGAGCTACAGGGTGATTATCTTTTGGTCCAACAAATGCTGGACAAAGATATGCACTCTTTATTTTCGCATGTCCGCCAAACGTTTTCTCGTCAACCAGATCTGGCCTATTTATTTCCGGATGTGTCAGAGCGGCTCACCGTGACAATCCAATCACATTGTTGTTGAGTGGCCTACCATAATGTAGATTTCATTGTTTCATTTCCCAACATGAAGGTCAAAATGTTGCTTAAAAATCCTTTCCCAAGCTGCCAGAATTAAAATTCTAGTGGCGAAATGGGTACAAAAACGCTATTACATTTTTCCTGCACAGTGAAAACTTCCATCACATCACTAAAATCCACAAACTGTGCATATTATAACAGAGCAGGGAGCCCAGACAGATATTTCTGCTGTTCAGTAGTCTAAATCTGACCATACATTTAAGTTTTAAAGTGTGTATGTGAGGCTAACACCTGGTATCAACATGTGTTTTGGTGATCCGAACACAAGTGGACAGTCAAAACTGAGTGCTTATGTGGTTAGATTTTGTTACTGCCCTTACAAGATCAAAGGGCCTCGCACAGTTGTGACGTCCACACTCACTTGCTGCTTGCATGCTCGTAAGTCAAGTGTCAGTGCAGCTGTCAGCAGAATTCAGCACGTTTTAGGGCAAAAAGGAGAACGGTCACATGATGCTTCGTCCAACATGTCAGAAAAAAGGCACAATTTAGAGCATTTAGTGAGCTGTCACCAGAACAACCACTACGTCCAGAGCTGATAACGTAGTCCTTGTTAGGGATGCATTATAGTTTACATATAAAAACATAAGTGGTCAAATGTGTCCCTGACCACCTCCCAATTGGAAGTCGTATACAACTGAATATAGTGCTGTCCACTAGTGATCAGATCACCCAAAAGACATGTTAATACCAGGCATAAACAGGCTCTGTGTGTATCACCTGGATGGGAGGGCCGTGTGTGTCGTGGTCGGGGGCTCAGCAGGGGTTCGCTGCCTGTGCGAAACACTGGAGAGATGGGGGCGTGGCCAGTGTCCTCTGACTGAATCTTCTGTGGGACACCTGGAAAAAAGAGAAAGACAGGAAGAAGTTAAACAATAAACAACATGGTGTCTTGCCAAGGATTCTGTTTTTCTACCTATCTCTTCCTTAAATCAGTTCTGGAGAAACTATATCGATTGACTATGAAGGACAAAGACTTCACTGACCACAAATGTCCATCTAGTGTGTCTTCCAGTTGCACAACAGCTCAATCATGTCTCTGTCGCCATTCAGGTGTCTATTGGAACTTTTCGGCAGCCACATATCTAATATTGTTTCAAGTTTTTTGTTGATATATTTGGTGTTTTACAAGCATATGGAAAACAACTTTGCAGCTAATTTATAATCAATGTGGCAACAGATTCTTTGTGGCTGTATTTAACTCGTTTAAACAACCAGACACAGCACAGTCACTTATTTTAATTTTTTTGTTTCCTCCCAAATAGTTCATATTAGCAGAAGGAAAACCAGTTTTGCTGTATGTACATATTGACAAAGACAAAAAAAGAAAATGCATCATTGAATATTCATTTAATGTCAACTGCCAGTAAATATTAGCATTTCTATACATTAATAAGTGAATTTCACGCTTCAGGGGCACGAGCTGCTCTGACAAAAATAGACCTGGGGCGTAAATACAGATAATTGGATATGTATGCAAGCAAGACGCTCTGCTACATGACAGCACTGTGACAGGAATGACAGCGGACTGTTTCCAGCTGCGGCGGCAGAACTGTGGACATTAGCGGTTAGCAGGGACAGACATGCGATGTACCTGTTCGTAGGTTACTGTCAGACTGTGCAGACTGAAGCGAAGGCCTGCGTCCAACGTTCTCCAAGTTAGCAGGCTGACTTCCACTCCTGCCACACATAAAATAACATTCATGAGTTTATTTGTATTTGTGTCGTGTGTTTCAGCACTACATTTCAACAGACTTCCTCCCACCTCAGCAGTGGATTGATGACCTGCAGTGAGTCTGCATGTGCAGAGCTGAAGCTGCGTCTTTTGTTGGCCTCATTTTGTTTTTCTCTCCCCGCACCTCTACTGCTGCTTGTGGACTCTGTGTGACGCTCACTGATGACTCGCAAAGGAAGGGTCCGATTGATAGGGTGAAAGATCACGGCGCCCGAGGCCTTGGAAATGGGTTGACGCCCGCCCACATAGAATCGGATCAGAGCGGGAACATTGTCAAAGCGATCCTCCTCAAACTGGAACAGCTCCCGAGAGTAGCCCTGTCACACAGATGGAGGCACGCACATTATAAATCAAGCAAACATTAAAGGAATAATACGACAAAAATATTTTCAGTAACAGATCCTCATCCTCAAGAGGCTACAGAGGTGGCTATTTTAGCTTGCAGCTCAGCCTAGATCAGCTTGGATTCAAAGCTGATACAACAGTGACCCAGAGTCAGCAGAAAATGTCAAAAAAGTGTCAAAGTGAATTGAAAAATTTCATACCAATCTTAAAGCATAATACAATTATCTACTGCTGATCTGTATGTGCTCCAAACAATCATCACTTTGTCAATGAATTGCTAAATATTTCTGCCTGAATTTCAGAGTGATGAGTGGACAGTAGTGCAACACAGAAACAGAACATGTGTCGTGTGTATTTTGAATTTGTGAGTATATGGAGCACACTGAACATAAGGATCAATGGTGGAGAAGTGGGTTATACTCTACTTGTGATATGAGAAGTTTTGTTTGATGCTGATGTTTTTTTATGTTTTTTTTTTTTTGGTTTGTTTGTTTTAGGTTTTTGTTGGAGTCAGTCGTCGTAACTGGTGTCAATCAAAGCTGACTACAGCTGCCAAGATACAAACTTCAGAGCAACCTACAGGAGGTGAGTGTTTAATAAACACAATAATTTTTTTTGGTTAGATGATCTGCGCTGAAAATGTTACAGTGTATTTATCTAGGCTAAATTTTCCAGAAATCTGACTGATCCTAGAAAAAGTTAGGGGCAAAGGTGACCTCTTCAAAATGTTTGTTGTGTTTTGCCAGACCAACACTCAAAAACCCAAAAAGATTAAGTTAACAGTGATAGTCAGTGAGTGCATATACATGGATATGAATACCCATTAATGATCGGGTTTTTGGAGTATCCCGTTCATGAGCTTGAGCATGTAAACAGAAAAAGAAACTGGGATGTATACTTGGTATGCAAATAACCCGACTTTTCTGTGCTCACTTGAACACCATTTCCTGAATATGATTATAACCAGCATAATTCTCATAAATGTGTTATTCAGGTCCATGTAATCACACTCATAAAACAGAGGAAATTTAAAAAAAACATCATATTTAGAAAGCTGAGACCTGTTAATGTTTGGCACTGTCGCTTCATAAATTATTTGAACAATTCATAGATTAACCCTTGCTTGCCGCACATGAACACACATAACATAGACGCACCTTTTTAGGACGAAGGATCACTCGTATGATCTTAAAGTGCATGGGCCCGTCTTTCCAGTGGCAGCTCAAAACGTAGTCACCAGGGGCAGAGCTCGAGTCTCGGACCAAGAAGTCTCCGTCCCTCTCAAACAGAGACTCGGCAGCCTGGAGACAAGTCAGCAGGCTATGTTGATCAACATTATAACCTTTATAAAGTAAAGATTTATTGCAAGACAGTGGTATTAGGCTGCAGAAGCTTTAGCTGTGTGTACCTCATAAACTAGCAACTGACTATATGAAACTAGTGTCACCAGCTGGTTAGCTTAGCTTTGCAATAATACTGGATATGAGGGGAAACATCACGGTTGTGGCTCAGAGGTAGAGCGGGTCGTCCTCTAATCAGGAGATCAGCAGTTCAATCCCCAGCTCCTCCTGGTAACATGTCAAAGTATCCTTGGGCAAGATACATATGTATGGTAGCCTCAACTATCAATTCATTTAAATGAATACTTTGTAAACACACTTACCGGTGAAGTAAAAGTAAAAGCCAACCCCAGATAAACTCTAGTTTTCTAGGCGTTTTTGTTTATATTCTTTGTTTATATTCGCGTGTCTGTGTGTACTTTGTCTCCTGGATGCATGCTGCTTACGGTCTGGCACCTGATTGCTACCTTTTTGTAAAGCCCTGACCTCACCTGAGCGCTGTGGGCGTACAAGGCCAAAACGTCTTCAATACAGAAAATAAAAAGAAAATAAGAGAATACAGGCAGAAGGCAGAGTCTCTGCAGAAGAATACACCACCACACACTTCTAGTGTATCATAAATATGCTAAAAATATCATAAGATCCTGCGCAGCATATTTAATTTAAGCATAAATACAGCTAGAGTAGTATGGTCCATTGAGCACCTCTCTGCCTAGTGGTCCGTGGTACCACGCATGGCTCGTCGGGTCATCTGTGCTGAGCTTCAGCTCCTCCTCCAGCTCCTTCTTTAATGAGTCCATGTTACTCCGACCACCAAACACCTAAAACACAGCCATGCAGTGACCTTAGTTATTCTGCATGTTTTCGGCGCTCACTTTTTAGTATGTATGAGGTTATGAAGGAAAATCTGGAGAAAAAGAGGGCAGCTATAAAGAGAGCTGTGTGCTTAACCTCTTACCTTCAGCTGGCTGAGGTATGCGCTGACACTTCTCCTCTTGCTGAAAAACAAGAGAGAAGAGGTGATTTGGAGCTACTTAACTCAACCCCAGGGAGCCACAGAGGACTGTGCCATGTTTTTCCTTTGAACATAAACAGTACAAGGATGGAAGGCCGCTGCCAAGGTCTGGATCTGTCATTAACACCACACAAAAACTGAGGGACTTTTAATAGCCTGCCTCTTTTTCCTCCTTCCTTCCTCCCAAAGCTTCCACCTTCCTGCCTCTGTAAACACACGGCGTACAGATGAGCTCAGGGAGCTCACAACGGGGCTCAACTAGATAACACCCAGTCATCTCATGAACTGTTAGTCTAGAAAATCTGCATCTGTGTATGGATGTGGGTTAACAATGTGGAGCACATCATGTGTGTGTTGGGAGTGCCGAAGGGATGTGCTGTGTGACGCTCACTTGTTTATGTGACGCTGAATACAACTATTAGCATCCACTGAAGAACAATACAAACTCTGATACTTCCGTATTTGCCATTTTTGTAGGTACACTCAGTTAGAACTAACTGAGTCAAATATAACAGCTCTTCAATAAATCTTATTTTAATATAGGCTCTAATGTTTAGATTTTGTTGAAACTGTTTAAGAAATTAGTTTCAGAGGCCGTAACTTATTGTTAAAATGAATGTCTTCATTTTCAGGTCCATTCATAACCAGGCCACATGTTACCACACAAACAGGTTGTACTAGGATTTTAGAAACCAGTGACTCATTTTTTTAATTTTCGGGGTTTTTTTTCATGCCATTTATTAAGTTTGCAGTCAATTCCATTTTATGGAAGACTTGGAGTAGTTCTTTCAGTGTTATCTGGATATCAGATATCGTCTATAAACTTGTTTTTAGGCATAAGACCATCTTGTTTCCCAACATAAATGTCTAAATGCTCTTTCAAAGCTCTCTTCAAGCTGCCAGGAATATATTTTAGTGGTGAAATACTGAATCTTTTCTAACATAAGGTCTAAAAATTCAGTCCAAAAAACACATGTGAGATTTTAACTGTAAAATGCCCCCAAGGTTGTTAAAACCTTTGAACTTCAAACTCAGAGAAAACAAGGCAAGGACCTTGGTGTCTTCTGTGGTATTGTAGCAATGGTTGTGTCTTCAAATTGCATGTTTTGTCTGACAAACTCCCCAAAGCACAAATATTCAGATAATCTCACACAAGACAAAGTAAAACATCAAAGTATCACAACTGTGAGGCTGGAACAAGGCAACATTTGGCCTTTGTGCCTGAGAAAAAGATGTTATTAAATTATTAGCCAATTCATTCTTTGTTGATGGCCTAAATGATTATTGACTTAATCATTCCAGCTCTGCTCTGTACTAGTATTCTGTGCTTGTACCATATTGTGTGGTGACCGACCTTGTTACCTGAAGTATCTAAAAAAGCACTATGAATTAAAAGCATTATTATAATTAAATGTGTGTTATATTGACAAGTGCCTCCAATAGTTAGTCTGCACTTGACATTAACAGGGTGGATAAAACATTAAAAAGAAGTCAAAACAACTACAAACTATAGCATCTAAAATGACCATAAGCTCTGAAACAACACCTCTTTCAAACACGTCCAACTAAAGCTCAACATTACAACCTTTATAAAGTGCTGGCATTGTGTCAAACTGAATAAGACATTTTGAGGTTCTTGTACTTAACTTGATTATTCCCATTTTCTGTTAAGCTTCTTTATACACTCTTTATACACTACTCCACTACATTACATTACATGTATTTGTTCATTTTAGTTACTTGTTACTTTGTAGATTCAGATTAACAATGCAACATGTGATCAAACAATGAATAATTATGTAGGCTAATATTATACATTAAGATAAATTTATTGACTCCCAGGGGGAATAGCACATGCTACCCACCAGATAAAAGAAGGGTACACTGCATAAGTGGTTGAAATTATCTCCACCTTTACCAGCCTCAACATTAAAGTGATGAACACATTAATGCGTCAATAATCTGGCCTAGATAATCCAATAATATAACAATAAACAACAAGCTATTTGTTATTCTGAAATTAACCATTATACATAATGGGTACTTTTACTTTTAGTACTTATTTTGATGCTTATAATTTTGTAATCTACGTTTTACTTGCATAAAAACCATGTATGTATATCTTACTTGCAAAAAAAGTATCTTTTACTCTGTCATGTTGCAACTTTTAGGCTACTTATCTACAAATTCTGAGTATTTAATCCATCACTAGACTAGGCAGGTAAAGCTTGGTGTGCCTAATAAAATAGCAAGCATTGCTGTAGCCTATTCACATTTTAAAAAATCAAAACCAAACATGGCAGCAACAACATACACCCTAACAGACACATATAAATGCACAGACACCCAGATAAATCACAGCTAAAAGATTTTTATGAGGTAAGAGTGGGCAACATCCTGTTTGAGGGGCGTTGGCCCAGCAGGTAGGCTAAACAACAGAAACACCTGTGCAATGTGCTGCAGAGCCACTATTGAGAAATGCAACCTGACACCACGTTTTAAACTATTTTATTAAGTTTCAGCATCCTACTGGGATTCCTCTGTGTAATCTGATAACCTAAAAACTGATAGCTTCTTTAAATTGATGTTTGTTCTAACATGAGCATGAAGTCTTCTGAGTCAAGATTGTGCAACAGGTAGTTGACGTGAAACTGCCACAGGTATGTAATAGCAAAGTCATAATCAAAGCAACCACTCTCGACGTTCCTGTTCCAAAAAGACTAAAAATGGAGATTTTGACAGCTTAATGCCATAACTAGTAATACATGTTTAGAAAGCGCTGCACACTAAAAGTTAAATCAACTCTGAAACCGTCAGTATGAACAGCCTCGGAAGTCTCGCGTTAGTTAAACTTTACCGTTGTTTTAAAAACGTTCTGTTCTCGTCCGGCCAACGGTCCTACCTGACAGTCCGCTTCACAGCCCGGTTGTCCCGGACATGTTTTACGGTCGGTGGTCCAAACTTACGCCGCAAGACAACAGCTGAGGAGTCGTAATGTTGAAGCCGTGTCCGTGCCGGTCCCTCCCAGCCCCCCTTTCTCCTCTTCGCCCTCCTCCCTGCGCAGTTTCGGACGAGTTCCCACAAGTTCTCCGGAGCTCTCCCTCTCCCCCCGCCCCAGGCCCCAGGTGCTGAGACGCCGCTATCTGGCCGGCATTCCTCGGATACCGACACAAGCCGAGCTAACACATCACCTGGCTGCTGTCAGCGTTACATGGTAGGTAGCTGAACAGAGTGGTATGTGACTATGAATCCAACATATGGTCTTAATTCGGTCTATTTTGACATGTCGATATGACTTTTTATCACGCAAACTTAAAGTTATTGCCAAACACAAGCTGTCGTCAGGTCAGAACAGGTTAGTCTGCAGCAGCCAACCAAATTCTCACCAGTTCAACCCAGTTTCTTTACGTTAGTGTGGTATTAGTACTAGTATTAGTATTAGTAGTAAAAGTCCTACATTGAAAATGTTACTCAAGTAATAGTAATTAAGTATAATCAGGAAAATGTTAAATCTTCAAGTAGGCCTATGAAAAGTAAAAGAGCCCAATAAAAAACGAAAAAAAAAACTATACTACAAAACTATTTAAAAAGAAAAAAATGTTAAAGACACATAAACACAAACACACAAACATATACATTCAAAAAAGCCAGTAAAACCCTATAAAAAAGAAAGAAATTTAGGGAAAAAAAAACAGTCAAAAACTCAAAAATAATTTAAAAAAAAGAAAATGACATAAATGTTTTTCGAAATTAAGTACCCCAGCAATGAGTCCTAAACCTCGGAAATGAATTAGCAATTTAGCACCTCTGATTCGCTAAGTCAATGGTTTGTTTTGTTTTGAAGACTTCAATAAGGTCTGTGGTTAACACAAGCTTAACTCTTTAAGTTGGTTCTACAACATAAAATACATCAGTAAATACCCCACTTGCAAACTTTGAAGCTTTTATGTGTCTTGTGAAAGGTGGTTGATAACAAGTGACTATATGAGACAACAGATTGTCATCACGCCCAATGCGGTTTCACAGGCTCATACAGGCGCGCCTGACATTGGCTTTTTACTTCTGGTGATTACATATAGGCTTCAGAAATCCCAAAAGTGGTATTAATTTGGGGAGATTACCTTCCTGAACAAATTGTTAAAGTATCATAAATGTTTGTTAACCACGGAGCTTATTTTCTGCAGTAATCTAAAATCCAATGTAAAAATGCCATATGCTTTTGGCCTCTGGGTTGGCCTACAGAAAAACATTATTAATGGAGCACTCTATAGTTGCTGGGGGGGGTTACTTTATTTGCTATCACAATAGTTAGGGTTCATTTTCTGTCAGTCAGCTAATTGATTAATCAACTAATCACTTCAGATGTACTTTTATACAACTGCTGGGTGGTTTCATTAATAACAACACATCATATTTCACACACTATTCTCGTGTTTTTTTATGCAAGATTTTTAATCTTTAAATTTACTGGTAACTTCAGCTGTCAGATAAATGTAGTGAAGTAAAAAGTAAAATAGTCCCCAAATGTAGCAGAGTAAAGTATAAAGTGTCATGAAAGAACATATTCAATTAAAATACAAATTTGTGCTTAAGTACAGCACTTAAGTAAATGTATTTAGTTATTTTCCACCACTGATTAGGCCTAATCTTTAAATAATTTGATCAGTCTAAAATAATTACTTTGATAATTTCTAAATGTTTTCTCCCATTAAGATTATTGGAGCTTGCACATGCAACTTAGGGTAAGTGTATTAATATTTATATATTGCATATTAATATGTATCTGTTGAGATGTTTGGTTCACAACCTCTGGGGCTTTTCACTTTCAGCACTTTCTGACCGGTGAACAGAGATGTGCCTGAACATGACAGCCACCCTCCATTTATACACTTACAGTGCTTGTCAGCAGTATAACTCAATTATGTATGAAAGGAAACAACAGTTAAAACAAGATTAAATGGCAGGTTTGCCCAATTTAAGAAAACCACCAGTATTACCCCTCTTACCTCTTCGTCATGACTATAGTTTTGGTTTTAATGTACAATAAAAAAGTAACATTGAAAAAAATCCAACTACTTTTAACCATAATGCAAGCAATAGACTACAGAGTGCAATATCGAAATGTCTGGAGGCTTGTTTTGGTCTGTCCATGGCATCACAATGTGGCAGGCTGCCCCACAGTGACGCCGGTTGCCAAGCTACATACGTATATACTTACTCAGGCTTCAGTAACATTTTAAATGTGTTTGGCAGTTAAATTTCTCTGCATTAAGAAAATATATATTGTCTTTTTTGATGTTTTTATATAATGGCCTATAGCCTGGGACTTCAACAGGGGTCCTCAGATAATTTTTTTGACGTATTTGTGTCAACAAAAATTAAAATATGCCTAAAATACGCATTAACATAAATCTAACATATTTTGCCTTTTGCAACAACTTATCTTTGTGAAGGTAGAGTTTCCTTCCTAACCTACTTGTAAAGCAAACGCAGGTCAAGACTGTAGCCTGAGGCTCATTGGCCCACCAGACAACCTCCATTTGCCCGCTATGTGCAACACAGTTTTATACAATATATGTCGTAGGGGGTCCCTGCTCTGTCTCTTTTTTCAGCTAAGGGTACTTGGCCTGAAAAACAGTGAAGACCTCTGTATTGTATTTTGTAGAGCTGCAAAATTATTTAAAGAAACAACTGTAAGAACATTGTTTGGGTAATTTTTTAAGCAAAAATACCAAATACTACCTTGTACTAGCATCAAAAATTCTGAGGATTTGCGCTTTTCTGTATCCACTGTCATAGTAAACTAACATTTTTAGGCTTTTCTGTCTTAGTAAGACTAAAGAAGACAGTGGAAGCGAAACATTGTTTCTGGATAGTCGAGTTTCTGTTGAGGTTTTCAAATGTAAATTCTCAGTGTTTTCAGGACCACAAACTGAATTCCATTCACTCCCATTTTATTCTTGTGGCAGCAGTAACCTGAAGTCTGGATAAGCACATAAAACCAAAGCTCATGGTTTAATAGCACTAGGGGTAAAGTAAAAATGAGCATGACCTTTTATAATGTAGATGAACTGGTCCTTTAATGCTGAAAGTGAACCAGCATGAAAGCATCTTCTTTACTCCCACACTTCAGGATTAACATCTTACAAACACACGCTGGTATTTGTCACTCAGTCCTTGACCGCTCACTGGGGGGGAAGTGTGACCGAAATATCAAAGTCCCAAGGTGTGTTGTTTACTAAGTTAGTCATCAAATGCAGCTGTTCTCCTGATTGAACGAAATAATTAAAGTAAAGATCATGATGTTATTTTATATCCTCAAGGGGGTTTTATTCCTGTTATCTTTTAAGCCTGTTTATAGATGACTGATTGTTGAATATACCTGTTTCACCTTTTAAACTCCGACATACATTGTATGGTGCACTAGTTAATTATTAGCCAACCTGGAGAAAGTTGATCTCTCACACATGCGCACACACACACACACACACACACACACACACACAGTCATAATCTTTCACACTCACACACACACACACACACACACACACACACACACACAGACACACACCACTCATTGGGGGTCATCTTACCTGTGTTTGCTGTCCTCGCAGCGCTCCGCCTCACTGACAGTGTTGTTCTCGTTCAGGGGACGTAGCTGGGAGCAGGAGGCGGAGAGGCGTTGTTTCTTATCAGCGCGCTGGAGGCGGGGCAGGACACTCTGACGAAACAAATCCTTGCTTGGCTTCACCTGCAGGAAATGGTATGACGTGAGATGCTAGTTACATCATCTTATTAAAAAAAGGGGGCTGGAGGAGTTACAGGTGAAGTCTACTGTTTTGTGATGCTATGTAGTGTGAACTTGGTTTTCTCACCAGATCCAAAGACGATCCCAGGGAATACTTTCGGCTCACCCTGCGCTCCACTTTCACACCTGAGTAGACATAAGTAAACTTCACAGGAGTAGTTCAATATTTTGGAAAATATATATATTTTCTGTCTTAAAAGAGAAGATTATTACCACTCTCATGCTTGTCCGGTAAATATGAAACTGAAACAAAAAAGATGTAACTTCTTAATAAGTGGGCTTTAGAAGTGTTGATAGTTTTTTTTCACTTAGCTTGCTGTATCGACCTGTTTCTAGCCACACAGCCAATAAGCTTCTTTTTTTTTCCCAAAATGTTGAACT
Organism: Plectropomus leopardus; assembly: GCF_026936395.1. Taxonomy (NCBI): domain Eukaryota; kingdom Metazoa; phylum Chordata; class Actinopteri; order Perciformes; family Serranidae; genus Plectropomus; species Plectropomus leopardus. The sequence continues at coordinate 18,873,242 of NC_142178.1, forward strand.
ATTTCATTAATTGGTCTGCATGGATAGATATAAACAAAATACGCCTATCTGCAAGACATTGCTAACTTGTGTCATCATTATTCATGCTCCCTAGATTTTCACTTTTGACTTTTTGAAATTACACTTAGCAGGAACAAGCCAGTAAACATGACAAATACATTTTAGTGTAGACCACTTTCACTTGATGCATGCAAACATGCATGTATAAAGCATGAATGATTTTAACAGATACTGTTCTTTGCAAGTTGAGAAGGATGATTAAAAGTTAAGAGACAGTTCATTTTAAGGCTTTTTTCATAACAGACTTGAACACATAAACAGTTTGAGTTATCAAATACCCAAGATGAGCATGCAATCGGTGTCTGTCTGTATTACTGACTGAAATGTGGTTGTATGTTGAAGTATCACATACTGAGAGCTGGTATTAAACATCTGGTTGGATTCACACTTGTTTACTCATTCTTAGTTCTTATTCTAAATCATCAGTGCAAATTTTAGACTGAAGGACCAGTGTGAAAAACTTAGTGGCATCTCACGGTGAGATTGCAGAACTGAAACTTCTGTGTGTCAGGGGTGCAGGTACTATGGTGGTTGACCAAAACGTTAATGTCACTATCTAAAGCCAGTGTTTGGTTTTTCTGTTCTGGGCTACTGTAGGACAACATGGAGGACTGTGTGGACAAGGACCAGTGCAGTAGATATAAAGGGCTCATTCTAAGGTAATGGAAACACAACAGTCTCTATGCACGCAACTCTCTAAAGGGTGTAGAGGAGCTAAATGCTGCAGGTGTAATGTTTATCCTTGTTTACCATTTTAGTTTGCCAATTATCTCTACAAATAAAGTACAGCTGGGGCTAATGGGAATGCCATTAGTTTTGCAGTCATAAAGGAAAGAATTGGACAATGTGCGATTCTGACTTCATGATAGAGCTGAAGGAAAACTTGGGGGATCATTAAAGTTAATTTAAATTCAGATCGTGGGAAACCTGCATGCTTTTATAAAATATCATAAAATGTCATCCAATATTTGTTGAGATATTTAATTCCGGACCAAAGTGCTGGATCAACAAGTTGCCATCCATAACTAGCTGCTGAATTTGTCAAAAACATGCTAATATTTTCTAAAAGGTATCCATTTAAGTATTGATTTGGTGTCTATCAAAATTCAGATATTTTAGTTTTGCTAGACACAAAATGTAAGAATAGGATTGCAGGTAGATCTCAGGCCAGGACTTCAGTATATATCACAATATTGCGAATATATGAAAACCTCAAACATTAGACAAAATTCTTTATATCTTTAAAACAAAACCTTCAATAACTTTTTTTTAGGCTGGTTGCAATTTCATAGGCTTTGTATACAATACAATACAATATGTTTGCACATGGCAAACATTTAATTAGAATATTTTTTATAGTGATAGAATATAGATATTGTTGTCCAGCCTCTGTGTGCATGTGTGTTTGCATTTAGCTTGTGAGGGTCACCAGAGTGTGGGTCCAGTTTTTGTCGGTGTCTTGACAGCTGATTAAGGATTGTTTCTCTGTGTGTTGCATCCTCTATCCCTGCATCCTTCAGCTCGCCATCCGTTACACTCAACAAACCCTGGACACAAAGACAAGGATGGTGAGAATGTAACAAAGAGTAGTTTCAGGTAATGTAGATTGATGCATAGATCAAAAGACAAGATATCAACAAGAACATGCAGATGATTTTCATATATTCACCTACCTCCAGACCATAATATTCACTCTCAAGAGTCTTGGTGTACTGGGGCAGGCCGATTTGTCTCAGCCACCAGGCGATGGAGCGATTATTCATGTCTGAACAGCAAAGCAGAAGAGATAGTGATTACATACACATACATGCTTGTACATGTTTTTTTTCTCAAGAAGTTTCTGTAAAAAGTACTAATGAAAGAGCAAAGTGACATCAGCTTACTTTTAGAAATCACACCAGCAGAGAGCTCTTGTGTTGTTTGCCTTGCAGCAGTTACAGTATGTAACACCTACCTGTCTGCAGTGTCCACCGAAGCACTCTGGGATATTAATTCTCTCCCTCCCCTTGTAATATTTCTATCTCATAATGCCTCTATCAGCTCTCACTTCCCCTCTGTCCCCTTTCCCTTCTTTGCAGCTGCTCTCATCAGAGTTGTAACCTCTGTCATTAAATCCGTCTCTCACTTTTTCTTTGTGGGAACAGTGGAAGCCCGCTCCCCCTCAAACCTGCAGGGTCCCTCAAAAAGCCAATCAGATCGTACAGTGGACACACAGCGCCCCACAGAAAACAGCAAATCACAGCGCAGGAATTAGCATGATCTCCTAGGAGGTGGAGAGCGCAGGTCAGGGCATGCCATGAGAGAGAGATAGAGTTCAGAAAAACAAGAAGAGGGGTTATAAAAATGTAAGACTGTTAGGCAGCTGTCAACATGTCAAGTCAGAGACAGGCATGCATGCTCGGTGGTGTGTTTGGCAACCTGTCTGTCCAAGCACTACATCAGAAGATACAGTATCTGCGGGAGAAATGGTGATGTGTATAAGGCTGACACCTAGTGCTGAAGTACAAACTGACACAGGCCTTTTCTCTGAGGGTGATTTAAAGGGGTATGCCGCCAATTTTACACATATAGATCAGTTAAGTCATGACAACTACAGCTTGGCCTGTGTTAAGTTGTGTTATATCTTGATGACAAACTAGGGGTATTGAGTTTAAAAGATGTTGGTGTTTAGTAGGCTGGGAGCTTCTAACAGAGGATGCCTTTGAAGCATTAGGGGAAATGTAGGATCAAGCATTTTTTGAGATTGATGCATTCTAGAAAAAAGCCTTCTTCTGAGACAACAGCTTGATGACTGGAATAACTGATCGCAATACCTTTGTTGATTCAGTGACACATGTGACTTACAGAGATTTAGTTTGAGTTGTTACATGTGAAGACGGTTTGATTGTAGAGATTCTCTGCTGTGAATCCAATTATGTGCCCACCTCCAAGTAAATCACCACTGGGTGCTGTCAGTGTCCGAGCCGCTGCTCCATTATTCATAGAGCGGCTCCAGGAATTTTCGTTTAATGATATCATGACAGTCTGTCTCTTTACTCCCCAGCTTTAAGACTGACTTCACACATTAAATATGAGCTGTTCAGTACTGTATAAATATAGGATTTTTATTTTTGCCCCCCCCCAAATAGAGTAAAAGGTCTTCTGTTTTTCATTCTTACATCATTTTAGAGACATAAAAGGGGATCTTTGTACAGAAATGTTCACCTTGCTTCGTCTAAATTGTGCAAATAACCCCCACAAACTTCAATAAAACTTGCATATGCATGGACTACATCTCCCTAATGAGGTAATTTTACCACATTAAAAGTTTTAGGGCTCTGTTTAAAATATGTTGTGCTTGCAGCACATTTATCTTTTGATAAACTTGTGTTCTGTAACACATTTACAGTATGCACACTCACTCCCCTTCTGATCTGTTGTACATATATAATACACATTTCACACAGAGATCATACTTGGCTTTTATCAACTTGTATCACTCATAGCAGCAGCAGCTTCGTGTGTGTGTGTGTGTGTGTGTGTGTGTGTGTGTGTGTGTGTGTGTGTGTGTGTGTGTGTGTGTGTGTGTGTGTGTGTGTGTGTGTGTGTGTGTGTGTGTGTGTGCTTCTGCAAGTGTGAATGCGACTATGAGGGTGCGTCAGAGGAAAAAGGAAGTTGCGGCATGAAGTTAAAAGTCTTTGACACGGTGCAGCTCTGCAGAACACCCACCACGGAAGAAAGGCTGAACAAGAGCGCTGAAGTTTGGCAATAAGATAATGAAAGGAGGAGAACATTGAGAAAGAAGACACGGAGCTGCCGCGAGAAACTGAAGGTGAGAGCTGATTGTAATACTCATCCCACACTGATATGCAGTTAGAAATTTATTAAGTTTTTGAGAGGAGTGGTGGCTTTTTATGTTCATTTTCTGGGTTTCAAGAAGGCCAATATTTCACTGAATGGACAGAGTTAGAGTGACTGCTCATTGTTTGCTGTAGGCCGACAGATTTGCTACTGATTTGGTCTAAGTCTCATTCTTCAGAACTTTCAAAATCCAGGTTTTATTGTACTTCAAAAAACAGAAGGTAGATTTTGACCGTGAGATTCAGAGCTGGTTTATTTATATCATGATTCAGGATTTTTTTGTGTGATTTCAGACGACGAATATACATTTCATTTCAATTCAGTGTAAATTTCACAGATAATCTAGAAAACTTTGCTCCCAACTCTTTGTTAAGCTAACTCCTCTCTGATTGGACTGGAAAGGGTCAACTTAAAATTTGATTTTACTGTTACTGGATGCTTCCATCTATTAATTTACCCATTGATCTCTCTGTCTGTCTATCAGAAAACAAAGATGGAGTTGTGGCGGCAGTGTGCGATGTGGTTAATCGACTGTCGAGTTCTTCCCGAGAACCACCGGGTCACATGGGAGGGGGCACAGGTAAATCAGCTTTGTCACATGCAATACACACTCCTGCTCATTAGCACTCACTGTGTCTTGGTTCCTCAGCCTGATTTTGTGTGTGTGTGTGTATTTGCTGTGCCAGGTGTGCGACCTGGCTCAGGCTTTGAGAGATGGCGTGCTGCTCTGCCAGTTGCTCAACAACCTGCTGCCTCAGGCCGTCAACCTGAGAGAAATCAACCTGCGTCCACAGATGTCCCAGGTAACACACATACGCACACACCTTTTCCTGATCCATTTCCATAAGCCATTTTCATCACAACCAGGAGGCATCACTGAAGCCCCGAGGCTTTCCGATAGGGAAATACTGTGATCTGTATCTGGTCACGTCGGGAAAGAGGGTACAGAGAGTGGAGGGGATGATGATTATGAAGAATAGACAGAGAGAAACGATTAGAGTACTCACTCTTTTATTGAACTCTAAATGTCTTGTTTTACAAAAAGAAAATCTGTTTGTGCAGTAAGATTTTGTGTTTTAACTTACTTTGGTATTAAGACTGGTAAAAATGGAAAACAGCTAGCCCGGCTCTGTTGAAAGCTAACAAAATCTGCCAACCGGCACCTCTAAAGCTGACTGCTTTACACATTATATCTCTTGTAAGAATCAGAAATATTTACTGATCCCCAGGGGGAAATTGTGGTTCGTCACAGTCACTCTGATGCCAGCATGAAGAATTATAGCAAGTCAAATAAGTACCAGGGCAAGTATATAAAAAAATAAAATAGAAATACAGAGAAATATAGAGTTAACAATTAGCACCGTATGTAAATGTTTGAATATTTAAAAGTAAAGTATGTAATGTTTATCATGTTAAATGTAGCCTACATTCAAGAGTTGGACGGAGATTGCACATTTGAGAAATTGCACAGAGGAGTGCTATAGCACGGGGTACAACGGGACTAACAATACTGATATAATGGTGCCTACAGTAACGTCGTTTCCGGTGTATTTCTTCTCTGCAAGCAGCGATGTTCTGTTGTTTCTGCCTGGCAACTACTTAGCTAAGATAAAGCCCAACACATAACTCCCAGTGAAACAAGCAGTTTGTCATATTTACATTTTGGTTTTTGTATGGATTACACAAATGAGATAAATCGCATGGACAGAACCAAGATAACTGCTTCCCTTTTTCACAGTCTTTTAAGTTCCCATGAAACTGAGATTATAGCATCTTTAGCTTCAGGACTTTTACATGTTTCTCAGTGAAATGGAATATTTTAGTTTACAGTTTACAAGAAGGATTTAAAATTAAAATTGATTCCACTGCTGAAAATCTGTTTGGCTTAGAGTTTAGCATTACACGGGGCTACAGCAGAGTGTTGGCTCCTCACACACTTCCCTTGCATTACATCAAGAGGAGAACGAGGGAGAGATGAATGACTGTGACCTTAAGCCACATATTGGAAATAAAAACATAAAGGTTTTGCTCACTGATATCCAAATGCATGCCTAATGTCTTTCTCCATATAGCTCTGTCAGTCAGCCACTACCACTCATAAATGATGAAGTGTGGTTTTATGTGACCACTTTGGCTAGCTAGTTTCTTAAATCACATGTGATTGCATGATCATTTGTAAACGTGGTTGAGTGCAAGATTATTCATCACAGCATTTAAAACCGTTTTACAGAAAGAAGAAGGGATTTTGTTTTGTTTTGTAAAAATACTCTAATATAGATTTGTGAAAATACATTTTGCATTACAAAAAGAGATAAATGATCAGGTAACAAAGGGACACAGGATTAAAACTGGAAAAATGTATTTTATATTTCGTGGAGACTTTAAACTAAGTTAACCTAACTGGCTGCTGGCTCCAACATATTTACAGTACAAACTAAAGAGTGGCATCGATCTTCTCATCTAAGAAATCTTTTCTGAAAATTCCTGGGTTCCCCTTGATCCAGATCCACTCTAAAAAATTGGATCATGAATCATCTCTCATGAAACCTTTTCTCATGTGCTCAAATAAACTGAATGTTAGAGAAATTTAAGATGAAGACGTGAGAAAGACGGAGACTGAGAGAGTATGACAGAGAAGAAGAGACAGGCTATCACAAGGTTGGCCTAAGTGTCTCAAGGGAAGTCCTTGATCACCTCAGATAGGACTCACCGTGATGTTTTAAAGTGTGTGTGTGTGTGTGTGTGTGTGTGTGTGTGTGTGTGTGTGTGTGTGTGTGTGTGTGTGTGTGTGTGTGTGTGTGTGTGTGTGTGTATGCAGGGGTTAATGTGCTTCGACACGTGCATGTGAAACCTTGGGAAATCCTATGAGGTCAAGAGTGGTTAAGAAACATCCGGTGATTAACAGAATATGAGAGTCCACTTTGACGTGTAGACACATGCACACGCACACACACACACACACACACACACACACACACACACACACACACACACACACACACACACACACACACAGCAGTTGATATTACAAAAGTGGAGGATCTTCTCTGGACTCTTGCAATGCTACGCTATGAGTTACTGCTGCAGGGATGCACATATGTATGTCTGTGTACTCTCCTGACAGAGTGATGTGATGTGTGCAGCAGTATCAGTTCAAACTCAACATTTCCCCTTTTTCTCAAATTAGAGTTCCTCATTTCCCACTGCTGAACAGACAGAGACACACAAAGAGCGAACAAGAGCAGCAGGTTCAGGAAGTTATGTAAAACGGCATATGTCTGACCACCATGTCAGCCATACTGTGCACAGCGCTCTCACTGGTTTCTTTTGTAGCTATATTTTAGTTATGCCCTTTCGTACTGATTATTTTAGCATCAGACATGTCTTTGTGTTGGTTCACTGCTCTTCGTGTTCATGTGGTCCATGTGGCTGCATGAGCAAAATTTACATTCACTTTAAAATAAAGTGCAAGTTTATTTGGTGTCACTAAGTGTGAAAAGCTCATTAGACAAACAGCAGAGCCAACATGATATGCAGTTTGAATTTTAAAGTCTGTTTGAAATGTATGATGTGTAACACTGTATGTGCTTACAAATGTATTTATTATGTGTTATATTGATATTCTATGTTTGTAAGCCTGCTTTGTTTTGTCTTTGAAACGTTTTGTCTTATTTGTAGATTTTAGGGTTTTTAAGGGTTTTGTTTATGGTCTATCTTGCTACAGGTTTTGGTTCAGCCTTGTTCCCTCCCTTTTTTGGTGTTTTTTTCTAGCTATACCAGTGACATGTTGATTGAACCACCATTTCGGTACATACAGAAATATTATGACAGATTTTTTAAAATTAAATGTCTTGTCTTGATGTCACACATCCATCTCCCTCTGAGGATGAATCAATTTGATAATCACATGACTTTTCCTCTAGTGCCACCAGCAGGTCAAAGTTTCATCCTGTGAAAAATGTCAACATCTGCTGGATGAATTGGCACAAAAATAAGACCAAATACCTCCAGATTTAATGAAAGTTATAATGCTGACAAGCTGCACTAAAAGGCTGACACTTGGTGAAACCTGCTAAACACAGTTAAAGGGACAGTTCATCCTAAAAACAAGAATATTATTTTTCTCTTACCTATAGTGTTATTTATCAGTTTCAATTGTTTTGGTGTGAGTTACCCATTGTTGTAGATATCAGCCATGGAGATGTCTGCTTTCTCTCAAATTTTATTGAACTAGGCACTCGCTCAAAGCACCAAAAAAAACCCAAAAACACCACACCCACCAACTGTATCACTATGCAGAAGGAAGCATGCAACTGCTCATGGACGAGAAGCTTAGTGCTTGAGACAGTAGCTCTGAAAACACCTGCTTTGCTGCCAGGATGCAGTTTTTCAGTCAATCACACACTGGAGAGGAATAATTCTGCTGTAGTTGGGTTCTGTGTAAACATGCAAAGGAGGCATAAAGAAGTGACTGTGTAGTGACCCTGTAGGGCAGTCTCTGTGTAAAAAGGGCCCATGACTAGATGCCCGCTTCCTTCTACAGGATGATTCAGTTGATAGTTAGATAAAAAATAGTTCTTACATGAAACTGCTCACAGCATGGTCTAAGGAGTATCTTTAGTAAGGATTCTGGGGGGTCAGGATTTCTGGAAAGAGACGTCACTATTGAGCTTTTAAAATGTATTTTTTTTTTGTGCTTTGAGCACCAAGAGCAGAGCACCATCTAGATCCATTATGTTGGAGAGAAGGCAGACATCCCCACGGCTGATATCTCCAACACTCAGCAACTCACACCAAAACAATCTAGATTGATAAATAGTACTACAGGTAGGAGAAATATGTATTTTTGAGTTTAAAGTGAACTGTCTCTTTAAAATTGTCATGCTTTCATGCATGCTGATAATTGAACCTCTGGTGTGGCTGCAGAGGCTTGTTCTTTGAAAAACCACATAACTGTAAATAGATTATCAGAATCGTAGTTGTTAAATGTTCTGGTCATCAAATGATAAACTAATCGTTTCAGTAGAAGTAAAGTAACATTCGTGTTTGTTTTTAGTTCCTGTGCCTGAAGAATATCCGGACGTTTCTGGGAGTTTGTCAGGAGAAGTTTCATCTCAAAAAGAGTGAACTGTTTGAGGCCTTTGACCTGTTTGATGTCCGAGACTTCGGAAAGGTATCACCCCACCACATCCATCTACCTATCTTTCTATCTATCTATCTTATTCAGTACAGTACAGTAAGAGAGAGATTGTGCACTCATACTCCTGTCATAATGGTTGAAGTCAGAAGCGTGAAGAGCCCTGACTCCTTACTGCAGCTTGCAGACACCCACACAGCTCTAACAGGAAGTAGTTTGGTAATTTTATAATTGAAGCGGCTGAGAGAACGAATGCAGTATTTCACAGTTCTCTTTCACTTTCAGTGCAGTGCAGCCACAGCACTTTAGTTTGAACAGCAGGGGATTGAAATGTGCACTTTTCTGATTAGTATGTACAAAGTTAAGAGGAAGAAAATTAAATGAGGCAGCAGGAGCTGGACACCAACCTGACTGTGGGGTCCTTTTACAATATTTGTCCTTTTTGTTTACAGAGTGTTACCGTCACTGAGCTTTTCGTTTCACTTTACTGCTTCGAGTCAGTCAACCTGTGCAATAAAGTACATAAAATGCACAGGTGCAGTGTTATCAGAAGAGTGTGATTTACAGTGTTGTAAGAAGTATTCAGAAGCTTTACGTAAAGGGATACTTACAGATGTTCAACCAGCTTGTATCATAACAATGTGGGTAGTATGTATAAAAGCGTTGTAAACTTACTGCAGTCTTACCTGCACCTAGATATCCTTGCTCATCTTTCGAATATCTGAAAGATTCACTGGCTCTACAGCTGTTGCTCAAACTACAGATTATTCTTCTGCATTTTCATATGCCCACTACCACAGACACAAAGGCTGGCTGTAGCTTCATATTTACTGTGCAGAACTGAGACCGGTACTGATCCTGTCATCTGATTCTTGCCAAGGAAACTATAAGTGTGTTTCCCAAAAATCTTCCTTATAAGTCTTATTGAAGATATGCTGATTATTATGATTGTAAATCGGTCCATTCAAATGTTTTGGGTTTTTTTTAATTCTCATTCAGACTTTCACTTCTTGTCACAGCTTCTTCTCTCTATCTTGAATGACAGTAAAAATAATGGTTCAGCAGTATTGACTGAGAGATACACTCCTTATTTGGACAGTATTTTTATTTTATATCACCACAAGTGTCATGACAGGCCCACTTTCTTTCTTTCTTTTTCTCTCTGAAAGAGAACAACCTTAGTTCAGGAAGCAGCTGTTGAATTTTTATTTGTCTCTCGCTGCAACTTTGGAGAATGTTTTCAAATGCAACAAAAGTCAAGGGTAATTTTGGAGAGGGAGAATACGTTATGAAACATTAACACAACAACCAAGTCCAGTTAGGCAGTGATATTAGACCTCACTGAAGCACTTTATTGCATAATCAGAAAAAAAATCTCTGAGTTTGTATCTGGTCACATCTCTCATGAAATTGGTTCTCTGAGATCACTCATCATGATACCGCAGTCCTGGGTGAAACCAGGTCAGAGAGAATTATTCAGTGTCAGTGATTAAAGTGTGAAACAGCTCTTGCTGTTTCTCTGCCAGATTCTGTCTCTCTTTCTGTAAAGGAAGTACTAACTTTAAACTGTGTCCCTGTGTGCCACAGGTTATAGACACTTTGTCCATTCTCTCCCATTCACCCATTGCTACACAAGGAAGACTCCAGTAAGTAACATCCTTCCTCTGTTGCATATTTAAAGTGTTAATGCAGTTCACTTTTTTATCAGTTACACACAGCATTTAAACATTAAATAAAAGAAGATTTATTAGAAATTTTTAAAGTAAAACTGTTTTCATGCAGCAGAGAATGTGTTTGTTTGTCCCAAAGCTGGAGGAGCTGGTAACAGCAGAAAAGACGTCTCTGTCTGTTAAAACTGCTAAAAAGTTTAAAATATTTGGTTTCTAACCATAATTTTAATGATGACTATATTTTCACCATGACTATCTTCTTGGCAAAGGCGCTCAAAAAGTGAAATACTTTACATTCATTACAGTAATGGTGGCTTGTCTGCTTCTGCCTACAACCCAGCTTTATCTATAAGAACATCAATTAATTGATTACAACATTCATGTAATTTTCATTCTCCCTGCACTTTTCTTCCTTTTTACACCATCACCTACAAATGCACCTCCCCATCTCCAGGCCTTTTCCTTTGGGTGGATGCGCTCCGGATGATGAGATCTACAGTGGCCTGTCTGACCAGATAGAGTAAGTCTTTTTTTCAGTCATTTAAAAATAATATTGTTGACAATAAGGAGAGGCGGTTTTAAAAAGTGCCCTGTTTGTTCTTATCAATGTTTTATTGTTTTGTTGGTTTAAACAAATTGGAGCACAGGTCAATAGCAATTTCTCCTTTTGGTCTGCATTTTCAGCATCAAGGCCTTTAAACCTCTTGTTTAACCCTTTCATTTAAAGACTCCATGTTAAAAAAAAAAAAAAAAAAAAAATGACAGCTGCACCTACAATTAGAGAAAGCACCCATCATACCAGTCTATCTTTATAATTTGTTTGTACCCAGCTGAGGCCAATATATCTACAAATGACAGCAGATGTGTTGACTAAAAATAAATTTAGTTTGCCAGCATAATTTCTAAGAAGCGGTTTCAAATGAATGCAAATCTTATGGAATCTTAAATATTTAAAAGAAAAAAATATATAATTGGGACCCACTGAACTTAAAATTGAATCATATCTGGATACTAATGCAAATATGAAGCTGCAGCTGTTAATGCACCAAATGTTACTTTTCTATAAATGCACATGGAGAAATATATTCCTTTCGTAGATGAGTTTAGTAAATAGATTTACCACGCAATTTCCTATTTAAGCAATAAAATGAAGGAAAGAGTAATTTTGAATATCATTTAATAATTTTAACTATATTCTCCTAAACTCCTCATCAGAATTTAAACATGGCAACACCCTGCCCACACTAAGTATTAATCTATAGTTTGTTATATATTATGGAGCACATTTGTCAGCCAAAAAAGAAAAACAGAATCATTTCAGCACTCCAAGTATCCATCATGCTTTATTTATCCTCAAGCAACATAGTGAATCTCCACCACCTACACACTGTGACCTCTGACCTCTTTGTGAAGCGAGAAAGTGATGTTGAAGACAAGGCAAAAATTCTGATGATAACACTGCTGTGTGTGTGTGTGTGTGTGTGTGTGTGTGTGTGTGTGTGTGTGTGTGTGTGTGTGTGTGTGTATCAGTGACACAGTGGACGAGGATGATGACTTGTACGACTTTGTGGAGGATGAGGAGAACGAAGGAGACGAGATCTATGAAGACCTGATGAGGACGGATGAACAACCTGAAACTGTGAGTGGACCGCAAACAAAAAGGAAGCTGTGCCTTTTGGTAACCTGGAAGCTTTGAAGGTCTGTGTTTGACCACGGGAGTTCAGAATTCAAGGTCAAAGTCTCTGTTTGATCATCAAAACCAGTGGATCCCTAAAGCGAAACAATTTTTACTTGAGACCTCTTGTCACTGGTTGCATTTAGATGCCTTAGTAGGAAAAATTATTCAGTAATTTGCCAGAGGAAAGCAAAGTTTAGAAGACAGTCTGAAAAAATAAACACGATTTGGTGCAGTAGATTTCTGCTTTCCTATATCTCTAAATCTTCTCAGATTCATTTTGTGTGTGTTATGACCCCCAGTTTGAGAACCAGTGATCCTAACCACCCAAAGTTGTGCAGAGATTTTTGCAATGTGTCTCCATTTGCAGACTGGAGCCATTTTAACTTCAGACAGCAGACCCATCCTGCATTATGAGTAAATGTCACCCAGCTACATAATTCATAAAAGCACAGTCTGGCTATGAGACACGACACCAGCTGGTGTGAATGAGGCTTCAGGAGAGTCAGGGTTAGAAATTAATAGGGCGTCAAGGGAAAAATGACACAGAAATGTTCAGAAAATGACAGTAAAAAATGAAAAGCTGTTGTATTTAAATGTGAACTATGCAGTATACATTTTTTGGTTTAATGTTTGTAAACACTATTGCACGTGAAACTGAAGGCCAGCCCCAGATTCACTCCGCTTGATCTTTCCTACATTTGTGTTTTTTCTGTGCTCTGTTTACATGCCGCTCCTAACTGAGTGCTACCTTTTTTTAAATTCCCAACCTTACCTGCATGCGGTGCCCTGGAATATCCCAAACACAGCAAAAAAAAGAAAATACAGAAGAAGGAATCTCTGTAGAAGAATATGCTGGAACACACATCTAGTGGATCATAAATGATGATTAAGAGGGATTACTTTTATTTGAGTCTCTGCATTGCTTTTTAGAAAAGTGCTGCATTATCCTGTTCTTTCTATAATGTTTTGGGCAAATATTTGTGCGTCAATTGGCCCACTGTTTCCACTGTAGAAGGAGGAGGATTGCCAACAGACTGGTAATCAAGAAATAAAAAAAAGTACTTAATAGATATTTTTCTAGAAAATCTGCCTCTAATGTTCAGTTTGGCACTAAGATTAAAGTTTAAACAAATCTTAAATATCCTCTTGTGTGATCTCTTTATGCTTAATTTGACCTTTTTTGTGTGCGTTTCTGCAGCAGCAGAAGACCGGGGTAGACAAACGGGAGTGCTGCCTGCAGGAGATCAGACAGACAGAAGAGAAATACACTGATACACTGGAATCTATATTACAGGTGTGCACACCTTTGTAATCTCACACATTAATCACACATGGAAAAGTCACTCACACACAGACACACAAAAAAAAGACAATTAATTATGTGCACATTCAAAGAGAGATTAACAACTTTTTTTGTGCAGCACTTTATGAAGCCTCTTCAAAAGTTTCTCCAGCCTCAAGACATAGAGAGTATCTTCATCAACGTAGAGGTACGGAAGGAGGTGATCTCCCAACCAATCCCAACCGTGTGCAGTTCATATATACCTTTATGTATCTCGCCTTGTTTACGTGTTTTCTGTCTATGTTTATTCGTAGGAGTTGGCCATCATTCATCGTAGTTTGTTAGAAGAGGTTCGGAGTTCTATCCTAGATTACGGAGCCAAGAACCTGTACCAGGTGTTTCTGAGCTACAAGGAGAAGCTCTTACTGTACGGTCGTTACTGCAGTCAGGTGGAAACGGCGACAAAGCACCTGGACAAGCTTTCAAATACAAGGGAGGACATCAGAATGAAACTGGAGGTGAGGAAGACACACTCGTTAAAACACAGGAGCACAGGAGATGTGTGATTTTACAGTGAACAGTAATTATTTATAGATGTATTATAATGTGCACAAAGTGAGCAGAAGTATTTTGTTATGTATTTGTTTGTGTGGGAGGGTTTTTTTGGAGAAAGGAATGAAGTAGTTTTGGTTATTTCAAGGTTGAAATTTCAGTATGGAACTGAAGGTAGATTCAGTGTATGTTGAGATGACATCATGTACAAGAACCCTACATATATATATATGTGTGATATATAAGATTAAATGCATAATTAATACACAAAAGGTCTTAGAAACATGGCTGATGCAATCCGAGAAAGCAATTGCGATTACAAAAGAAACTGCAAGTATCACTTAGTCAGTTAGCAGGCCTATCTAGCACTTGTTTTAAGTCTAGCACTCATTGCCAAATTAGTACGAGAGAAGCCAATGCTCGGCAGTGCAGAGAAGATGTGCCAAAAACAAGAAAAGGGTCTTTGCTGGCTGTCGTTGCATACAGTTAGGTGCAAAGATAACACATTTACTAAAGCGGTCTACAGGTGATGACGAGGACAGGGACGAAGAAGCATAAATATCAAAGAGAAGTGAGCAGGGAGCAGGTGCTTTGATGCTTACATGTGTAAATTTGATATTCTATATCATGTTTATATATTTTAAATCACTCCTTAAAATGTGTCTGTTCAAAACAGTATTTTATTATATTTTCATTACTATTACACTGTTAAGTTTAATTATTTCATATTTATTTAATAATTTCATTTAGCCAGTTGGCTGCCGACTTTGCTGATCTGCTTTATTGATGTCGATTTATTGATGTTGTATGATTCAGCTTTGAAATTTTTCTTTCTGTGCTCACAACCATAGGGAGGAAGACCTTGGAAAAGTAGTTAAATTATTTTACATATACACCTAACACAAGCAATACAAATTGGCAGATTGTGTTTTCTTTCAGCACTATGATTAGTTGATCGACAAACTTGTTTTGTGTTTGTATTTGGGGTATCAAATTGGAGCTGCATGACAGCATATTCCCAAGCTGCTTTTTATTGCCAGTCCGCCCCTGGTTTTAGGTGTCCCATCTGTGCTTTACCAGACTTTCTTAATGATGGTCTAAATGGGAAATACTTTCTGGCCAAAAGGTTTTAGTACCGCATATTGCCGCAAAGGACAACTGGCCGGAAGGCTGAAGTCTTCCACGCAGGATCCTCTTCACTCATTTATAGTTAACTGCAGATTTTTGCTTCCTTTTCTTTCAGGAGTGTTCGAACAGAGCAAATAGTGGGCGTTTTTCTCTCAGAGATTTACTCATGGTTCCTATGCAGAGGGTCCTCAAATATCACCTACTGTTGCAGGTATGTTTGCACAGGTGTGTGTTTAATATGTGTGTGTGTGTGTGTGTGTGTGTGTGTGTGTGTGTGTGTGTTGGAATGTAACTAAGTACGTTTACACTCAAAGTATTTCACTAAAGCACAAGTTGGAGGTACTTCTAGAGGTAGAGTATTTTCTATTTATTCTTCTTCATACTCCATCACACACAAATATTGTACTTTTTAGTCCACTACGTGTATTTTACAACTTAAGTACCTTTACAAATTGTGGGGGTTTTTTTTGCATTCAAAGTGCACGAAGTGCTAATATTATTATTATTGTTTTATTATTATTATTATTATATTATTCAAGTACAGCATATGGCAATAAGTTTATTGACAGAAAATTAATTGGCAACTATTTTGACAACTATTTTATGAAAAAAATAATGGATTTGCTGCTTTTCCTTTTAATTGTTTTAATACTTTTAATTTATTGAATCGTTTTGAGATTTAGACCATTGGTTGTTCAAAACAAGCATTTTGGTTTATCAAAATTGTGTAACTTTGGACTTGTTGGAGGTGTTTCTCACTATTTTCAGAAGTTTTACAAACCAGAAAATCTATTGAATAATTGAGAACATAATAAGCACAATAATTCATAATAGAAATACTCACTTAGTTGCATTGAGTACTTTTACTTTAAATGCTTTAAGAACATCATTTTCCTGTTTTTTCTTACATAGTTTTACTTTAATCACATTTTCAATCCAGGACTTTTACTGGTAACAAAGTTTTTCTATAGCCAGGTATTAGTACTGTTACTTCATAAAAGGAAGTAAAGAACTTCTTCCACCACTGAGTTGCATTACACCTCTGCATGTTAATGTTACCAGTTTGCCCCTGATGTTTTCTGTTTATGCCTGCAGGAGCTGGTGAAGCACACCACAGACCCTGCAGAGAAGGACAATCTTCGTTCAGGTCTTGATGCCATGAGAGTAAGTGTGTGTGTTTATGTCAATCACTAACTTAAATGTAGTGTATTTAAACATTCATTAATCCGTCTGTGTGTGTTTACAGGACTTGGCGCAGTGTGTGAATGAGGTGAAGCGAGACAATGAGATCATCAGACAGATCACCACCTTCCAGTTGTCCATAGAAAACATGGTGAGATCATGTTTCATTTGGAATTTATTGTTTGGATTTCAATTTTTTTCTTCTCTTCACTGGTCATCCTCACTCTCCTCTGCTCTAAAGACTCAGTCTCTAGCTTTTTACGGTCGCCCGAAGATCGACGGTGAGCTGAAGATCTGCAGCCCAGAGAAAAAGTCTAAACAGGACAGGTGTGTTTTGATTCTGTCTCAATGTTACTTTCATGCGTCAACACCATGTATGCAAAGTTGTGTTGTATCTGTGGCTGTTTGTCAGGTATGCATTCCTCTTCGATAAGGCCATGTTTATCTGTAAGAAGAAGAGCGGAGAGACATTTGAGCTAAAGGAGATCATTGAACTACAGCACTACCAGATACGAGACGAAACCACAGGAGAAAAGGACAATAAGAAGGTCTTTCAGCTAATCTGTAGCACAAATGATACCAGACAGTACATCTATTAGGTGTACATAAAGCTAACGGTGTGTGTATGTGAACAGTGGTCCTATTTGTTCCTTCTGCTGGACTGCTATGGGAGGTGTGGATACGATTTATTCTTCAAAACCAGAGAGCTGAAGAAGAAATGGCTGGAACAGTTTGAGATGGCACTGTGAGTTACCACACACACACACACACACACACACTCACGTGCACATATAATACATGGAAACACACACAATAAATTCTTGCCAAAGATGAGAGTAGAGGTAATAGAAGCATCTTAGGAGTTTGAAAGCTGTGTCATTATGTCAGAAACATAGCTAAAAAGAGAAACTTTGTGTGCAGGCAATATTTAGAAAAGTAAACTGTTTCATGTAAAACACGAGAAGAGAAACAGAACTGACTCTGTTGACAGACACTGACTTACAAGTTAAGCTGCAGCCAATTGTCATTATTTGTTTTGTGTCGCAGTTTTGCCGATTGCTCAGCCTTGTAGGATATGAACATGATTCGTTGATTATGTTATTTGCATTCTGCACTGGCTGCTGCTGCTGTGGGTTTCTTCAGTCTCAGGAATACCAAACAGATGGTCTCTGGGCAGAGGGCAACAGCAAGTTTTTTACTTTCTCTGAAGTCAAACTACCTTCTAGTGAAGACCTACTCTGTAAATGCTTGTTAGCCAAGCAATGTCTAAATATCTGCACATCACGGTTGTAGGTCGAATATGTGTCCAGATAACTCCACGGCCAACAACCATGACTTCCAGATGCACTGCTTCGAGGAAACCACCTCCTGCAAGGCCTGCTCGATGCTGTTGAGGTACTTTGTCTCAGTGGCTGTTTCTCTCCATTTCATCTCTCAGCTCCAATTTTAAAAAAGGTTTTTCCTCTGAAGCTGAATCTCTCCATCTGTCGTCTGCAGAGGAATATTTTTCCAGGGCTATCGCTGCACTCGCTGTAAAATGGCAGCACATAAAGAGTGTTTAGGCAGAGTCTCTGCTTGTGGTCGAAACTCAGGTCTGTTAAAGTGTGTGCGCATGTGTTTACATATTACTTTCATATTGGTAAATTATCATGAATTAGTGTAATTCTCATTTCTCACATTGATTGTGCTCTTCAAATTACAGATCATGCTGGTACTGTAAGGAAGGTAAGTCTGCATTTACCTTTGACACTGTGGCTATGTTTTATATTATTTCTGTCAAGGTAAATAAGCCTCTGTTGGATCTTTTCCTCTGTTTGTATACTATATGTAATTTTTTGACATTTATATCTAAAGATTCTGTATGTATTTTTTTAAATGTATGAATTACGTGTTTATTTATTTTTTTAATAGCCAGTGGGTGAAGGGATTGTCACAGTAAATTAAAAGCTGAGACCTCCCCCGACTTTGTCAGTTGCTTGTAACAGCCTGTGGACTGACCTCTATGTAAAGAATGTGAAGAATGTGATGAACCTTAACCAAAAAATCCCTTTCTGGCAGAAAGCCCTAGTGGCAAATGTCTCCTAATGGCGAGCTGCATCTGCAGCAGCAGCCCGGAGATGGACTTGTACTTACAGCTGAGGTTTGCGCTGGTTGAATTTGAGCTTTTTAGCCGCTGACTGAAGGTCTGTCCCCAGAGTTGCTGTCTACGTTCCTCGGGGGGGGGGTCTCTCATTTGTGGGGTATGACAAACAAACAGTAACAACAGTAACCCTGAAGAAAAAACTGACTGAAATATTTTGCGATATTGTGGTTTTAGCTGGCGGATGTTACCCAACATTGGCTCGCTTTGAAATGCAGAGGAATTTCCAGCTAGCAAAGTACTGTATCGAGTGATTAATGTGAACTAATTCATCCAGACTCCTGGGGCAGCTTTGCTATGAAGCATTGAATGGCAAATCTAGTGAAGCTGAGGTACAGCCATAGACTGGTTATAGGTAAGGCTGACTGTATCCTAAGTTTAGGTTATATGATGAAGTAAGTACCAATCAGCAAGCCTCTTAGTCTCATGGTGTCAATGGTTCAAATTAAACACAGAAACACACAGATAGTAATGTTATTCTAAATATGATGACAATTTATTTTACAGAATTTTATCAACATGAAGCTGGTTGATCACAGTCAGTCTCTTGTTTGTCACCATTGTGGTCGACACAGGTGCTCGCTCGTGGTTACAAAGGATGCAGTTCACTGAGCAGCCTTAGAGAGAGGTGTCACTAATAACAAGGATTTTCTGAAAGTTACAAACAGAGCCTTTAACTTGTGTAAATAGAAAAGTGCAGTTGCTCTAGTTTTTTTTTTCTTTTGTTCCTTCAGACTAAAACACAGAGGTCCTCCGGACATTCCAACGTTGGTAAGAAATATCTTTAAACAGCACATTTTCCCAAAACAACCTCCTAAATGTTTAGGAATTAATGAAATATTTGATGGAATAAAAGTTTTTGAATTGCCTGTCAGATCTCCCTCCTCAAAACATCTCCTCCTCGCTCTCGGCTTCAGGATTTCCTAAGATGGAGGTTTGTCAAGAGTATTATGGCTTGCCTCCGCCCCCAGTGGGCTTTGGCCAGCCACTTAACCTCTCCAAAGGGGACATCGTTGAGCTGACCCGGGCAGATGTCGACCTGCCATGGTGGGAGGTAGCGTTAAAAAACAAACAGAAGTATACACACTGTGTACTGTGTACTGTGTAAGGCTGGGGGGGGGGGGGTCACACATTATTCTGTTGCATTTCAAGCTTTACTTCATGTGGTTAATGAGTGGGTGTGAGGTGCTTTGGTCTCCTTGAGTCTCTTTTCTAATTTTCCTCTCAGTATCTCATTCTGCTTCCTCCCTTGCGTCAACCAGCGCACCTCCAATGTGTGATTCATGTACAAGGTTTTGATTTGAAAAATAAATCACACTCAGTGGCTGAATACCATTTAGCTGCTTTAGTTTCAGGGTTAGGGTTATTGTGCATGCCGGCTCATTTTCACACTGTCACGGTCCACTGGGATATCTGATTGGAACGGAGCAATAGTTACTGTTATAAGTCACACCTGTGCTTTTCCTACAATGACAAATCTGCTGAGAAAAGACCTATCAAGTGAAACTTACCCTGTTGCTGATCAATTTTACAAAGCAAACCATAGTTTGTAGGTTGGTGAGTGAATGTTTTACTACTTCTCACACTTTATATTTCAGTTCTGTTATTGTTGCATGACAAAGCAGTTTAGATTTTGTTGACTCGGTGGATTGTTTGTGGGAAACTTGTCCACAATTTTGGATTCACAGAAGTGTCATTCACAACAATAAGCAAAAGTTATTTTATTTCTTTATTGCTTGCTGTGATTATTTAAAGTTGACGAGTGAAGTTTATTTTAAATGAACATATTTCGAGGGTAGTAAAGACATTTGTCTTAAATGTCCGGTGTGTAGGATTTAGGAGGATATATTTGTAGAAATGCATATGAAATAAGAAGTATGTTTTCTTGGGTGTATAATCACCTGAAAATAAGATTTGTTATGTTTTGTTGCTTTAGAATGAGTCATATTTATCTACAGAGGGAGCAGGTCCTCATCCATGTTGCACCGCCATGTTTCTACGGTAGCCCAGAATGGGAAAACAAAACACTGGCCTAGATGGGGCCATTCATATCTTCATGTCCGCCACAGTAGTAAGCAGGCCCTTTGCGACAAGCTAACCAGCTTCATAAAAACCCTGATGTTTAAAACTTTTATTCAGTGTTTTTACCAGTCCATCAGGTCCATTTGTTTTGGAGAGACAGAGACCTCTACGGACAATTCGGCTCCTGGTAAAAACTTAATAAGCGTCCGGATCTTAAGTTATTAGGGGAAAAAAGTGAGTGAAGATTTGCAGATGCTAGGCTAGCCCTCTGTCTCCAACATGCTGCACAACGTCTGAGAAACATTGATTTGTAGCATGAAACTGCCTGTACTGCCTTCTCTATTTGTGTTGGAGAGGAAGAGACCTCTGCAGATAATTTAAAACCTCCTGAACAAAAAACACTGAAAGAATCTTAACCAGGAGTTCATGACTGACACACAGGAGAAGGTTCGGTGCGTTACAATCTGCAGTCCTCACCATTAGATGCCACTAAATCTTACACACTGTTGTGTAATGTTGAAGTCTTGTTAGTAAAAGGGCTAAAGCTTGAGAAATACTGGCTTTGTGCTTTAATCAGCCACACTCTGGAACTGGTGGATCCACAATATTTAATTAAGCCTTTTTCTAGCCATAAATCATCATATTAGTTGTCTAAAGCTCTGGGAGACTTCCTCAGAATACAAATATGGTGTGAATTGCCCCAGATCAATATCTGCTGCACATGAGCCATTTGTTTTAGGGTGGTGGTTTGTTTCCAAGTTACTTCTTCATGTTGATCTGATGATTCATTTCTGTGTTGCAATGACTGGTTAGTCTGCCCAGTCCATGTGATTTGTTGTTGTGTGTGTCACTCAGGGAAGAAACCTAACTGTTGGTCAGATGGGATGGTTCCCCTGCCAAAAAGTTCAGCCGTACATCTCTGTGAGTACAATCCACTGGCCAACATGAGCTCCAAAACAACACACACCCTCCACAAAAATGACATACTTTTCAAAATGTATTTTGATGTGTGTTTTTTGATAAGTTTTCAAATACTTTTTAAGAGATATCTGAGCACAAGAAAACAAACTTGACATGTTCCGTTAAGTTCAGTGGTTTGTGTCAGCTTACACCATTTGCTCAAACCAACATTAGCAGTAATGAGAACTGAAGAACAGTCACCACCAAGACCACAGACCTTTGCAAAGTCTTACACCTAACCTCTGTGTGATTTCACCTTTTTCCAGAGGCCGACCTCTGACCTGTCTGGCTTCAGCTGGTGAGTATCAGCAGCAACTATGTTTAATCAGTCGGTCACCAACCTCATAGCTTTATATCATATTGTATTGTACTGCGTTGTGACAGACACTGATTAACACATCAAAGGTGATGGAAAATAACATTATTTATAGCCCCCCCCCCTCCAGCAGATTTCTTTTGGGAAAAAATAAAACTATCATTGTGACACTGATTGGATCTATCACCTCACACCATTGAATGCAAAATATAAATTAACCTTTAGATATTAGTTGCCGGTCATGAAATTGCTGCTCTCATGAATAAATAAAACCAGCATGTAAAAACACAGGTGTTGTCCTCTAAGTCACCATGCAGGATCTAAATGATTTCCTTTGGTGTCACCTGGTGGTATCATCAAGTATGACATTGTGAAATGAAACAACACAAGATGCCCTCAGACTGCACCAATTTACACCCAGATTTTTCTGCAAACAAAAACTTACATCACCAGAGTAATTTGAAATGCGCAGCAGTCGTAAATAAAACCTGTTTTGTTGACAGCTTACTTGCCCCCCCCATTTGCATTTATAGCCATACAAAAACATTTAATACATGATTTACAACACACTATAACACAGTTGTAAGCAGATATATGTGTTAATGTCAAAACTATGATTCTTCCAACCCTAAGTGGAGGTTAGTGTATAAATAGATAATTAATGATGGATACAGCATTATACTGTAGTAATAATATGAAATATGCAATATAGCTCCTCGTCCTTACTTTCATGCACACAACCAACACGTGTTGAATTTTGCACTTTGCAGTCCTGCTTACACGGGCATATTAACATTTCTGTTTTATACTGATGTTCATTAATATGCTGTGTCCCTTTTAAATAAACATTTAATAAATAGTGGAAGGTATAGCTGCTGACAAATACTGTACATTAATAAACACTTGATATCCTCTCATCCGAGTACAGCTGCATTAGAGTTGATAAAGAAATGATAAAGAAATTTGCAAATATATTATTGTATATTGCTTATAAATTCTAAATAAGAGTACTTAAAATGTTCAAGCAACTCTAAAGCAACATGTTGTAACTTATTGAAACCCACACTTTTGCCTTGTGTTGTTTCAAAAGTATTTACAGTCTTGCTTTAAGCAAAGAGTCAGGTTCTGATTTTCACTGTGCTTGAAGGTTCGCGGGAAATATGGACAGAACGGCTGCCAAAAACCTGCTGATGTCCCGGTCTGATGGGACGTTCCTTGTGCGGCAGAAAGACGGAGGAGAGTTTGCTATCAGCATCAAGTAAGCCTTCGCAGATAACTCATTAAAGAGATTTATTTTTTTTAAGATTATTTTTTTTGGTTTTTAATGCCTTTAATGGACAGGACAGTTTAAGCGTGAAAGGGGGAGAGAGAGAGGGAGAGAGAGGGGGCGACATGCAGCAAAGGGTAGAGACTGGAATCAAACCAGCGGCCGCTGCGGCGAGGATACAACCTCTGTATATGGTGTGCCGCTCTATCCACTGACCCAACAGGCGCCTTAAAAGAGAATTTTTATCAGGAAAAATGTATAGTTTATTTTACTTTAAGTGTACATATTGAAGATGGCCTCCTACTAAACGCTTATTTGTTCATGTGCAGGTCAAAAGATACTAGATTGTTCTGTTAAAGCTGGGATAAATTTGGTTAAAATTAAAGGTTATTTAGATGTGGTTATATTCAGTATTATTGTATATAGCATGATATATTGTTTTAATATTTCAGTTTGAAGCAGGTCGTAGTCATTGAAATTCATTTGAAGCTGTTGCTGTGTATAACTATGATTGATTGACTGTCAGAAAATCTAGCAACTATTTTGATGACTGATTAATCATTTAATTCATTCAAATCAAACTCCACATGTAAGGGTACAAGATTGTTTGTTACAGACCTCAACAAAAATCACATCATCATTTTTTAAAATGAAAACAAAATGCAAAAATGACCATTTCTACTAATTTTCTGACTCACTCCACAATATCTGTCAAAAAACAGTGATAAGATTTTGTTTGCATATTGTGCAGCCCTACAGTCAATGACCAAACTCATGCTGGCTCAGATATGTTGAACGGCGAGCTTTGCTAAACTTTGATAAAGAGCTGGATTTCTCTGAGCTCAGATATCGCTTCGTCTCTGAAACAGGAAAACACGTCTTCTCTAACAAAGGACAAGTACATCATCCATAAAACCATGGTCATATGACACTGATCTTTGCAGAAGTGGAAAAGTCTGATTAAGCAAGACCGAGGTCAACTTTTAACCTCTTTATGAAAGTAACCTCTTCACTGAACTTTCCCATCAGTGTTATTAAAATGTTATTATAAAAACACTGATCGTCTTGTTTTACTGTTATCTGTTTCATCCATAGCACTCTGTCTGATTTTCCAGGTTCAACATGGACATCAGACACATTAAGATCACGTCCACTGACGGCCTGTACCGCATTAATGACAAGAAAGCGTTCAAGGGTTTAATTGTAAGTCAAGTTTCTTTGTTGCTACTGTATAAAAACTATGAGAAATATATGAGATAAAGCTCAAAGCCATTGTGTCCCTGTGTGCCGCCAACTTGCCAAACCTAACAAACTGAGTTTAACAAACATCTCTGACCGGAAAAAATACACTGAAACTGCCCTTTACGTTGCAAGTAACCTCGTTTCCTCAAGTCAGTCCACATCCAACATTTGTCTCGCATGTCCGTAACACTCTCCTTCTCCTGTTGTCGTTCTTCTTCTCTCGTTAGGAGATGATTCAGTTTTATCAGCAGAACTCTCTGAAGGAGTATTTCAAGGATGTGGACACCACGCTGTGTACGCCATACAAACAACCTGAGCAAAGCAACTCGCCAAACAACACGCCAAACACCACGCCGAATACCACACCAGGTACAGTACATCTCTGTCACTGCATACTCTTTATTATGATCTTTACTGAAGGAATACTTCAACATTTTTGGAAATGTGCTCATTCGCTTCTTACCGCTAAACACCGCTCAGTACAACTGAGGCTGCATGGAACTTAGTTGTGCAAGTATTTGGTCACAAACATAAAATGTATAAAATAATTCATGTAGCCCACATGAGGTTACCCATTGGTTTGTTGACTGCTGTTTTGAAGCCTTTAGTTCGGCATTTCACCATCTTGATTTTTTTGGAGCCAGAAGCGTCCAAATTTGGGTGAGAGGCTGGTGCTTTGCAGAAGCAGAGGTTAAATCTGAATGAGTCCAAGGACACTATCAGCAGACAGCCTGTCCGGCAAAGTGGCCCCATCCTTAATTATGAGTCACTTTAAGCCTTAATAAAAATGTAAATGGGTGAGTTTTATAAAAATTAACCCCCCAAACAGCTGTCATGAAAGAGGAGATCAGCTATAAAGACCAAAACCCTTTTATACCGAGCTGCATGTTTATTTCTGCTGTAAAGCTTGACATCAAACTTTCAGTTTATGTTTTTTAAAACTTTTAGTGAGATATCTATAATCCAGAAAAAATCATGATTATCCTGATCCCAGGAGCAGGGTGGATTCAGGGTGGATTTCAGTGACAAAATGATACAAAACTTTCAAATTGGTGAGATATATACACATTAATATGTATTTTACACTTGATTTGTTTACAGTGATAAAGAAGATAAAGTAGACATTAGGCTGCCTATTAAGCCCTTCAGAGAGGTGAATATAAAAAAATAAAGTATCTGCTCCCCATAAATAATCTCCAGATAGCTGTCAATATTTAACAAGAATGATTTAAAGTTACAATAAAGAAGATATCACTCTCTTTCTCTTTGGTGGCACCTATGGCAATAGGTGGCAAATGTAGTGTGTTTGTTAGAAAACTAAGTCCGGTGATTATTTTAAATCCAGCTCCTGATACTGCAAATGCACAGGCTTTCATCAGTGGGTCATTATTATTAAATGACCAACGTGTAACCTCATTTGGTGACAGTAACTTAATAGACATTCATTTACATGAAAATCTTTGAGAAAATTCCTTGAATTTTAACTTTAATTCGTGACTTTATCTTAAAGCTGTTTTAAACTACGGTCTTCTTTACAGAGCTGGCAGCCTACATTGTGATATGTAGTCCCAGTTAGAGCACTGATTATCCAGATTTGGTCATTTTAGTCATTTGTGTACCTGTTTGCGGGTGATCTAATCAGACTTGTGCAAAAGTGAGATGGACCAGCTTATCCTGGATAGCAAAACATGAGACTTCCAAAAAATGTATGAATTATACGTTTTTTGAACACAACCAGGGTGCTGGTGCTCGTGCACAGGGCAGGGGGCCGGCCATGGATGTTTAAAGAGAAAGGCTTTTGTGCATGTGCACGGCGTATTTGTCTGGGTGTTGAGTTCAAATATCAACAATCTTCAAATCAGAATCTCAAACTCCACCTTTAAAACCACACAGGTCCACCTCATGGTGGCGCTAGAGGAGAGGTCAGAGGTCAACAAAGTCAGCAGGATTCATCAGGCAACAAGAATGTCTTTATAAAAAATAATGGCAGTCCATGAAATAGTTGTTGAAACATATATTCAGTCTGGACTAAATCGGTCGACCAGCCAAACACGGACAGATGGACATTACTATTCATAGAGCTGCTCATAAAAAATCCTCCCACCAGCACCTGTAAAGCTGTCAAAACTGAAGCATAAAAATGACTAGTTGTGGGGTGAAGTGGGGTCATGAGGATTTTTGTCACCTATGAACAGACCCAGGCTCTCTATGAGACTGGTATCTCCTCACCAAACTCTCGGAAAGAAAATGAATATGCTAATTTCCTAAAATGACTTCTTTGGGACTTATCCATGTCGCTCCATTGGTCCTGTCTGACAGGAGGCAGCATGAGGAGTTTCGGCGTAGTGAGGGCCAGGTATGACTTCTCAGCCAGAGACCGCTCCGAGCTGTCGCTGCGGGAAGGAGACACCATCAAGATCCTCTCCAAGAAAGGTCACAGTGGCTGGTGGAAAGGAGAGGTGTACGGCCGGGTGAGGAATTTGGAAACGTTATTAAAAGAGCTACATTTACAGGTTTTAAGGCGTCTCGTCTAACCTGCTCTGCTCTTGTGTCTCCAGGTGGGGTTCTTTCCAGCCAACTATGTGGAGGAGGACTACTCTGACTACTGCTGACGTGGCTCCTGAGGAGATGTGTAGACCCATTTTTGGAGGTCTGTGCGATTGCATTAACCCATATGCACGAGTGTGGCTGTGTGCGTGTGAGAACGATGCTGTTACTTGTGATCCAATGACTGTCTAGTGATGTGAATAAAACTTTTGTCCAGCCGACCTGATGGATGTCTGGTTCATATCTGTAGAACTAACTGGGAGCAAATATCAAATATGCACCGGTATCCGCTTCTTAAATTTCTGTTTTCAAAAATATGTGCATTAGTCTGCTGCTCCACTCTTCTAGGAGGGATTTCCACAACATTTTGGAACCTGGCTGCAGGAATTTGCTCTAGAGCATCAGTGAGATTGTAACTGAGGCTGAGTGATGAGGCCTGGCTCATAGTTTCTGTTTTAATTCATCCCAAAGATGCTGGATGGGGCTGAGGTCGGGGCTCTGTAGTGCGGTCAAGCTCTTTCACGGCATATTGGGAAAATCATTTCAAGTCTCTTGCTCTCCAGAGCAAACAGTCTGGTGACTTAACCCCTTGAAACGTGGAAGAAATGTTTGTTTTTCCAAAAACATGGGGAGAAGACAGCAACTAAAGACAAGGCCCAAAAAATAGCAAAAAAAGGTTCAAAAGAAAATTGCTTGAAAATAAGCAATAGATAGATAGATATATTGTTTTTTATTACATTTGGCATTTGGTAATATTATTTCTAAAATGTTTTCTTATAATAAAACTAGTGGCATTATGAATATGGTTTTTGGGACATTTTGGATAAATTTCAAATACTTTTATTAAAGGTCTTCTCCAGACTGTTGCCCCAAAGTTGGGAGCATCCTTCTGTCTCTGGTGTCACTGTTCACAGCCTTCACTGACTGTGAGGCAGCTTCTCAGACCTGTCCTTGGAGGATCACTGGTCCTACATGTTTCAGCTCTCTTCCTGCTGCAGCTGATTGAAATGATCAGCTCGTTATGAGCTTCTGAAGCAGCTTGATAACAGACTGATCATGTCAATCAGCTGTTTTGCAGCAGAGATCTGAAACGTGCAGGACCAGTGATCCTCGGAGAGGTTTGAAAACACTGCTGTAAGTAAAGGAATCAATACCACAATACAAGTAGATCATTCAAACTTCAAAACTGGCTGGATTTCTTTCAAAAACATGGGATGAAATTGCCAGAAAATAACTCAAAATTTAGCAAAAAATGACAAGAATGTAAAACACAAAAGGTAGAAAACTAACAAAAACTAAAATATATAGGTAAAATAGTTAATAATACTTATAGTAATAATAATTATGAATATAGTTTTGTGGACATTTTCCTAGTTTTTTAGTTATCTTCCAATAATTTATCTATCCAGCTGTCTTTTATGAAAACACATTTTCAGGCCATATTCTCTTCCTAATTTCTTGCTATTTGTGAGACATTTCTTGCCAAGTTGCTCGACAGCCATGCTGTCAAAAACAAACAAAGACACAAAATTGGGTTTCAAATGATAAAATGCACAGCACAAGAAAACTGTCATTCCAGGTTTCAAATGTTTAACTAAAAGTAGCCATCAGCAGTTTTGTATACTGTATTATTATTATTATTAATACATTGACATGTATGCAGGACTGAAGTGTTGAAGCTGGTTGATGCGGAGCTTTTAACAGCTTTATATGCTGCCGGGCAGTTTGTAACGGTGTATTTGTTTTAAAAAACTAATCTTTTGCATGAAAAATCTTAACCTGTCAAGTCACGTGTATCAGCTGTCAGATACGTATAGTGGGGCATCAAGATTAAAATTTCCCTCTTTGAAATGTAGTGGAGTAGAAGAATAATTATAGTATCAAGTTTGTGCGGTAAATACGTGATTAATATATTTACTTACCACCACTGAGAACAAAAGTATAAAATCATGTGCTGACAGCGTTGTCAACATACTTCGACCCTTTAAATTTAATTCAGATGTTATTTCTGTGGTTTGGCAGAATTAACCCTTTGAAACTTGAGCGCATTGCCATGATTTCTTTCAAAACATTGGAAGAAACAAATGACCAACTTAAAAAATTACCCAGAAATTAGCAAGACATTAGAAAAAAAGTACAAGAAAATTACCTGGAAATTGGCATAATAATAATAATCAATATATTAAAAATATAGCTAAATATAGTTTATAGTTTTTTTTAAATATAGTTTTCTTTTTTAAAATAATTTTCTAAATCTACTAATTTCTTGAAATTTGCTTTTGGGAGTTTTTTTTTTCTTTTGTCTTTTCAAAAGACAAACAAATCAGAGTTCACAGATTTAAATACAAGTGAATTGCATCTGAATGTAGCACAAGAAAACCGTTCCAGGTTTCAAAGGGTTAAAACAAATGTTTTTGCACATTGGCAATCTTCTCCAAAACTAGAAAGCAAAGACTTACCTCATCCTGGACCAGTGGAAGACGTGAAAATAAAGTGAAATGTATGAACAGTTTTCAATTACCTGCTTGTACAGATAACATGGATGTAACTGACATTAACAGACCTTTCTTACAGCAGACATTTTGACATGTCAGATTAGTGTATTAAAATCTAAAATATAAATACGTAAGAGTAAACAATTAGCACAGTATATAAATATTTCAATATATAAAATAATTTATAATATGCTGAGTATGTAAAAATATAAACGTAAAAAACACAGTACTAGACAATTAGCACTAATATGTGACAATTTAAATGATAATATGGATAATGTGCTGGGTGTGTAAAATGTGTAAAATGTAAAACTGCGCCTAATGCTACAAAGCAATACATAAAACTAGTATGTAAGATAAAAATATAAAATTATAATAGCAGTATTCCACTTAAGAGGAGACCCTGGCATTCTCCATGCTGGCTAACTGGGAAATTTACTCTGCTTTTCCCACTACGACGAATCTAAATGTTGAGAAAAAAGTCCATTGAAGAAGTGTTACACATACAGGAGTTACTTCAGTCCCTTCCTGCATGAGTAAAAAAACACAACTAATGGACAACAATGACCAACACTCAGCCTTGTAGGTAGGTAAATATCTGCTTTAATTCCAAAATATCAAAACAATAACTGTAGAACAACAACATCTCTTTCACATAGTTTTGGGCAAAACTCATAAGATAAAACTAAGGGCAATGTAATTTCTGTTTTCTGCTCTGGAGATAGCACTCCTCTCTTTTGACTGTGTTGTGTGATCATGGTGGTTTTTCACGAGAGATCCCGTCTGTGTCTTAACGGGGATGAGGGTCATCTGTGTGGAGCTGGCCTGTGGTCCTGCTCTGGTCTACTGGTAGTACAGCTCCAGGTTCATCCCGTCGTGGATTTCATCTGCAGAGTTTGTGGTTAAGTTCAACAGATCAGGATAGTTTCTGAAGCCTGAGCAAAGAGGCGCACAAGTCTTGTTTCCACCTGAAGTTTAACACGGGATTATTGCCCAATGAAGCCAAAATCAAACTAGTTATATAGATATTCACCCCGTGTACAGTTGTCATGAATGTTGAAATTAGCTAAAGAGACCAAAACTGTTTTTGGTCCAGGCTGTAAACATGTTGATGGGCCAGAGTGCTCCAGGGATGACATGTTTCTGCAGAATGACCAGGACGTTAGCTCGCCCTGGCGCCCTCGTCAAAAAGCTTGTGGGATTTTTTTCAATGGATTTTTGATTATTCCAGGAAATAAACTCTGTGGTTGACAAAATTTACACGTTTTGTTCAGCATGATAATCTTCACAAATGAACTCCACTTTCAGGATTTTGGAAGCCGGAAGTACAAAGCTAATGGTAAGTTATTAAAGAACTACACCACAGCAGTGCTGCCACCACTCGGCTCGGAGGCTGTAAGGTTCGGCACGGTTCGATGTGACGATGTTCTGTAGTCTCATTTCTCCCCTTTCTTTTTTCCAGTATTTATTTACTGATGTATTTTATGTCTTTGTCTTAGGGACAATTTAACCAAATATTTCTGTAACATAAAGCATGACCTTTTTGGTCAAGTTAAAGTTGGAGGATCTACTTCAAATGTTGAAAAAAATTGAAAACTTTGTTCCTTTATCCTGTGACAGTAATGCAAGTGACATTCGGTAAATTATTTTTAAAAATAAGTTATTGAGATTTTACAATGCAACATTTGAAAAAAAAATCATATCCTACTTCCCATGTCTTAGAAATTTTCTGATAACAGAAAAAAGTCTGTAATAATGTCACTGACATAAATTTATATTAATGGCATTTCTATCTGATGCTTGTTAGTGACAGTGAGAGAACAGATGAAACGATTGTTTAAAGGATACAGT
Source organism: Plectropomus leopardus (assembly GCF_026936395.1). Lineage (NCBI taxonomy): Eukaryota > Metazoa > Chordata > Actinopteri > Perciformes > Serranidae > Plectropomus > Plectropomus leopardus. The sequence continues at coordinate 18,904,611 of NC_142178.1, forward strand.
CTTCCAGAGATATGTGGTCCTTGAATATGGTATACCTGTGGGAACAGAGGAGGAACAGTTAGCTGCTAATAGTGGACAGTGACAGATACACTTTTTACAGTTAGTATTTCAAACAAACAACTTACCATTTCTTTAATACAATCTTGTCACATCGCGTTCCTGTCTGGGCAGCAATCAGCTTCTTTAGATCTCCGATTGTATCCCCAGAGCTGAAACATGGGGGTTAAGGAAGTAGCAACGTGGTAACTCAGGAAAAAAAAAAACAAACAAAACATATATATATATATATCTTAATATTAACACGATATGTAGGTAGTACTGAAGCCAATGTAACGAGCAAACAGCACTGGAGTGATAATTATCAACAACTTATTTCTTAAGCAACGTACAAGTCCTCCCCAAGGCTGTCAGAAATTTGAAAATATGACGATTCTGGTTATGACACATTGGTATAATTTTGTCGATTTCTTTCTTTTTTTTTTTTTAATAAACATGTCATTCAATCCTGCTAGAGGGATCTGGGGCTCAGTGCAAATCATTCATGATAATATCAGTATAATTGTTAATATGATAAAACAATCAACATCGTGATAATAGTAATATTTAAACTTGTTCACATAATGATGTCATATCGTTACACATGGCAGCACAAGCATGGCTGAGGGCAAGTTGGCTGCTGGTCACTGTTGTTCTTTACAAACGAAATAAATGACAGAAATTTTTTGTTTATTTTTCTAACGAATATCTAAAGGCAAACTGTTATGTTTATGCTGACATATAATGCTATAACAATGATCTTGTTGCAATTCGCTGCTGTCTGGCGCAAACCTCCAATCTCAAAAATTGCTATTTTTCAGGAATTAGAAAAAAACACATTTCATTGGTTGAAATGGTAAAACCCACTGATAGACGTAGAGGGGAACCAATAGAAATAATTTATGTAAAAGTGCAATGTGGAGATACCAGGTTGACAACCACAAAACTGTAAGTTCTTGTAATTAGTAGTACAAAAACATTGTTTATATTTTTCAGTAATTCGTCATATCATCAAGAATATCTTACTGCAAAAATACCCTTAAATATAGTGATATTATTTGGGGTCATAGTGTCCACCCTTAGTTCAGAGAATGTTCAAAATAAATGCTAAATAAAACCATTTAAAGTTGTATGTCCCTCACCTAAGCTGAAAAAAATAACAACTCCTTCCCAGTGCTTATAAATTATTTGACATACCTCCCCCGTTTTGCAACACCCTCTCCCTTCGCATAAATAACGAACAGTCCCTTGTGCACGACACTGTAAACTCTACTTTTACAGTAACGTACGTGGGCCCAAGTGTTACACATGTGTCAGGACGCATTATGAGGGTTATTTCCACAGTTTCAGTGAAGGATACTTGCACTTGACGCGGACTTTCTTGCCCAGACGATCATTGCAGACCACCTCGATCATCTTCAGCTCCTGTCAGCACAAGACAACATATCAGAGGTAGCACGACGTGTGTGTGTGGAATCGCTCTAAACCGTGATCCACACAGCTCAGGGCGTTGATACTAGTACATTACAGCTAGTTGAGAGCTAATGTGGATTATTCAGTGTGCCACACAGCAGAAACAGAGCTTTTGAATCAGTTAAAATCACACATGTTGCTTTGTTGGCTAACAGCTAGCTAGCACTCACAACGCCGCTACATACATTATTGTAGAGACCGATAATGTTACAAAGCACACGCGTAAACCAACATCCCCTCTTGAAAATACCGAGCTTTAAATTCCATCTACAATAACTGGGAGTTTAATGTGACATCCATACCTGGGACTTGACGACAGAATAACGAATATTTTCAGTAATATTTTCTGGAAGGCTCTGCGTCCTGCTGATGCTGCTTGTGTTATTAGCGTCTCGACCAATCAGATGCGAGCAGCGGTGATTGACAGTCCGAATCAGCCTATCACAGGACAGTCCGAGGCGGAACCTGATTCTGAAAACAACGCGTGCCGTAAACACCGTGCTATCTGTCGCGGTTTGCCTAAGCTGCAGCCAGACCTGTCACACGGTAGCTTCATTGAAATTAAATTTGTGAAACGCTGCAGCAGAACAAAATAATGGCAGACGAGGAGAAGTTACCGCCGGGGTGGGAGAAAAGAATGAGCCGCAATTCAGGTAAATAAACAAAACCCCAAGAGCAGACTGACACTAACGTTAGCTACCTAGCTAGATGGTGAAATGTAAGTAAACTTAGCTCAGCAGCTAGCAGCCCAGCATCGTGGATTACTCTCGAAATGAGGGCGGTAGAGGCCTAACTTTAATGGAGAAATGCTAAAATTAGTGATGGTAGCTCGGTGTTGATGGTGTGTTTTGTTAAATGCGATTAATAGCTGTTATTATGTTTATTATTAGATGATCGCGCGCCAGAGCTGATCTGCTGAAGGGCCCTGCCTGACGTCATTCTGCTCCAGAGCCTCACGTGCAGCCTCAGCAGGATTTTACTAATTTATTATTTAGTTAAAACACAGATCTTTTTAAGTTTACTTTTCTTCCACTCAACTATGGCCTATAAGTCGCAGCACAGCAGTAGTGGGAGAAGTATTTAGATCATTTAGGTCAAAGCACTAATACCACACTGTGGAAAAAAAAAAGCCACTGCGAGTAAAAGTCCTGCATTAAAACCTTAGGGGTTTTTTTTATTTTTAGTTATGCAGAATTTAAACAATGGTGACTTTACAGCTACAAAACAAACAAACAAAACAACACACACAGAAGGATAGAAAAGGGAAATAAGCTGACACACTTCATTCTGCAGAAAAATGTTCCCTGTCAGTGTTTTACTGTTATTTTTTGATATTGCATGACAGTATGGGCTCAAGCATCACCATCTACAATCAGGCACCTCGCATCATTATATAATCAGGCAATAATGGACAAAAAGCCTGTCAGATGGCATCACTGTCAAATATTAGAACAATAAAGCCTTCTCAGCTTTGACAGCTTTATTTTTTTTTTAAAATAGTTTTCAAATGCATTCACAGTCTAGCTCTAGATCATTCCAGAGTTATCCAAAAACAAGACAGTAACAGAGAAACTAGGAGTAGCGTGAATGGCAGTTGTGAAATGACATATTGTAAATCTAAATTTGGCTTAATTTCAGCTTTTTCTATAAAGGGCTGTCAACTCTGCAGCACATTACCAACTGAAACGAAAGACAATAGCTAAACACTCTTATGCAACACATCAGTTTTATACTCTTTATAGGAACTATGTTAAATTGCATCATCCCTATCAAATCGAAATAAGTTCAATTTAAATCTGTTTGTAGAAATTGTTTGTAATCTTCATAACTATGTTTTCATTACTTTGAAGTCACTTGAAAATAAGTTTTGTTTTTGTTACCTTAGACTGAGCCATTTATATATACCATATCTACATACAGAGCAGGTTTGCCATGTTGTTCTACAGTAGTCCAGTACGGACACCTTAAACTCTGTCTCTAGTTAGAGCAGTTTGTGTTTTTGTGTAGACCACCATAGTTCTGCACACTTGGCACATGTAAATGCTTCAGTTGTGCAGCCTCATAGCTAAATGCCACTATAAATACTCCACCATTGAACCTGAAGAAGTAGGGTAGATGTTTAAAGTTGCATAAAATGGAAATTGTCAAGTAAAGTAAAAATACCTCAAATTTGTACTTGAACAAATATACTTAGTTCCATTCCACCTCACAATGTGGCCTATCTCTAAAGATCCTTATCAATACCTTCAAACTGCTAAAAAGCTTTAAATGATGGTGTCTAATGTGCGAGGTTTGGCTCGTACATTCACATTAGCATATGTGGCCCAAGTTTTTTTGCTCTTAATGTGACACAGATCAGATTTTTTTCTCAGAGTAGAAATCCATTTTGTTCCACTCTGATCTGCTAAAGGAGAGTAAATTTTGGACTTTAGTTTGGTTCTGATACCTCAACTCAAGCTCCGCCAAATACCAACCCTCTCCTCTCCCCGTATTTAAATTCTGTACATCTCACCATGTAAAACTTAGTGGAATCACTTTTTATGTCGAGCTCTTATGAGGCCAGAGATTGCTGCTGTGCCCTAATATTGAGTTGGCTGCTCACTGTGACTAAATTAATTCAAATGATTGCAGAAATCGTGCTGTTTTAATGACTTTGCTCTCTTTGCCCTCCAGGCAAAGTATACTACTTCAACCACAAAACCAATAGCAGCCAGTGGGAGCGTCCGGTGGGAGATGGCCGCGGAGAGCCAGACAAGGTTATTATGTTAAATATTTTAAATGTTTTATTTATTTATTCATTTTCATTACAACTCTAAACTCTTATAAGAATCAGAATCCATTGTATTGCCAAGTAGGTTTTCACATCTAAGGAATTTGCTTTGGTGTTTTGTTGCACAAAATAAATAATAATGTGATTACATGGACGTGAATAACCCAGTTATGAGGTTTGTCCTTGTCATGATCATATTCAGTATACAGTTCCTACATTAATACGGAGATTTTTACATCCTGGTTACTCTAGCTAGCATATTTGGGTTTCTCATAAACAGAATATGGTGTTTACATGCTCAAACACATACACAGGATACTCCAAAAACCTTATCAGAGATGGGTTATTCGTGTCCACGTAAATGCACTCATGGTGAGAAAAACAAAAACTTAAAAAAAGAAAAAAAAATGGTGTTGCAAAGGTCAAGAAACATAACTACAGAGTAGAATAAAATTATAACAGTATCTGAAAAATACTATAAGATATGTACAGTATATCTGAGTTAAAATAAAAGAGATTTGTAGTTTTGAGGGTCAAAGTAGGAAGTGTAAAAAGAGCATTTACAGAACATAACAACAACATATTTTTAATTTTTTAATGATGTGATGATTAAAACTGGTAATGGGTGGACGGGGCCTTTATAAAGCTCTGGGAAAAGAAGGAACAGTGACATTGGGCGGTTTTCAGAAATAATAGCAGCCGGTTTAATGTGCTGAGTCAAATTACCACAACACTGCTGATTTTACACTGTGGTTTCAGTCCTTTATTTAACTTTACTGTAACAGAAGTGTATTTAATAGTTTAACATATTAGTCTACAGTAGGAGAAGATCTCAAAATACAGACAAATATATTGTGCATCACAATATAGCCGAAAATATTGTAGTGTTATTTATAGGCCATAGAGCCCAGCCCTGTGTGAAGCCTGTGTTACTGACAGCCTGTGGCATTAATGACGAGTACTAATGTTGTTGGCACACACTGTGATGATCACATCTTTTTCATAATCTTTCACCCCTCATATTATCAGAAACCCTCGGCTCACGTGTTTAAACGCAGAAAAAGTGAAAGTATTTAAAATGGCACGTGGATATCCAGGACTTCTTGTTATTTGTAGAATTTGTCTTTACATGTGATCAAACAGGCTGTCAGGACTCGGATCTTAAAAATAAACGTGTTATTGGAATTTGTCTGAAAAATGTTAAGATTTCAGTTTTAATGAATTTTCAGTTTCATTTTCTGAAAACTCAGCTTCGTGACTGTTCATGTTTTCAGTACAGTATTAAACACGGCACATCCTCCCCGACGTAAACAGAAGCTTCTCTTACTTGTACATGAATACAGTGAGATAAAATGATGCAGTCACTTTTTGGCCTTGTATGGTTGTGTTATTGTTGTTGTCGTTGATGTTTTTGTTTTTTTTTTTAACAAAAGTCCGTCACTTCACATTGCTGGTTGTCTGTTTTCTTAATTTAGTAAACATTTGTCAGTTTGCTGCCTGTTTGTGTACTTGACATTGCTACATCATCTTATTTCAATTTTTCAGAGCTGAAGGTGCAAATTCACAATGACAATAAATAGAAATACCTCTAAATGTACTGAGCACAGTGAGATACTGGGTAAGATGAGACCCTAAATTCAGTCTTTTTTTTCCTGTGCTGTTATCTGCCTGAATGTTCAGTATACCGTACAGCCAATGTACAGAATGGTAACCATGGCAACAAGCATCATGCAAAGCAATGAGTCTGTAAATGCAGAAACAGGGAGTGATCGACTGTAAGAACCTTTTTGATTTTGTTTTTTGACGATATCTGATATGCAGTTATATAAAACAACTGTTTTGGCCAATAAACAATAAAAGTATATCCTTTTTTTCCCACCGAATTCAAATGACCATCAAGTCTCTTCTGTAGTGGAATTAAAATGCATACTCTCATTGTGATGACCCGCCAGCAGATGGAGACATAAACTGATTTTCAGTGTATGTAATAATCATTCGTTGTGCAAAATAAGAAGAATATTTCAACTTAGGGTTGATGTTTTTTATGTGTTCACTCTGTCAATTAAAAAATATAATATTATGCATCATTATTTTACTGTATAGGGGAATCTGTGAGGTTTAAGGGGTTAACAACTTTACTTTTACAACTGGAGTAAGAATCTCAAAATGATTCATTAATAATTTATTGACTTTCCAGTGAGGCATAAAGTTTAAAGTTGTGTTAGTAAACCATAAAGAATAACGTTTTTGACTTGAATAAAATAAATAATAGAAACCCCAAATTTTATTTTAATAATTTATCAACAATGATAACGCATTACTTACAAATTATATGTTTTGAACATTATATGTTTTATTAGACAGCAGTCTGGCTTATGTTAAATATATATATGTATATATATATATATATATATATATATATATATATATATATATATATATATATATATATATATATATATATATATATATATATATATATATATATATATATATATATATATATATATATGTGTATATGTATATATGTTGTTGGTGTTGTTTTGTACTGTTCTGCTATTTCTTGTTGGTTTGCGTGACTTGTGTTCAGTCTTGGGTGTTCCTGTTTCTGTCTTTATAATGTCTTGCTGCCATTGTTATGTGAATTTTATCATTTGCCAGCTGGCAGACACTGGCACATGTACAGAAATGTTGATTAATGTGTGTTCTTATAAAACAAATTGAAATGAAATAGACAAGTCTCATTGATTCTGATCCGTTTGTTTCTGCACTCACTCAGGTACGCTGCTCTCACCTGCTCGTGAAACATAATCAGTCACGTCGTCCATCTTCTTGGCGGGAACAGATTATCACACGAACTAAAGACGAGGCCCTGGAGCTCATTCAGAGTACGTAAGGCATCAGGGAGGGAGGGGACGTGGTGCGATCAGGTCAGATCAGCATCTTTAGTTTGTTCCTAATTTCTCTGTTCTGTGCAGAGTACATAGAAGAGATCAAGTCTGGAGAGGACAAGTTTGAGTCTCTGGCTTCACAGTTCAGCGACTGCAGCTCAGCTAAGAACGGTGGCGATCTGGGATTATTTGGCAGAGGTACACACTCACACACATACACAAACTCACATAACTTCCTATTCATGAAAACCCAAACACAGGAGTTGTACACATGTGCCATAGGTTACTAAATATGTGTGTGTGTTAATATGTTGTTGTTGTTATTAATTGAGTTACCATGATAACGCAGATAAACACTGTTGCATAAGAAATGGAAATGCCAAACATGTCGTGTGCTAATTTGAAGCTAGGGAGGGAAGCTGGAAATGATTTAGTGTGTTGACTAATGTTGGTTTTGTTATTTTCATGGCACTTGTAGTTATTAACATAAGCAAAGAATTAAGAACAAAAATATGCAAATATGCAGTATCATGAGGTTCATGAGCATTCTGTAAAGGTCAGAGCTTTCTGTGCATGCACAGAGTTTCAGTGTTGATCAGTTCCTATTTGTTTTTCTTTTATTGCGTTGTCATTTCTGGCAGCGTTGCTCTTATTTCCCAGCACTGTGCTGGCAAGCTCCCAACTTAACAGTCATTACTGCCATGCCCATGTGACACAGCCACAGATGAAAGTGAAAGCTTATAAACTATAGTAAATGAATAATTAGAATCAATTTTAGTCTTTGTATAGTGCGACTGTAAGTATGGTGAAAGATAATAATGATAAAATAACTAGAGTTATCACTGCGCGGCTGTATGCCTCCACCAACTCGTCAAGTTGCAGCTTAAGTTTACATCCACGTCTGTGCAGACTCTCGTACCCACGACAGACGACATTTTTCAATAAGAAATGTTGCTGCAAAGAAGTTACACATCATACAGGGTTCCCATGGTCATAGATAAAACCTGGAAAATTCCCTATTTCCCAAGCACATTTTCCAGGCCTGGAGAAGTCATAGAATTAGAAAAAAAAAATTATTGAAAATTTTGTAAAAGTCATGGAATTTTGTAGTGTGTGTAATGAAAATTTCATTAATAACCTTCATCGTAAAGTAACGTAAAAATTAATTTATTTTCTGGAGCTGACGGTGCAACGTAGCTTTAATATGTGTCGATGTGTGACAGCTTGTTCGCCATCATCATCATCATGTATGTTTCTTGTTTTTTCCTGCGATATGTCTCTTTTCATGTGTGGACTCCAGCTGAAATTATGTCTAAAAAGACTGATTCTGATAATTTTAAAAATGCTAAGCAAGTGTGGCAGGAAAAAAAAAATACTACAAGTCCTTGAGAACTCATGGAAAAGTTTTGAAATTTTGTTTGTGAAAAAATGTGGGAACCCTGATTCGAGCACGTGGAAGCTTCACACACACTTTCAGCCCAGCGACACAGAAGTTACAATCACGAATGTTAGTGTCACCATTTCAGTAACTGACCAAATGTCTCCCCTTCTGTGATACAAAATAATGGCCATCATTATATTCTGCAGAAACAAAGTGTTTCTGCAGAATATAATGATGTCACAGTGAGTTTGACCTTTGACCTTTTTGGATCTGAAACGTCATCATCTCACTCTGTTAGACATTTGTGCGAAATTTTGTAATAATTAGCGCATGGATTCTTGAGTTACAGACAAAAACATGTTTTGTGAGTCACAGCGAACTTTAACCACCAAATTTTCATCAGTTAAAGTGAAAGTTTGTTAATTAATTCATCCAAGAGAGAGTTTGTGCCAAATTTTAGGATATTATAAGAGGAGCTGTAAATATTGATACTTTTAAATGTAAACTAATAATCTTTTTAGTCTGGATTTTATGTAGTGTCTTAGTATCAAAATGTTATGGTTTTTACGTATTGTTTATTATTATTGCACGTTTTGTTTTTTAAGATCTGTTTTTGCTTTTTTCATAAGTAGTTCTTGTTTTTGTTTTCTCAATCAAACCATAAAGCACTTTGAATTTGCATTCGAAGTGTTTGAAAGATGCTGTATGAATAAAATTTGTTTGATTGCTTCTAGACCTTCTTGTGATTTATATCACAAATGATGAGGTCACAGTGGCCTCAGTCAGTGGAGTACAAGTGTACGTTTGTGCCACATTAGAAGAAAATCCCTCAGTGGGTTTAATGGGGCATCAGGTTCACGAGAATGGGACAAACAACATAAAAAAAAGATTTAAAAAAAAAAGAAAACATGGGACATGCAGGTCACAGATGATAATGAACAACATTTTCTATGTGCGAGTGGTTATTTGAATGTGGATAATCGTGTTATTAGTTTAATGTACAACATTTGTGTTTATGTTTTAGGTCAAATGCAGAAGCCTTTTGAAGATGCCTCCTTTGCTCTCAAAGTGGGAGACATGAGCGGTCCTGTTTTTACTGACTCTGGAGTCCACATCATCCTTCGTACTGGTTGAAAGGAAGAAGCCACACACTGTACTCTCCGCTTATGTCTTCACTCACACACACATACACACACACACACACACACACACACACACACACACACACACACACACACACACACACACACACACACACACACACATGCATACACAGTCCAACCCAACCAGACCTGAATTTATTTTAATGACACGCAGCACCCAATAAACAAAGCTTATGAGCTGAATTGCGTTATTTTAAGTGGGATCATTTTATTCCAAGCACTATTTAACGTGTATGAATACTGAAATCACACTGAACATTAAAGAGTATTGCAGATTTTTCCTGTTAGACCTCAAGCTTTTATTAACCGTGGCGATGCCATCACGTAGAAACATGAGTGCCTGTGAATCTGTTGGAGTGGAAACAGTTTCACACGAAGAGCAAAGTTTGAGAATGCGTCTATAAAAGCTTGTTTTTGTATGTGCATGTCTTCAGAAGGACCATTTACTGTATGTTTCCCTGCAACCTTTATCATTTCTGCTGTATGTGTGCCAAAGCAGATACTCCATCTGGTTTTGGAAAATGGAAGTTTAAAAGGCTTTTCAAACAATTACTGACAGCTAAAGTTAAAGAAAGCACCGCTGTTCTGAGTTCTCTGTGTTTAGCTCTGATTTCATGGGATGGTCGTTTGCAGATATCCAGTAACATAGAATCATTTGTTTTCATAATACACTTTATAAAGTGCATGTTTCCCTTTCCATAGGATATGCAAAGATGGCACGGATAAAAAACTTCCAGGTTTTAACAATCAGCTCTGCAGCTTTTAAAAGCATCAAAGTTCAGATGAACTATTACACTGTTGTGTGATCTGAGTTTTTCTTTCGTCAATAAAAATCTCCTTTTTTTTTGTAACTCTGTTGTTTTGGGTCTTGTTTCGAACAGAATGAATTGATGGGCGGAGTCATTGTGTGAAATGGTTCTGTTAAGTTGTGCAGCTCAAAGTGCTTCATGTGTAAATACACAGATGCAACAACCTAAAATCAGCAAGTGTATTCTGGTCAGAAGAATAATGGTACAAAAAATCCTCCAGATGTTTCAAAATAATATTCAAGTCATAATTTCCAAACTCAACTATGCATTTTTTGAAACCAGTGATTTCTGATGTTAGCATTTTTCTTTTGATTCATTATTGTAAGCGTGTTTTTCCTCTGTGTTGTTTTTATATCCCACAAATTCACCTCAAGGTCATTTCCTTCAACCTGGACGTAAGGGCCATTCCCCTCTCTGTTTTTACTATCCTTATCTCTTTTGGTTTGTTACTCTATTTTTTCCTTTATTTCCTTATAAGCCCCATTGAGATAGAGGATAAAAGGCTTCATCCTCCGTTAATTTCTCATCACAGAACAAAGGCTTTTTGTCTCACCGGTTCTGATTTTGACGCCTAGAAGAGGAGAAGAAACCTCAACAGGTAGAAAACAGTTTACATTTCACAGTTTTTAATAGATCAGACTGAGAATTGATTTTAAAAGATGCATCACTGCATGATACAGTAGAAAGAGCAGAAGATGAAAACTTAATAAAGTTTACAGAGCAAGTTACAGCAGGTCCTTTAGTCCAGCAGCAGTCAGGGTCTTTAACGAGACGGCATACCTTCATGTAACACTGTTGTTGTCTCTGTCTCCATCAGCCATCACTTACAGCGTGACACTACTTCCACCCCAGGTTATATTTCTATTCTATTAATTCGTAGTCACAAATACTCACATATAAATGTACATTTTCATATTTTTTTAAACATTTATACTGTGTAACATGCCTGTGTATCATCCTACTGTGCAATATTTGACCACTTATTTCTATATCTTTACAGGAAATACACTACATACCATGTGAGTATTTCAGATGTGCAACTATTACTTTTGGATAAACAGTATTTGTTTAAGTGAAAAATGTATATTGTTTTTATATTATTTTACTTTTGTTCTATCTAATGTGTATATAATAATTTATCCCTTTTTAGCACTCGGTTTCTTTTTCTGCTTTTTTGCTCCTCCGACTCTTGTATTTCAAAGGTCAAAGCTGTAATATGAAAAAAGCCTTATTTTATTGTGTCTTGGGATTGTATGGATTTGCAAGATTATTAGTGATGCTGAACCCTTTAAAGATCTCTACTGTTAAATCTTTTGAAGCTCCCAGGTTGTAAAAGTTTTAACTGTATGAACGTCTTGTACAGTAGCAAAGTGGGCCCAGTGTTGTAATCACAGTTTATATGTCGTGCGTAATTTTCTCAAGTTGCACCTCCCTCCTGTTAAGTCAGGATCATGCAGATGACAGGTGTGTGTGTCTACAGAGTGTGATTTTATATTCACTTGGATCCACTTACGTGAAAATCATACCTGAAGCTTGCCAGCATCTGTAGATTATTCTGAGGCTGCGTGGTTATAACAGCTTTATCAAAGTCAGCAACATAGTGCTTCAGGATAGTAACAGAATGACAGCAGTCGACAATAATCCTGCATTATGTTTTTCTAAATGAATTAACATTAAAAAAAATCACATTTCTTTAAGTGATCATACTTCCAAAATATCTTGCGCTTGACATGTTCAACAGTCCACAAAAGTGCTACAATTATCTCCACTGTGGCCTTAGAGCTTAAAATGTTGCTATAAATGTATTTTTATACTCTGTTATCCATCCAGTGCCAATAGTAGAACAATTCTAACTCACAACATGAGACAACAATTATAATAAACACAGTGTGCAGATACAGTTGATGAGGTGTGTCAATGCCAGGAAATAGCAGCAAAACTTCATCACCATACTAATCAAATTCTTCATCTGGGCAGTCTTTCTAGAAAAGTGCTCATAAAATTGTGTATTTATACAACATGTTATCATTTGTAAAATGTGTAAAACATTAACGAGCAGTTACTTAGTGAGCCATTACTTCCCCAGACAGTAACAGCTGTCAAGTTTCTGAATCAGTCAGGATGATAAACACCATAATCACAGTTAACTACGTACACATAGCAAAAGCCACAGCTCTAAGGATAAAGGCTATTTTATATTTTGGGCCTCAAGCAGCAACATTCTCTTAAATTTCTTAAATTCAATTTTCTCTTAATTTTCTGGTGGGAGACAATATAAGAGAGGTCAACTCCAACTGTAGCAAACATTCTTAACCACCCAAATTTGCTCTTACCAAGGCGTGCTCAATGCTGAATCTCACCTGATCATGATTCACATATTAGCATAGGTAACACCCCCTTAACACTATATAAGGGCAGGTGTGGTACTGTGTGCAAATACTGCATTACACCAAAAAAGATTGAAAGACGAAGAACTTATGCAGTAGTGAAACTGACCTACTGTTAAATAAACTTAAAGTAAATGTGATTTCAGGGAAATGTATTGAAGTATTAAAAGTAAAAGTACGCATGTACTAGGGTTTAAATAAATTTAATAAATCAAAATAATTAAAAGCATACAGTATGTATGAGAAGCTGGAACTATAAAATGTTTTATTTGCATGAAAAATGACTTACATGATGATATAAATAGTTGCCAGTTTTTTTTTTTAATTAACTGACCACTTTTTTCCAGTTGCACTTTTATATTTTCATATTTTTGGTTTGTGTGCTAAAATATGTAATAATACTGGTGGAGTAAAAAGTCAAACGTTTGTCTGACGTTAAGTGGCATAGAAGTAGAAAGTGGCATAAGATTAAAATGCCCAAGTAATGAAAAATAACCTCAAATATGTACTTCAGACAGTAAGTAAATGCACTTAGTTACATTCCGGCTCTGGTCAGCAGAGGGACACACAGTAACTGAAATTACAGTCATTGGAATCAATGTACCAAGTATAGTAGTATCCCTTTATCCTTGAAATTAAATAATCCAGTCATTATAAATACTCTGAATCCTCATCTAAATTTAGTAAAATGATATTCATGTGCTTTTTTTAAACATTCCTCAAGTATAAAACTCTTTGCCTTGTGTTGAACAGCAATTTGTGGACTGTGAAAGCAAATATGTATTTCCCTTATCTTGATATGAGTGCTCTCAACCAGTTTTCTCTTACCTAACAGAAGAGCAAAACTAAAATTAAAAAAAACTCAAAAATCAATGGGTACTAACAAAATACGAACAAATCCTGGATACAAGCAAAAATAAGTAAATAAATTTTCGTTTGTGTATCGTTTCTTTCACGAGGTCCACTTTGTGCAAGATCCGACGAAAGACCAAAATTAGTCCGTCTTTTAATGCTTTCCATCCTCCTTACTCTGTCTGCAGCACTAATCTCCAAGTTTATTGAATTCCACTGAACATGTTAACCTTTAAAAACAGGTCAGGTATCATTCTGAGCATATTTCATGACACTGAGTTTCCCATAAATATTTAAATTTGTGGTTTGTGCTGTTTTTGTTTGTTTGTTTGTTGTGTTTTACTATAATAAAGCCAGTCTCTCTGCATAGTATATCTTAAATGATACTCACTGATTTCCTTTTTCTGCTCTAAATTATTTCAGTGTCTCTTTGACTCCAGCCATGCTCTCCTTCTCAGCGACACCCCTTCTCCACCTGAGTCTCCTGCTCTTTCTGTCGAGCCACTCACCTGCTCTCTGCTGCCGGATCGGGGACACAGTGAGTGTCAGTCTGCTTCCTTTGTGCCAGGCCACAACCTGGCGGGGGAGGGATTTGATGTGGTCACCCTGCAGCGAAAAGGAGCCTACGTGGTTGACATGAAGACCTACCTGACCCCAGATGACACCTGTACTCTCTGCGCCAATCCTCTTCAAGGCAACATCCTGCAGAAAGTAACTAATGCAAAAATACTGACTCAGCTGTAACAGTTACACAGCTTTATTTGTGCGTGTTAACCACAGTGTATTCCTCTTCATTTTCAGCTGCCAGTCTCTGCTGTGGACTGGCGCTCATTCAGCCGATGCAGTGCAGACCTCTACAGCAGTGTGCACACCTCTGTGAGGTATTGTGTATCAGCGATTTTTAAATTTCATTGTCACTCAAGATGGGTCATTAAATTCTTGTGAATAATTTCTCCTCTGATCTTTTCTAATGCCTCTAAAGCTCAACAATGTATCTTGCAGCTCCTTGAACTCAGCTCCCTATTTACTCTCCACAGATCACATTTTATGTTAACGTCACCTCACCAGTCCAAACATTTCCTGTGAAACAAAGCTGACCTTTGAAATGAAGGAGTTTATAGTAATTCTTTCCTGTAAATTGTGTCCACAGCTCACTGATTAACACTTACACTTCCCACGACACTAACGACTGGAAGGTAGGAAACTTATCATAGCTATTGTTGACTTGAAGCTTCAATTTCTAAATATTCAAATTGTACTTGATCTATGTGTAGATGCTTTTGCTTATTTTACCATTGGAGTGTCACCTTTTGTCCTTAATTTGCTTTAAATAAACAAAGACATCACAGTAATCATAAACCACTGACCGCATTTTCTGTTCTGATTTACAAGCAAGTTGCAACCCAAACACATACAGTATTTACAGTTTTATGGCTCATTACTTTTAAGTCTGTTATCCTTAATGTGAGTCCTTAATGCTAACAGAATCAGTACCAGTGTGTTTTTAAATCAGTAGTTTTATAGATAAATTGTGATATTTAATACACTATGTCATGGTCATTGTGGGTGAACATTTAGCCGTGTTTATTCATTTTCTTTCTTTTTTTCCAGGTTGGCTTAGATTTAGATAAGGTTGTGTCTGCCAAGCTGGAGGTGGGAGGAACACGCTCCACTGTGTATAAATTTGCTACAGAAAGGACCAGAGAGGACCGCTACGTCTTCAGCACTCACAGGGTCACCTGCAGCCACTATGGGTAGGATGTGAAGACCCACACGTCACTGCAGATGTTTTTTTCAGTCAGGTTTTTGTCACAAATTCAACATAACATTTGAGTAGTTGATATCCAGATTGGAAATTGTGTGGATAAAATATTATTTTAAAATAATTTACAGATTTGTCGCCCTGCCTCTAGTTACCGTGTATCAGTCAAACCGCCCCTCAGCTCCGAGTTCAGTGAGGATTTGGAAAGGCTGCCGACTTTCTACAACTCCTCCACCAGGGCTCAGTACAGTGAGCTCATACACATCTATGGCACACACTACATTCGCCAGGTAAAAAAACACACACACACAGACACACTTACTTTACAAATTAAAAAAAAAACATTTCTTTGTCTCAACAACATTGTACTTCATGTCAGGTTTACCTCGGGGGGCGACTCAGGCGAGTCACAGCGGCACGGACCTGTTTGTCCTCACTGAATGGGCTCTCCTCAAATGAGGTACACAAGCCTGCACACACAGGCCAGTACACACAGTGACCGGGTCTTATCCAACACTGTAGTATGAATGTGTGTGTGAACGTCTGAATTAATTACTGCTGTCAGTATGAAGACAATACTTATAGTATATGCAGTCCATCGACCATTGACTATAAATATCATCACCTTTCTCCTCCTGTCCTCCAGCTCCACACCTGCTTATCACTGGGTGTCTCTGTAGGCCTGGGGAGGGTGAAATTATCTAGTAACAGACAGGCTTGCAACAAGGTCCTACAGAACCAGGACCTCTCCACCTCGTACAGCTCTGGTCTCCACCAGCACGTCACAGAGGTGGCAGGAGGCACTGGTTGGTTGGGGGAGTTTTCACTCACTCATAATGACTCCCTCGGCTACATGAATTGGCTGAAGACCCTGAAGCACCGTCCAGATGTTGTTTCGTACTCCCTTAGACCATTGTATGAGCTGGTGCCAAATGAGTCACAGAAGGCAGGGATGAAGGCGGCCATAGAGCAGTACTTGGAGGAAAACGCTGTGAAGAAGTCACCCAAAGAACCCAACTGCGGGTCGCACACACCTAACCTGGCTTCCAACTGCTGTCCTCTGAACGCCTGGAGGGGGACACTGGTGGTGACCATTGTCCGAGGCTGGGATCTGAAAGGAGATTTAACTGGACAGACAGAGAGGTGAGTAGAGTGAGGGTCAGGGATTGATTGGTGGTGTCGAATGTAACAATATTAATTCATCTGTTTTTGTGTTTCCTCCTGGTTACAGCTATGCTAAGATGTGGTATGGCTCGTTCTATCGCAGGACTCATATGATCCGGTCAAACTATCCCTGGTGGAACGCACGTTATAATCTGGGCAAGGTCAGTAAATCTTCGCCTTAATGTCCATGTAAAGTGATAATTAAAATGTGTTTGTCACATCACAGAAAGATGTGCTATTAAACACCTGACCAGGTTGACCAAATGACCAAAAAAATCGCCAAGTATGTAGAAGAAGGTCTCAAAATCATGAAAAAGTGCACAGTATTCCCTGATCTGAAATGCTGTGGCGTGTCTACTGGGGGAGTGGACGCCACGCCCAGACACGGGACTATGCTAATTGTCCTTCTCATCTTTATACAGCTACATTGTCAGGGGCGGGATTATGCTGAGTATAGCTCCAGTGTGTCATCAGCTATGGTTTTAGGCCCGCCCAAAAAAAACTTAAAACAGGAAAATGGTGAAAAAATGTAGTAAAGTTTCTTTGTAACATGTTTTCAGCAATCAGTTTCCAACATTTATAATGAAACAAATCTCTGAATTCACTTTACACCGACTTTAAAAACCAGCTCAACAGAGCAGCACACTTCACACACACAGAAAAAAAAACTTTAAAAGCATTATTCAGCCTCAGAGAAATATATGTCTGATGCAGGCTGTAGAGATACTATTCCACCATCTGTGTGTAGCCAAAGTGGTCAAAAAGTAAAAATATAGGATTATTCACTTTATTTTCTACTACAATAAGGGTAATTGCTTTCAATTTGTCATCACCCCTAAAGCTGAGAGAGACTTAAGCTATCCTTAGACAAGAAATCAAAGCTATTCTGCTGCAGCCAATTTTTCCCAGTGGCCACTTGTGGTATTGCAGCAAAAAAATCCTGTAAATCAAAAAAATGGCTTTTCCTAATAGGCCTCCATTATAAAAGAGATGACTGTAAAACTGTTGACCATACACTTCAAACTGCAAACAAGGTCAATTATGACTCTTTATATTTTGAATGTTTGATCCATGGTTTTATATTTGTAAGACTTTACTCAAGCTGAGAAAAGCATTTTAAAAATATGTGATAATATCACAATGTAAAGAGTGGTAACGTGCGCAGAACCAGCTTTGTTTAGTGTAATTTGTGACATTTATCAAAAGGACACAAGAGCACAAAACACAGCAAAAGGGTAACATAGCCTCTGAATGCAGCACAAGAAAACTGAAGTTGATCCATTAAAGGATTTAGCTTTAATAGCTGCAACATTCATGTGTTTTACAATTCATGTCACTTTTGTTTTTCACTGTACATTTAGATAACTCAGAACTCCTCTCCCTGATTAATATGCCAACAGTAACCACCAGTGAGCAAGTTACTTGTGCAAACAATACGCACTGTGCAATGCAGAAGCAGGCACAAACACACAACAACCACAATTAAAGTGATCGATGCTTATATCTTGAACTATACAAAGTAATCCCAAATTGCACAATAATAAATCCAGTATGAGATACACAATAACTTGAGTTATCAGTGTGGATTCCTAAAGTGTAGGTGCGCATGCACGATAGCTAGAGACACTACCGTGGAAGTAAACCTGGAAGCTAACGTGCCAAGACGGAGTCTATTAATTCCAATAAAGATGCTCACCTGAAATAAGGTTTCTAGCTGATTAACATTTGTGAAGTCTAGAGGAGCCAATCGAATGATTCTACGACTTGACCACTCAAAGATTTTGTTCTTACTGACAAACACTTTTTATAAGAACATACCAATGGATCAAAAAAAAAGTACAATACAAATACAATAATGATATTTTTTTAATGGTATTGATATATTTTTTTTTATCTTTTTTACTGAAGGTGGACACACACCTTGGTTTGAAGGTTGAGGTCTGGGACGAGGATTTGAAATACGATGACCGTCTGGGATCATGTACAAAGAACCTGTCGCAGGGGACACACAGGTTCACCTGTTGGGCCAAGAGAGGCGGCTTTGAGGTCCAATACACTCTGACCTGCGACCGTCACCTAACCGGAGACAGGTGTAACCGTTACAAACCATCTCCACAGTGAGAAATGTATTTTGGGGCCACGCTATTCACAAATGTTGTTCACTTCTCCGAAAAGTACAACTGAAATCACATTTACTCATCACATTTGTAGTCTAAATTTAAGTCATTGTCTGTTTAAAATTCATAATGCCGTTTGTATCATGTTAGACACGACTTTCTGTGACCTCCATGTCTTCCAAATCAACAATACTTTCCTGAAAAACCTGTTGTATACAATCCTTTTAATACAAGAAACAAACATGGCTGTGTGTTTGGATATTTCTGCCCTCTCACAGTGCCTAAACAGTCTTTCAGTTGCATAAATCATGTATCAGAGGAGAGTTTAGTCTCTTGTGAATTCAGTGAGTCCAATTGTATTAATGTATGATGATGCTTCCTCACGACACTTTACGGCCACAAACTGACGACTTAGGGCATTTAAAGGATGGAAACCAAACAGCCTTAACTGGAGAGCTCAGTATAATCTGGGCAAGGTCCGTAAATCTTCATAGTCTTGTTTTATTTTATTTGGCGAGCACCATAGGAGCAATGATGCCATTGTGCTTCTTCAAGCAAACCACTGGTGGGTAAAGTGAAATTAATTAGTAAATATGTTTCTTCTGTGAAGCTTAACATGAGGATCTGTGTGGATTAACTCTGTTTTGGAGCCAGCCTCAAGTGGACAATCGATGAACTGCAGTTTTTGGCACCTCTGTGTTAGCTTCATTTTTCAACCTTGGGGGTTGACGTTTTTTCAGAACTGAAAACACAACAATAGAATAAAGATAATTAGCTAATTTGTAGAATACAACAGTATCCATACTAAAAAAAAAATACAAACATCCTGCAGTGATGGCTCCCTGTCTCTCATTCATTGTTTATGGAGCAGCTCCAGACTTTATACCGGATCACAATTTTGAGACTTTGGTTTCTGGCTTTAAGAAAGTGTTGCTCAGGTTCACAAATATATTTAAACTTCCATGGAAACAGCATATTGCAATTCTTAATTCAGGTGGTGTGCCCCTCTGAGTAAGACTTTAATTGCAGGACTTTTACTTGTAACAAGGTATTTTTACACTGTTTCACACTATTAACTGAATACTCCTTCCACCCTGCCTGTCTGACACACAGTGGGGTGTAAATGTAAAGGCACTAATGACCTGCCCCCGCCCTGTCATGTCTTCATGCCTCCTGTGGTAAAGGTTTCCTGTGTTGCGTTTGAGCATGTGTGTAAAAACCAGCTCCTGCCGCGACCGCTGGATTCCTTCCTCTCATCTTTGGAAATGATGATTTATTCAAACGAGTGCACGGAACAGCCTGCAGGCGGTGTAAAAATAAATAAATAAATAACATAAAAAACCTCTCCCCTGCTGCCTCTCAGTCCACCCACATTACAGGACACAGCGTCTAACACACGTGTGTCTCATTTGGTGCCTGTGCGCTCCTGACAGCACGGTGGTTTCCGCTAGAAGGAAATGATGGAGAAGGAAAGTTTCTGACGCCTCTCCGTTTGGTCGGGACTGCCCGCAGGAAACCTGGACATCATTTCTCTCCTTTTCTGTTTGCTCATCCTCGGCACAGATACTGTAAATCTGAAAATCTGTATGGATTTGGGAATAACAGGGTCTCCGACACTGAAATGTCTCAGGATTGGAAATGCAGCTCCACGCCTGGCTGTTGCTTTTTATTATCACAACAGGTAAGCAAATCTGCCAGCCCCTGGAAACTGGATTTTATTGTGTCTCCTTTCAGTATCACCTTGTATTGGACTCACGCTTTACCTGAACGAGCTAAATCATTATCTGCTGCTTAATAATAGCCCACTGCTCTTTTGTCAATATGAGAAGCATTAGTGGGTAGCCAGGTTTATGTAGTTTTGTGGTATAGTGAACGCCTTCAGATCGAAATCCATTAATAAGTCTTTAATTATGACCCGAATAGCTTAGCCCTTAAAGCTCTAATATACTAAGAAGAAGAAGAAGAAGAGGGAAAAAGAAAGAAACATTTTAAAAGAAATATGATTTTTAATAACCTTAAAAGAATTACCTCAGAGTGCAATGTCATTTTGCTTTCAATTTAAGGTTATTGAATATGGTGTGCCATGCCTCTGGAAGTGATGTTACAGCCACAGATTTTACATTTTTTAATCACATACTTTCTTATGATGACCACAGTGTTGATTTTTAGTCATGGAGTATACACACGTAAAGATAGAAATGATAAATCTTAACTGATGTTAAAGAACAGTGCCTCTCAACCTTTTCCATGTCAAGCACCCCTAAATTTGTACACATCAGGTCACATAACCCCATATGACAAGATTTTGCCACAGGGACCTCCATCTGAAGGAATGGTCAGAAATATAGTTGTCATCTACAGTTGGGGAGATAACATACTCACATAGGGCTCACTTCTATATCACATTTGCAGATTGCCACCAATAACAACCATCTGAAATCTCTCCCTGTCAGTGTTCAATGATAGGGAGGTTTATCAGGAGCTGAACTATCAGCAGAGGATAAAAGGACCAGGTGACTTTTACAGTCATATTCATCATTTTTATTCAGTGCATTTCTGTACCAGATTTCATAGAAGTTCATCCTGTTGTAGTTGAGATCATTGAGTCTGGGCCAAAGTGGTGGAAAACAGACTTTACAACGGGCAGTATTACCCAGGCAAAGTGGCTATTGTTAGTCTTTTATCTGCTATCTTAATTAATAGGGCACACTGAAGGTACACAGGTTAAACTGTAACTGTAACAGCATTTTTTGGTCTTTCCGCAGATAAAACCTTGGCCTTGTCGCTCCCCCACTGTGGTGGAAATGTCAGCCTGGACAAAGAGCCTGCTGGTCACATCAATCTCACTCTACCTGGACTTTTTACTGACACCAACAACACACTCAACCTCACGAACAACCAGTCTGTCGAAACCCCACTGCTTTCAGTTTGCACTTGGACGTTAAGTCTTCCTCAGGGTCAGACCGTAATTTTAGAGTCAGCATGGTTGGAAAGCGGCTCGGGTGTATCAGTGCGTTGTGTTTGGAAAGATAAAGATCAGATCCTGGAGAGTGAGGGGGCGACTCTGCTCTCTGGCTGTGATGGAAACAAAGCCACCTTCACCTGGACAGGAGCAAAACACTCCTCACATGTGATTCAGCTGTTCTATTATGGTGAGAAACCATGACTCGATTATCTTGTTTGACTTATTAAGCGAGGATGGCCCACTTTCCTGATCACGGGAGTTTAATCTAATTTTACTAATGACACTTAGATCTGACTTTTTTTGGTACAGAGCCCTGTAAGGGACATGGAGGAGAAAATATAGGTGGTGAATAAAATGTTTTAAAAAATCATTGTTTTTTTTTCCCATTATCTATTTTTTTCTCCCCCATGTCCCTTTTGGGGCTTCATATTTTATTATGTTTTTTTTTAGCTGAATGAATAAATGAAAATTACTTTTTGTTTACAGTAGAAGGATATTATGGTCACTGTGGCTGTGAAGTGTGTAACTGTGGGAAACATATTGTGGAAATGTGTTCAAACTGTGCTCTGAGCTGTAAATCTGTCCGTCGGAAAGTTTGACCGATCGATGTTATGTTGCTGTGATTTCCACTGTGTCGCTCCTCACCCTCTCTGTTTTTGTGTTTGTTCCTGGTCATACAGTCCAGGAAGATGAGAGGAATTCCTCGGAGGACCACACCAGCCCACATTCAGGGCAGGACCTGTTGCGTTGGTCTCAGACAGGAACCAGCTTTACAGGCACAGCTCTTGTTGGTCAAGAGGCGGTGAGAGGGACCGAGAGGGGCACAGGTCGCCTCTACGAAGGTCTAGAGCAAAGTTCTGCGGCTCAGTCTGCGTCTAGTCCCTCCTCTCAGGACCAGGGTCTGCTGCTCCCCACCTCCCCCCTGCAGGGACTCAGTGTGGCTGAGAGGGCCGATAGGGAAACTCTCCCTCTTCCTGAGGAAAGACCAAACAATGGAGCGGATACATCTGGAGCTGCTCACCTCGCTGATGCTGAATTGTCTGCCAGAGCAAGAACACACCCCTATTTTCAGCATACACTCCATACAGATACACTGTTTCACACAGCAAACACACAAACAAACACAAGAAACGAGTCCCCTCAAACCCAGATGGCACTTAAACATGAAAGTAGCTCCAGCACCTTGCATGGCACAGATATACACATAAATACAGCCACTCAGACGTCTGAAATATCTGTAAAAACACAAGCTCACCCCACTTCATCCAGCTCCAGCCTCCCACCTCTCACCTCTTCTCCCCCTGAGCGACTTTCCCTAACAACATTGGAAGGTGGTACCACCTTAATCCCACATGGTGGAGCTGTTAGTGCAGTATCTGGAGTGAAACTACCCCATTCCTGGAGGAGCCATCGAAGCACAAACAGACTTAACTTGGATCTGAGCTCCGCCTTCACCTCTGATCCTTTAAAATCCCCCACAGACCCTCAGCAGGATGGCACAATCAGCACACACGCTGACACTGAACCCACAGCGTCATCCTCACAGAATCCCAGCAGGACTCATCCATCCACCGCCCACCTCATAGGGCTCGACACCCCTGTTGGTACTGTGGAGGCTGCTTCGTCTCATTTAAACATTAGTCAAACTGACTCATCTGTTCCAGCCGCCTCAGATGCTACCAATCAAACTGCAGCGTTTGAGACCTCCGATACTTCTGAAAACACGGAAATGCTTCACACCTCTGCCACACAGACTCAAACGAACTCTCCGCAAAGCACAGAGAGCCTCACACCTCCTCACACATCCCCCCTGTTCACTCAGACGAGCAAGGAAGAGCGGCAAACAGCAACACAAAGTACAGACAGAAATCTTTCTAAAGCATACATGACAACTGAAACTGTTTCCTCTTTGCCTAATGTTAACACAGTTGAAGAGCCGACTCTGAGTTTCACAGGTTTTTCTTCTACACCCAGAGCAGCGCTGACACTGGGGGATGTAGTCCACACTTCAACTGCCACAGGAATCACCACCGAAACCTACACACTGCGTCCTACTTACACACTCTTAGACAACAACTGGCCCACAAATTCACCGACTCCTGCTCCTGTTTTGCATTCATCCACACCTTCATACACGCTCAAGACACACACTACATCTCCTGGTAGTTCACGCTTCACTCACACACTCCTGCCTTTGCCTTCAACTACCACCGAATCTTCTACACACACACCCCTCATTGACCACAAAATAACACCTATACCCTCACAGACAGTCAAGTCACACACACCTCACACACAGAGAAACCTGCCTCTGCCGTCTTCTACAAATGTCCCACTTACACACACACAGCCCCACAACTATAATACCCAGACACACACTCCTTTGCTCTCACTCACAACTGCAAAATCAGATTATGAACTTGAAGATAAAGAGGCAGAGAAAGAGGACGAGTCCTGGCAGCGGTTTCCCAGCAGCACAACTGCACAAACTCCCACAGCTGGAGCGCCAACCACACATCCCACCCAGGAGAACCACTTGGCAATCACACCTTCTGCTTTAACCTCAACTATGAGCTACACAACTCAGACACCCAAGTTCTACATTGTGCCCGACCAGCCTGCAGCCATCAGAGGTACTGCACATATTTGTGTGTAATTATTTGTGTGTATATTGTGTCCGGGCCTGTTGTGATATAATTACTTGCTTATTCTGTCCAGTGGAGTCGATTGAGCTGCTGCTGCAGATTGTTGTAGAGGAGTCCAGATCGGCTTTCACTTCTGGTTTGGAGGAAGACACTGTTGCCTGGGTGAGAGATTATACACACACACACACACACACACACACACACACACACACACACACACACACACACACACATTTGCACAGAGAAAAGCACTAATAAATCATGTTTTTATATGACAGCTTTAGATTTTTATTTAGTAGCTGCAAGACGCAGTGCCAGTTGAAAACATTCTTAAACGTAGGTGGGTGAGATGCTCCCACTGGGATTTTTCCCCATTTATGGCAGCTATATGCACTATTTTTCAAGCAATTTGAGATAATTGAATGCCTTAAAATTTATACATCATTTAGAAATGTCATTTTCCTCAGGTTGGAAAAAGACATGACATGAGACATGAGAAATTGACAGACATTCTGGTAGCTGATACAAAGTTCTCACCTGCTGCTTCTTTCAGGTGGAGCCGTACCTTCAGAGAGCACCGGGGTTCAGCAGGCTGCTGGGAGTCTGGAGCAGGTGAGGTCTAAACACTACAAATGTGTAGAGTAGCTACAATGAGCTGCAGTTAGCCCCAGTTTGTGCTTCACACAGGGTTCCTGTGGATCCTTGAAAACTTTTAAAAGGCATTGGATCCATTAATCAAAAAATAAGGCCCTTATTGGTATTAAAATTTCTTAAATTAGTCTTTCAATTCTTAAAAATGGTAAGACATAGGAAGCAGGATTTTGAGGATATGTTTTATGACCCTGCACTGAGAAAGCTCAAAATAATGGGTAACTTTAAAACGATGTCAGTTCATGATTTTTTTCCTTCAGTTTTGGCCACTGTAAAATTTATCTTAAGTTTCATTACAAGGGGCATTAAAGGGGTCTTTAAAAGTCTTTATCCTTTTTATAATCCTTTTTTTCTTTAAGCTGTGGGAACCCTGTCTCACGTATTACCATTTAAATTGTGGATATACCATCAGGACAGCTATAATTATATAACAGGTAGTTCTGACCAAGCAATCTAGTTGGTCAACAAGACATTTAAACTGTGCTCAAGTCAGCATGACAGCATACCTTCCTCATCACTAAAAATAATACTCTGCCATTTGTTGACCGCTGCAGCAGTTGCAGAAAATCTACGATCATTGTC
Source organism: Plectropomus leopardus (assembly GCF_026936395.1). Taxonomy (NCBI): domain Eukaryota; kingdom Metazoa; phylum Chordata; class Actinopteri; order Perciformes; family Serranidae; genus Plectropomus; species Plectropomus leopardus. Next base: position 18,930,259 of record NC_142178.1, read on the forward strand.
ATGTTCATCAGATGGGGGACAAAAATTGTTCAGAGTAATATCACTGCATGTAAGTTAAGAAAGAAAAGCTTAAAGTCAAATTCAGCTGACATTATGAAAAGTGCAGTCAACTCACTGACGGTGTAAACTACTCAAACTAACACAAAGTTGACAATAACCAGCATAAACCACCATGATCTGAGCAGACACATTAAAAATACAGACAAAAAGTGATATTGGAGTTTTAAGAACACAAAAACCTAACCATCAGCACAATCGTCTCGGTCCTGACCACATCACTGTGGTGCCAAAAATGTTGTTACAGGACATCCTCTTGTGTAATGTTGCTTAAGTGTTAAACAGCCTTGTAGATTTAACAAAGATGATCAGGTAGGTATTTTTTTAGAAAACTGGGTGCCTGGTAGAGTGGGCATCCATGTATAAACGCTGTGTCCTTGCTGCAGCAGCTGCAGATTTTATGCTGCATGTTATCCTCTTTCTCCACGCTTTGACGTTACACCTGTCTTATCAAATAAAGGCAAAAAGGTCATTAAAAAAAGAAAAGAAAAGAAAAGAAAATTGTGTGCCTTGCTCTGACCTGAATGTATTGGTAATACAAGAGTACAAACTGGGTTTAGGTTTCAGGAGGTTGTGTGAAGACAGGTACAAAAGTTGAATGTACTGTTGTTCCAGTGGACATGCAGTTCAGAGTCTGGTGGAGTTTAAAACCAGTGGGGCTCTGCAGTGGCTCGGTATGACCGGACCCACTTCATTACTGGAACAAACAGGACTGTCTCAGGCTGTCTGGGATGGGAGAAGCTTCAGATCATCCAAGATCACCAACATCACACTGGGAGGTAAGCCTGGGTCCAGATGACCACCTACAGACAGCTGATTCCAGATTACGAACTTTTTGGCATCCTCAAGGTTTGTGGTTTAAAGGGGTAGTACACATTTTTTAAATGTGGGGTTGTATGGATTACTTATCCAAAGTCAGTGTTTTACATACAGCAGATATCAGCTGGCTCGCCCCCAGTTTGCAGAAGCAGGCTGGAGTCCAACACGGAAGCTCAGCTATGAAGTGTTGGGGATGGGTGTCAGCAACAAAACATCATTATCAGTTTAAGTGTACACTATACTGAGAGTATTTTCACCACTTTACCTTTCAATCAGTCTGTTTTGATGGAGAAGCTGTTAAAGACTTTAGTTCCCCATCTATTGTCGCTTCAAAGCCACCAGACTCCTTTGAGAAAAACAGTAATTTTACCTTGCTGAACACAGGAGCCGCTGGTCTACTGCTGCTTCGATCAGTCAGTTAGTTTGTGCTATTGTGACTTTGGTGAATCCAAACTAACCCTTTTAAACACAAAATTTGCTGAAGTCAAAATCAGGACAGCACTCCGATTATAGCATTTTTTATTATTGCCACACCGACGTTTTGGGCCAGACGCCCTTCTTCAGATTGAACATTCAATAATAATACAAAGAAAAGCCACAGGTGGAGTTAATTATAGGTCCACACATGAAAACACCTACAGTGCATCCCAGCAGTGGGAGCAAATATTTTAAAGACACATAATCACAATAATATGTATTTAAATCATAAAAAATAAACAATATAAATAAATATAAAAATATATTAGTAAGTAAATAAATGAAATAATAACAACAAAAACATTAACAATAACCCTAGCAAAATAATAATATATATATATAATAATAGAATAAGATAAAATAAAATGAAAACAAAATTTAAATGAAAAAAAATTCAGTATAGCGTACAGTTACACTGATATAGATTTTTTTTTAGGTGGCAAAAATATGTTTTGTATATGTTTTATTGCATAGTATTATTCTGTGTAGCTTCCATGTGGGACTCCTGTCTGCTTCTCCGTACTCGGGGCATGCTGACTGACATCTAGTGTTTTTAACATACTGTCTATGGATTAGAACCCCATACAACCCCATTTCAAAAAATCTGAAGCGTCCCTTAAAAGTGATTTGGGACCTTGAGTTGCATGTTGTTTTCCTCCTCTTTCCTAATTTCTTGTCATCGCTCTACTTTTGACTCTACTAACGGCACAAAAGGTAAACTGCCAGGTTAGCGGTTAGCCACAGTGGCTATATTTACATTCCATCTTTAACCTGCTTAGCTTATTAACCCAGTTTTAGGCAGACTCATGTAAACATCATAACTCTGTTAGACTGACTCAGTTAAGATCACAATCCATTTATGAGAAATCAAATTAACACATCAGACTTACTTTGATATTAAATGTGTTACTGTGGCATGTAATCTTCTTACTTTACTCCTTTCACTTTTGACACTTTTGGTCCGCCATCTACACAAATTCACAAGTGTTTCGGCTGCATGTTTGCGGGTGACAAATTAGGCTGTCATGTGTACTCTTTCAGCATATTATTTGGGGCAATGGGGACATCTGTTTGCAGAGTATCCAAAATAAGTTTCAAGTTTATTTCATATATAAAGCACTTAATTTTATATTGAAATGAATGGGTTGATGGATAGAGCTGATGTGGTCTCATTTCCTGCAGCATATTGAATTAGTTATAAGAAGCAAATGGTAGCCTGAGAAAATCTTAGGTTAAGGGAGTTATACAGCGTTAATGAAAGTCAGCCAACTCTGCATGTAAGCAGCAGTCACTACGTTTATTTTATTTTCTAATTTACTAGCACACACGTTCCATCATCTGCAAGGTGTTTCAGCTATTGTTTAAAATTGGAACACAGGCAGACACATTTAAAAGATAATGCTGGTAATAGTCTATATTTTTTTACAGTCAGCAAACCCCTTGAAAAATAAAACAACATCAACAATACCATCCTGCTAACAATGATTGTCTTTGTACACAAAGCCTGATATAGCTTGTTCTTTGGAAGGTTCAATGAAACTTAATTAAAATGTAAAAGTACGTATAAAAGCAACATTTTAGTTAAATGAAACAAAAATCAAATGTTGACTGCAGAAAAAAAATCCAGCTAGAAAGTTATTGTAAACTTAAAAATGCAATATACAGGAAATATCTTAAGTTTTAGCCTTTGTCAATTTTGTCATATTTCCACAGCGCTTTGTTGTTGGCTTGGTGTCGGGGAGAAAATCGATTCAGTGCTTTATTTTTGTGGAAATATTGTAGCATTACAAGGGAGCTAAGTACTGATTCTTTTACAGTATAAATGATTGACATTACAAATATAAGCAAAATTTTTGGTAGCCTATGGGAATAATAAAATTGATTGCTTTTGCAGTGCACAACATACCTTTCGCTGAAATAAAAATGACTGGAATGAGATGAACAGACTGAAAAATGTATCTTGGTGGATAACAAAAGACGTTTTTTTTTCTTTGGGGACATAAATAACAGTTTAAAAAAAGGAAATAAATCACAATATATCGTGATTTTATTTTCTCATATTACTCTGCATATCATAAAACATGTAATACCCCACTAATATTGTGCCGTTACTTATGTATCGTGATAATATTGTCTTGTGGGACCTGTGGTGATTCCCACTACTACTCTTCGCCAGAAACTATTGTGAAAAACTAGTTTAGTTTCGCTGTTGCACTGGTTTACATGTTTCATCAAAATACTAAACTACAATTGTTTTTGACATTACTTTTCCTTAAAAAACAAACAAAACTATTTGTTTTGTATGTTGTTTGTGTTTGTACCCTGGAATTACCTCTTCTGCAGGAACTGAAAAAGGTGACTTTGGAGCGAGCGTCACAGACAGGGTATAGAGGTTTGAAAGTACTGGGACTGACTAACACATTGTGGGGTTTTGTCTATTTATGGACATGTCTTTCCTCCAGGTCTGCAGGGTGACGTGTGTGACTGGTTACTGCAGTGTCCAGCAGGCTACAGGTGTGTGTCTCAGCCCGGCACTTCTAACTATAGCTGCTCTTCTGTCTGCCACTCTGACTACTGTCACCACCACGGCATCTGTACTCACCACCCGGGCCAACCTCCAGTCTGCCGGTAAGAACACACAGATGTACACTGAACATGCACACACTAATTTGGTATCTCTCCGTCTATCTAAGAAAGGTTTGTGCATGTGATTTTTGTCTGTGTTTAAGCTGTCTTGTTGGAGAGGATTTCTGGTACATGGGTCAGAGGTGTGACGTGAGGATGACCCGGGCACGGCTGGTGGGCGCATGTCTCGCCATCTTGATCATCATGGTGACAGTGATAGGCATTTTGGCTATCGTGGCTGTGCGACGCTACCGAGCCATTCTGATCCAGGCCAGAGTAGATCAGACTCGAAGCAGGTGCGCACCGACTCACTCATGTACACACAGTAAATTACAGCTTACAACACACAACCTACAGTGCAAAGATTAATGCACACAGTGCACTCAAGCAGGGTTTCTGCAAGGTTCACCTGGTCAAATATTAGACTTTAAAAGACCTTTTAAATACCATGTTCATACCTGTTTCAAGCTCATACCGGCCGAAGTAAGAAAATATGATAGAAATCATGCAGGGATGATTGATATTTTTCAGTACTTTCAAAGCAGTAAATGACTATAATTCTTAATGATATAACCGATTAAATTAATGCAATCTGGATCCAGATAAGCAGCATAAAATAAATGGATGAACCAATAAGAAATAGTTCATTTATTGAATTAATGTAAGTTTTTACTAAAACTGACACTTTATTCATTTAGTCAAATATGAATAAAATTGTCAGCTGTGCTTGTGTGGGAGGTGAACAGTCCCTTGGGCTTTTGGGTGGTACTTAAAATAACACAGGAAACACGCATGATAACACACACATGGTAACCATAAAAATACATTTGACCTCATGACTCAAATTTAAGTGACATGAGGAAAAAGGTGACGCCTGCACACTTACTCCATGCCACACAACGTTTGTTGAACACAACGTTTTGATCCTGCCTGGATCTACGCCAGGTCAAATGTTTTGAAAGATGAAACGCCTATATTTATGCATAATACAATAGGCTGACGAGCTTTATGGTTGCAGGTGTGGTTAACTGTCTGAAACAAAAATTACATAGAAAAAATACAAAGGGAAAGAAAAACAGTGATGTCAAGGTCATATTACAATTATATCAAAATACATTATATTAAAATCCATCATCCTTTATTGGAGTATGCCCCTTTTTTCCTTAATTGGAACTCGATCTGTTTCTTTAGATGTATTTTTGTATGTATTGGAGATTACTACCTTACGTTTATACAACTTTGAATGTAGGTGATGTTGACTTATGATGGAGTTTAATTTTAAGTATTTTGATATAATGTTTTAAGCTGATATTCGATAGCCTTGCACCTATGTGATGTGCATATAACTACCCTACATATAACTTCAACTTGAATTAAAGTGACATCCATAGAAAGAACACAGTCGACACGTGGGGGAGATGATGTGTTGAAGGGAAAACTAGTGAGATTGGCATGACGACACAAACAGTAATTGTAGTTAAAGTGATGCCCACTAGGTGTCATAGTCTGGCTGCTGAACCACATACTGAAGCTGAAGGTCGTAGACTCGTGGAAAATGTGGAGGCAGTCTGGATGAATCCAAATGTCAGGCGTCTGGACCGGCAGGCACTGATGAGTTCACTGTCATCACGCCAAGTCTGTCAGGGTGCCGAGCCACGAGGGGATAAGATGTGATGATAAACAGGACTTCAGACCTCATTACCTTGGTTTTCAAAGGACGGTCTACTGACATTTGCAATTCAGATTCAAGGTTTAAGGTCACTTTATTCGTACTCAAAGGTACATTTGTTGCACAGACAATTTAAAATTAATTATATTAAAAAAATATTAAAATGACATTCAAACAAAATACATTAAACAAGTATCATCTAGTAACAACATGGTTTATGCAAGATCAGCCTCACCAATCAAATATATAAATGCCAAATATGAATATTATGGCTTATAAATTGTTTTTAGTGTAGGGGATTGGACTTGATCAGGCTCTTCTGCTTTATTATTATTATTATTATTATTATTATTATTATTATTGTTGTTGTTGTTGTTGTTGTTATTATTATTAGTTGTCACATCCATATTGCTGTAAACTATGGATAATCTTCCAAGTGAAGTGGAGGAATCTGCACTCCAAGCCCCCCCGCAGTCCTCAAAATACAATTTTTAGATCAAAATTAGCCTTTACTTTGCAGTATTGGCAGGGAAAACAAACATCTTTTCATGCTCTATTAAATTCTCTATTTTTCTTAGACACTTTTCTCCTTTGGAATCTGTAGCTAGCTGAGCTATGGAGACTCACCCATCGCTTTGAGATGTAGCAAAATTTAGAGGAAAAGTTGCCAGGCTGTCGATGTACAGTACGATGCACATTTTAATTGACAAAATGTCAATTAAATTAATTGTTTTTATTCAGTGTATATACATATTTTTACAACTGGAAAATTTAAGGAATATTCTAGTCCTACAACAGATAAATTAAAATTGAAATGTCTCAAAATAACCATTATTCATGTGTTTTCCTGTTTTTTTGGTCAAAGCCACAGTGAGCCACTAGAGAGAGGCTAAAATGAGACGCGGGTTGCCTTTCTGAACCTAATTCAAAGAGTTTTGCTTCAAGAAGAGTTTTACCCACCATAACTAAGAAACTCTGTAGTTTTATCCTCTTGCTGAGATTAACTTCTTATGTTTGGGAGAAAGTTTGGACAGGAAATGATAAGTCTGAAGTTAAGCCTTAAATCCAGAGTGTCTAAAACGGCAGGGAGTGGGCATTCTGTGCAGAGAAAGTTGGTCTCTTCTGAGCTTTACTTTTTCTATCAGGCCTGGTCAACAGCAGAGCACAGTTTACTCTGTTTCCCCATAAGTTGATTTTTTTGCATTTTTTTTCTTTTTAAGACTTGAAAACTTAAGCAAATACAACAAAAAATATTGTGCCCTGGATATTTATTTATCCCACATTGTGTGTCGTATGTGCAGCTATCGCAAGTTCAACCATTTTGATGAGCTGTCAGGACGGTTCTGGTTGCGTTCGTGGGCAGGATCAGCAGACTCACTGGATAATCCAGCCTTTACACGCTCCGATGAGTTACTGCACCTGCGGGCCCTCGACCGCCCCTGCTGTTACCACGACGACACGCTGTCGCTGGCCTCCACCTGCCCCAGCCATGGAACACGAATCAATACAATCTACCCCCACAGGTATACAAACACACGCACACACACACACACAACACACACAAACACACGCACACACACACACACACACACACACACACACACACACACAAATCCAGTATTACATATGCATGGTGCATATCCATAACAGTGAGAATGTTATTGTCAGTTTGTCTGTCTTGCTGTCAGTTTGTCTGTCTGTCCATCTCTGTTTGTCTGTCAGTCCGTCCGTCCGCCTCTGTCTGTCCAGACAGATTTGTCCAGCAGCTAACTGTCTATTTTTGCTTCCAAAGAAATGTTTAGTTTGGTTCTATTGAACATCCAAGTAAAGATTAGACCTACAAATGAAGTTTAGACAAACATGCAGTCTGCACTTTTACACATCACTCTAACAGAAAAACTGATCATGCTTTAAACTGCATTTGTGAATGTGATCTCTTTTACTTAATGCACTGAATGTTAATGTTGACATTTTAGCTCAGTATCAAGTTGCTATTGGCATTGTCCTAACATCTTTGCTGACCCGTGTTGTCCAGAAATATACCAGAAGAAAATATATTCCTGCACTGCAGAAAGATGCAAAGCAACAGAATGAATGTTATATTATACATATAAACTTATTCAACCCTAACTAACTAACCCTAACCCACATTTTAACCCTTTGTATTTACCAACATTTTTATTGATAAGTAACTGTAATTTAATTACATACTTTTTTTTCAATGACTGCAATGGACCACAATTACATTTATTTTGTAATTTACCAGAAGACAGTTAATGAATGCAGTTTTGTGATTGTGCAGTTAAAATATTGACCTTTAACCCAAACTAGATCTGAATAAATCATTAAAGCACAACATCAATAAATAAAACTACATTTCTGGTCCTTGTATTTATCTTGAGTTTTTTCTGCTTATAGTTCCCTAAACTGTCTCTGTAAACTGTAAATATATCTGCGTGTGTAAATAATCCCTGGGCTCTCTGTACTCCCTGTAGCTCTCAGTATGGTTGGAGGGGAAGTGAGATGAGTATGGGGGACGGTGTATTGGACTCAGGGAAGGCCAGTGACCTTTCTGTGTGTAGCTGGCCTGTGGAACCCATTCACTGGACTCCCTTCCCACTTCTACAGCAGCTGGCTTCCCACAGGACCCCCACAGTGAGTGTTTATGACTGTGAGTGTTAGGGGTCAACAGATTATTGGCCTGGCTGATTATCAAGGCTGATATTTTGCATTTTGCCGATTATCTGCATAGGCGTTTTATTTTTATGATCGCTGATAAAATTAATTAAAAGGTGTGCGTAAGTCAGTCTGCAATAAATGCAAAAAAAATTCAGCATGGGAGGAGCTTTTACTTTGTAAAACCTCAGGAAGCTATTTTTATTCATTCATTTTTTAATTTAGATTTTCACCAAACTCTATTTTAAAAAAGTTGTAGGGAACTTACTGTATATTATGCTGAATGTTTCAGTTCCAAATGTTGGTTTATTGGTCTTATTAACTACTAATAATCAGTATCGGTATCAGCCCTGAAAAACCAATATCGGTCAACCCCAAGTGAGTGTGTGTGAGAAAGAGAAATGGAGAGAGACACTGTATGCATAACTGGCTCATGTGTTGTTTTGCTGTGAAACCAGGTGAGGGTGTCCAGGCCACGGTCCTACTGTGAAGGCATGGAGCTGGTAGACCTGGGGAAGAGCTGGACGGCTTGACACAATCAAGACACCAAATCTGATCTGACACTGGTATTTGCAGCTTGTGTTTTCATTGCAGGGCTTCAAATGCTCTTGTTTTGTTGATAAAATGTGTAAAACAATAAGTGTAAATGTGTGTATATAAATGTATATTTTTTTGTTAAATCGTTCCAACTTGAATTTACAGTCTGTTTCTTATATGGTCACTCTGAGAGGGTGTAGGCTACACTGTAAAGATGGAAAAAACATAAACAAAGAGGATGCCTAAATGTCTGTGGTGCAGTCTTATATAATGCTTTAATAAACATTAGTCTTACTCAGGGCAAGAATATGTATTTATTATATTTTTTTCATTTTTGGCAATTAAGTTTGCGCGCATTTAAACATACTGCGCTTTCGTGTCTAAGTTTATGGCCTAGCAAGGAACATTTATTTGTGTGAAACATTATACACACCAGGGATACTGAACTTTCTCTGCCCAGGGGCCACTTTTGCAAAATGACAGGAGGCCAAGTAAATAAACAGACACGAATATAATATATATATATAACATGGTAAAAATGTGTTTGCTGCTCTCACTTATCTTTGACAAGAGGCAAATCCAGTTGCAGCAGCCCTGTCCATGCAACCTGCACAGTTTAGGCATATGCAGGGGTTATCTAGGATCTCAGGACATTTCGGGGTTAGCCCACACCTCTGTCAGGAGGTCCGAGGGATCCTCCCAGCATACTTTTTAGGGTAAATAATTTCTATGTTGATGCTTTTTTGTGTACTCTGGCACTGCATTTACATTCAAAGTACAAAAAAATCCCATTATGAATCAGTTTCCTTTCGTGGTGAATTAGAAAGTTATCTGATCAGTGGGCCGTGAGCTGACTACAACTGACATAATAATAATAAAACATTTTACAGAAATCACAGCATAAACTATTAAAGCACATATTAGGACATAGAAGACATTTAAAACACATGGCACTGATTTCTCCTTATCTTTCCAAAATAATTTAAAAAAAATTTGTTCCATTCAGAACTGGATTACCAGCTGGACAAAGTTGGTAACTGCCCTGAAGCCCAAAAGCTCCAGTTTGTTGTTTAAACCTAATTTATTTAATCATTTTCTGTTTTCTTCTGAAATTCAGAGTTGAACCCATCCACAGTCAATACAAATCAGTGTACAAGAAGTTTAAAATGTTTTTTAGAACCAAGATGTTTTTGAAACAGTTGTAAGAAAGAATCACATATCACAAATATAATATCTCATAATCCATTAATACACATTTTCAAGGATTGGCTATGAAAAAAGAAGCCATAACATAACTAAACACACTCACAGAAGTGACGGCTAAAATACAATAATATAAAATACTAAAAAAATGCATGTTGCAGTTTGGCTTAACATAATTGCACAAAGCGCTTTGAGGTATTTGGACATGGTGAAACTACAAGGAGACAAAAACAAAAATTTAAGGATGTTCCTTAAATTCATTACCTTGAAGTCACATCTCAGAGGTCTGACATATCGCACCCATTTTCCCCAGTGTTGTATGAAAATATCCATCTTGATGTGTAGAGAGAGAAAAGAGAAAGTAATGTTCTCCATCATGTAACTCTCTATTGATTCTTCTGTCCAGTTATTTATAGTAGGATGAGCATGCATCATCCATCATCTGGTCACAGCTGTTTTCCCTGCCGCCAGTAGGCTACCTTTTGCTCCAGGGTGGAGCAAAAATCTAGTGAAATCTAGTGGCATATGTTTGTTTAAGATGGTTTGTATAGCCTTGTAATTCTCTATTTTTGGTCATTCCCAGAAAACATGGTCGTGATTTTCAGTTTGAGAGCCACAATTTGTCCAACACTGAGTTACTGTTATCACAGTATGCCTTCAAAAAAGAGAAGTAACTTAAGTCAAAATACATTTTTCAAGCAAAATTCTTCCCATGCATGAGAGTTTGTGCTCAAAATCTAGTCTGAATACTATTATGGACCTGACAACCCACCTTCTGCCTCTCAGCCCCCTAATCAGGCCACAGTTCAAACTCTGTGGTGCGTAGTGATCAAATATTGCTTCTCCCTGTCTAGTTTGGACTCTGGAAATGGTTAACAGACAGCAGATTGCCTGAGAGGCCAACAGGGCTCATATGATAAGACTGTCAGAGGCATATTCTGCCTAAACCTGTGTACGGTAATAGTAAATATAACTGTATTTATGACACACTGAAGACTAGTAAAGATTCCTCAGAATTGGTGCCATTTGTTCTCTTTTTCTTTGTCACACTGGAGTTTTTGGGGTAATTTGTGTCTCGAAATGTGTATCTTCTAACATCACATTTCAGTGAGTATTTCACTACTTCCTCTCTCCATCTCACTCAACCACACACAAGCAACATTTCCTCTTTATGAACCTCAGCTGGTATGTGATGCCATAAATCACTGAGCTAAATGGGCAAAAATGCACACTAAATGCAGTCCTATAATTGTCCCTATCCTGGGAAAAGAATAATGGAGTGATTGATTTGGATCGAGGGGGAATGTGGCGAATAGAGGAAGAGAGTGAGTGTGTGTTTAAGGGAGAGAGAGAGCATTAGAGATAGGGATGAGTGAAAAGTGGACAGAAGCTACCTGCTAGCTTCTTCCATATACGGTCTTAGTCAGAGCCGAGAGCCAGGCCTGTGAGTTCCTCTGACTGTGCGAGTGAGCAATGCAGGGAGTGTGTACATGTGTGCGTGTTGCAATGCATGCATGAGTCACGCACGCCACAGAGTTATGAAATGGCTTGGGTGTCCAGGGGAAACATTGAGAAATATCTGTTAGGGAGGGGTTGCTGAGTAGAAAGTTTAAAAGATGATAAAAAAAAATATGTTGGTGATACCTTCTTCCTTAAATTTAATTCTGTGGATACTGGTGAAGAATAGAGAAATGAAACCTGAAGCAACACACACACACACACACACACACATACAGCCTTAAAAAGGGAGATTCATTCATTTCCTCAGACTGGTCACATGACCTGAGCAGTGCATTCTTCCCCCCATGTGACTAGCTCCAATATCTCCTTATATGGACGTCATCCAAAGGAACTCTTAAAGGGATGGTTGTCCTGCCCTGGGTCTATACTTGGTGTGTGTGTATGTGTGTGTGTGTGTGTGTGTGTGTGTGTGTGTGTGTGTGTGTGTGTGTGTGTGTGTGTGTGTGTGTGTTTAGTGTCTGTCTGCAGGATAATGCCACTCTGGGAATCCAGTTCCCTGATCAGCTCATTCAACCCCCTCCATGTTATCCTTAGCTGCCCCATACCTGATGACCTGTGTGTGTGTTTGTTGTACGTCTGTGTGGTCACTTCCTGTGTGCATCTGCAGAAGTGAAGCGCTGTGAAACCTATTTCCTGTCCCCTTTGGTGAGTCGGCTCCCATATATCCTTATTAGGAACACATAGAGCCAGTGAGAATTCCTACTGTAAGTTTATGAGTCTTTGTCCGGTGCCCTTATTGAGTTAAAACAGCATTCTGACCCACCCACTTAAGTCTCTGGTCAATAAGATGAGCTTTGCATGAGGACGTCCAAGTGTGTAATCATTTAAAATATATACACAACTACAGTACTGTGCACAAGTCTTAGGCCTCCTTACACTTTGTTATTTTAGCAAGGTTAGAATGATTATGTATATTTATTTATCAGTGATACCTTTACTGACATACAATCAGAATATACAGGAAATATGTATTCAGTATTAAATGTGCAAATATTTCAGAATAAAACAGCTTCAACAGACTAAAGCTGCATGTATTTACTGTGACCTCCCTTTCCACTTATGTCTCGAGCTCAGACAATATAAGATTTGAAACACTAAAACACTAATCCCCTGGTGTATTTACACCAGGTTGCAATCAAGATGTGTCCAAAGCTCAATATTGATTGTTTGTGCTCCCTTTTGTTATGGTTGTATGATTCCATGTTTTACTCTAAATATTGACTTCAGTCTGAAAAACCCATTTGGTCAGACTTTTTTTTGGTGTTTTAATGTATCATACATGTTCTTTGTTCAGGGGTTCTTTTTCGGGAGGTCTAAGGGCAGAGGGATGTCGTACACAGTAAAGCCCTCTGAGGCAAACCATGTTTTGTGATAATGGCTCTATAAATAAAATAAAATTGACTTGACTTGACTTCTTTCTTTGTTTATATACATATATATATATACACTTTTACACAGTAAGTTGCACAGTAAGTTGCACAAGCCTGGTATGTCATTTTTGGGTGTGTGCATGAGCAGGTGTAGCAGGTGTATATATGCATATCAAAGTGAGTCACATACCTGAATTTTAATTTCATAATAGCAGATTAACATGACCACGAAATATGCTCCGGAAAGTACACACCTGTCTATGACATCACATTGAACACGCAAGGAGGCCGCTCTCTTAAACATTACAAGTGATGAGAGATAAGAGATTTACAGCCCTCTTAGTGTTTGCTGTAAACATACCTCAGCTTGAGCACATGTATCACTGTCACTCTGCTGTGCATGTGTGTGTGTGTGTAAAAAGAGAGAGAGAGTGAGACGATGGCATGCCAGGCAGACTTGTTAATCAGGGTGTTAACAGTGCTGTCAGTGACCCTGAGATTGTAACCACCCCATGTCCTGGCACTACTGACCAAGAGAGTCTGCCATGAATTTGCAAATGCATTAGCACAGTCTTCAATGCAATCCTTTGCATTGCCTTGTGTCCTTTACTTTTAATCAGATGAATAACGGATCTTTTTTTCTGCACTGATTGATAGATAGATAGATAGATAGATAGATAGATAGATAGATAGATAGATAGATAGATAGATAGACAACTTTATTAGGCTTACATTAAAACAAAAGTGACAGATTAAAACCCAGTACAAACAAATGCAAACACAAGAGCAGATAACTAAATGAATAAATACATGGCATGATGGCATGTCAGTCAGTGCAATTTCAACCATTGCACAAATATAGAACAGAAGACAATGGCATGAATCAAATGTGGTTGAGTTTGTGCAACCACGATATGCAGGCCACAGGATATGTGCATGATTTCAGGAATTATAACTGAATTTAATCAAATCGTGTTCATTTAGGTACTCAATTGAAAACAGCATAAAAGCACATACTTCAACTTGTTTCACACATAAGGACTCTGCTGTGCGTTTTGCAGCTGTTATTTGTTGTCCACGTGTGTATTACTCCAATAACATTGATAAAGAGGGGCGTAAAAATATGTTTTATTGAACACTGAACGACCCCAGATTGGTAGTATTGATAGTATATAGGTTAGTTTTCGCTGTTGCTTGTCCCCCCACCTCGCTCCCCCCGTCTTGTCAGAGCGTATACCGTTATGCATGCGCCACACCCAATAGAAGCGGCTGGACCAATCAGAGCGCGCCGTGCGGAAAGTTCTCCTTTTATGGAGAGGGGCTGCAGCGCGAGCTCTGATAAAACCCTGCAATTTATTGGCCTCCATTGCAGTCAAGTTCAGACATCAAATCCTACCGGAGTGTAGCGCTCAGCCACAGCCTTCCTAAGCCGAAAACCCTCCCTCTAACAGGTAAGACAACTGCGGCATGAAGATGAAAGTTTTTTGTCACATTTTGAATGTTTTGTTTTTTTTTTTTTTGCATAAATGTGGTGTAACATTGCAGCCAGCGAGCTGAATTTACTGAAGTTATGATTTGGGATTTTCTGTGTGAAGCAACCGTTATAACTATTCGCGTTGGATCATTTAAATTCACCTGACATTCATTGTGTTTCTGATAAGGCACCGTTACACATTAAGGGGGTAACATTAACCTTTAAGTGCACACATTTGCCGGCATGCTGTCGTTTATATTGGAAAAAAAATGGTGTGAAATAATCGTGCTGCTGCTTGCTGTCACCACTTCCATCAGTCTAACAAATCAGACTGCGTTAAAAAGCTTGACCTTCTCGCTTACATGTAAGCATCTGCTTTGGCACGGTCCCCGAGTCTGCTGTCTCCGATTTCACACACAGACAGATGATGGCAGATTAGACGGATTCGGCTTTAAAAGATTCAAATTGCGTGTAGACATGAGAGAAGGATGCTGTGACATTACAGCTGCGACGTTATTTAACAAACAACGTTGCATGTATCATATGTCAGAAGTTTTTTTTTTCACATAACCGTATAAGTGAGGTGGTCACGACAAAACTATATATGTGATTGGAATGACAGTGGACTGAAGTTCATTCATATGCACTGTTAAAATGAAATAGTGCGTTAGAGATGAGTGGTTATTTCAGTGATGGTGATGAAGGGAGTGGCCGCCTGTCGGTGTCATTTGAGGTTTAACGACACACGGGGCGGCTTCCCGGGCCGGGCTGCCGCCGTCTCTAAGCTGCTCTCACTTTTGCCTTATATGGCCATGGCCAGACCAGGGAGAAACTGCCTTTGTTTCTCAACTCTGGATTTGGGCTGGGACCTGCGCCACTGCGACATCCAGCGTCCACACTCCATAATGACAAGGCTGTAGCAGAGATGATGTTTGCCAGATGTAACCCACAGCTGTCACAGAGCATCAGTGGTAACCATTCTTCCTCTTTTCATCCCCTCTCTGTGCAGAAAATGGATGATGAAATCGCCGCCCTCGTTGTTGACAACGGATCCGGTATGTGCAAAGCTGGCTTTGCAGGAGATGATGCTCCACGTGCTGTGTTCCCCTCCATTGTTGGACGTCCCAGACATCAGGTACAGTTTGTGCATAATCAGTGGGGGAATAATTTTCAATTAGTATACTTAACTAAAAGCATTAGTGCCACCCTGTGAAAAATAAATACCCCAAAAACTCAAAATTATAATATCATATAAATCATAAACTGTGATTTAACAAAACTTTCCTACATTTCTGTTCATTTAGTCTTGATTTTAACTTCTGCTTTCTATCCCAGGGTGTGATGGTTGGTATGGGCCAGAAAGACAGCTATGTTGGTGATGAGGCACAGAGCAAAAGGGGTATCCTGACCTTGAAGTACCCCATTGAGCACGGTATCGTCACCAACTGGGACGACATGGAGAAGATCTGGCATCACACCTTCTACAATGAGCTGAGAGTTGCCCCTGAGGAGCACCCAGTCCTGCTCACAGAGGCTCCCCTGAACCCCAAGGCCAACAGGGAAAAGATGACCCAGGTAACAAGGGCTGACATATTGACAAATCCCCCTAAATCAGGAAAACCTACACACTTCACCTCTTGGGGCCCTTTGACAGGAAACAGTGTTGCTGCTCAGGCATTTCTTCCTCTGCTCAATCTGTCCATTTCCTCCTGCTCCTTCAATATCCAGGTTTCTTCTATCCTGTGCTGATCTATTCATCTCTGCGGATGCTTCAGGTTTCTATCTATGCACTGTGATGCATCAGGAATGACTTGTTGCAGCATGGTCACTGCTGATTTAAATTAGGCTTGTTTTAGACTTGCTAAAGTAGATGACAAGCGTCTAACGACACTGGTGTCTGCATGATGCAATAGATGACGGTGGAGCAGTTTGCTGCACTCCTCCTGTACAGTCAACATGACCCAACTAAAGTACAGGTTATCGTAATGACTGGTTCTGGTATGGATTTTACACTCAAAACAAAACAGGCCAGTGTGCTGTGCTTTTCTCGATCTGACTGTACTAACCAGCACTAGCTCGCTACAGGTTTGACTCACTAATTCAATGACTCATCTCTCGTCTCCTCTCTCCTCCAGATCATGTTTGAGACCTTCAACACCCCTGCCATGTATGTGGCCATCCAGGCTGTGCTGTCCCTGTACGCCTCTGGTCGTACCACTGGTATTGTCATGGACTCTGGTGATGGTGTGACCCACACAGTGCCCATCTATGAAGGCTACGCCCTGCCCCACGCCATCCTCAGGTTGGACCTGGCTGGCAGGGACCTCACAGACTACCTCATGAAGATCCTGACTGAGAGGGGTTACAGCTTCACCACCACAGGTTAGCACACATATACTGACTTTAAACAGGCTACTATTTTGAAACTAGGGGGGAAAAAACAAAACTGACTGTAAAATGTGTTGTCTTACAGCTGAGCGTGAGATTGTGCGTGACATCAAGGAGAAGCTGTGTTACGTTGCACTGGACTTTGAGCAGGAAATGGGCACCGCTGCCTCCTCTTCATCCCTGGAGAAGAGCTACGAGCTGCCTGACGGACAGGTCATCACCATTGGAAACGAGAGGTTCCGTTGCCCTGAGGCCCTCTTCCAGCCCTCTTTCCTTGGTACGTGAAAACTAAACGGATTAAATCAGATTTTTACATAGAGGGAGTTTCAGTGTGGGGAAGTATAGAGGGGACACAGCAGTTAGGATAAGATTTTAGTTTTAAATTTGTGTGTGGACTGCAAACCTAAATTTTACATCACATTCTCACAGGTATGGAGTCTTGCGGTATCCATGAAACTACTTTCAACAGCATCATGAAGTGTGATGTGGACATCCGTAAGGACCTGTATGCCAACACTGTGCTGTCTGGCGGTACCACCATGTACCCTGGCATCGCTGACCGTATGCAGAAGGAAATCACTGCCCTGGCACCCACCACCATGAAGATCAAGGTATAACTCAGCCTCATTGTTGCCTTGCATCTGCCCTAAGCCAGCGATGGGGAAAAAATGTTCCAGAAAGCACTTTAGCTCTACTGCCACTCAGTGGACAAACATGGTTACTGCAGTACTTATTTATTTATTACTCAAAAGTATTCTTATTAGCTTTTTAAAGTCACACAAATACAGTTTATCACAGACTTAATTGGAAAAATACAATATCTGCCCCACACATCTAATGTTTCTGCTCCAACAGAGCCTCAACCCTGCAGTACTGTTCAGCAAACAGAATAACATCAGTTGCAAAGACAATTACTAGTACAAATTCAATGTGACAATAATAGTAGGTGAGACAAAAAATAAAACGATGAGATTTTCAAAATTCAACAGACAAAACACAGAAATAAAAAATAATTTCAAAAAGTAGAAAATTACGAAAAAAAACCGTGAACTAAGTATAATAAGGGGTCAGTGGTATAGACTACAGTATCAGTGTTGTCCTTTTTTCTATGAAGATTTAAAAAAAAAAAAGGTTGCCGTGCATCATAACATTTGAGCAGACCCTCTCTTTTCTCCAAAGTCAGAAGGCTGAAAGTCTGTGATGCATAGCTTAAAAAGGGAAAGTGTTCCTTCAATTTAAGCAGTATAAGTCATCTAGATATGCTCACCTTTTAGCTGTAGACTTAAAATACTTGCAAGATGTCAGTGCATTTGTAAACAGATGTGGATGCCTTTAGTTTAACACTTGTTCATCTTGCCTCCTGCAGATCATTGCTCCCCCGGAGAGGAAGTACTCTGTATGGATCGGAGGCTCCATCCTGGCTTCCCTGTCCACCTTCCAGCAGATGTGGATCAGCAAGCAGGAGTACGATGAGTCCGGCCCTAGCATTGTCCACAGGAAGTGCTTCTAAACAGACTGTCAGTCCCCTCCCCCAAAACACACACTGCTACAAACCCAAACGACCGGCTCTGCATACATGCCTACACCAACACACTGGTGTATGCTGAGCCCACAACACCTCTTCCCATTTTCCCTCATCACTATGGCTATGGCACCATGCCCCCTGATGGGGAGAAACTCTGCAGGAAGTACAGAGCGTCCCAGGCGGTGTGAATGTGTGAGGAACATGATGTCCATTGTCGTGTTTGTGTAGGTCATTCCAGATGTGTTTGTTCACCACCTTATTTGCCTCTATGAAGGTTTATTCTCTGGTGGGCCCACTGCCCAACAGACCTGTAGTATTGCTTATGTAAATTATGTAATCTGAAACTTGTTTTGTTTTTGTACTTTCAGCCTTAAAACGATACTTGGTCCAGTTTGTTTTTGTCATTATGCAAAAGACAAAGCTTCTACCTTGTATGGGGGTATATGAAGGATTGTGCATGGGGCTACAAGCCTCCGGTGTACACAACAACCCAATAAAGCGCACATGTCTGAGATTCTGGTCTATTTGGTGTTTATTCATCTTGGCTCATACATATATAGGAAAAGCATATTAATCATTCCAGGATTTATATTGGATCAACCATGCGTTTGAACTTTCATTAACAAAAAATAAAAACATGTAGCATCAAACTGAAGATTAAATGCCACTGAAAAAGACTTTTTGACATGTGAAAGTGGGAAAACCACAGGTGTGAATAAACTGGTGGCTGAATTTAGCTGCTTCAGTTTCAGGGTCCTGGTATTGTTACGCTGTCATGGCTCATCAGGACACTGAAATAGAACAGAGCCATCATTTGTGTTAAAAACACCTATATGTTTATACTATGGCAGTTAAAGCTGCTTAGAAAGGAACTTTTTTAAATATTAAAATTTAGGTGCCCTCAACCAAGCATCAAACACAATTCCCCCAATTTTAACAACTTCATATAGCACCTTTCAAAACCGAATTTACAAAATGCTTCGACAAACAAAGCAAGTGCAGAAACGCAATACTCAAAAGAAAAAAAAACCCAAAGTCAAACCGTCCTACTGAATATGAGTGAGACAAACTAGCGTAGAGTTAAGATACATTTTAAAAAGAGTACATAAAAATGCAAGATGCAGGATGCAAAATGTCAATATAAAATAATACAAATGAGTTGATAAAAGCAATAAAACCACAAAATTAAAATGGAAATGATGGATTTTAAGAAATGATTTAAACAGGTCACTGATTTATTGAGCCTCATCTCCTCAGGCAGGTTGTTCCAGAGCCGAGGGGCCCCGGTGGCTAAGGCACCCACGCCTCAGCTTTGGAACGACCAGAGGGGCCCCATCTGAGGATCTAAGGCTACAAACTGGCTCATGTAGGATCAACGTTCCTGTTATGTAGCTTGGGGCCACACCCAAATGATGATGTGATCAGTAAAAACTTAAAAATCAACACTTAAATATCCAGGTAGCCAGTGGAGAGAAGCCAGGATTGGGATGATAAGATATTGTCTGTTAAAACCAGTGAGTAGCCTAATAATCTCTTCAGTTAATAGTTGTGAACAGTTAGATAAATACATTTTAAAAATGCAAGGTTTTTGTGCAGGGGAGGTTTCTAAGGATATCTGAAAACCTTTGGTTCATCCTGAAAACTTGTCAACAATGTAAACCAATAGATCTCAACCTTTTTTATCAAGGACCTTAAATTGACACATTATTTATGTCACAGACCTCCATTTGATTAGACTTTGCTCAGTTTCCCCCGACTTGAAGTCAGTGGGTTCTTTGAATGGGTTTTCAGTTTGAAGTCTAAAATAAGGTCTGTGGTTAACACAAGCTGAAGAGACTTTAATGTTTTGCTCTACAACATAAAATGAATAAAAATATTCCACATGTGAACTCGGAAGCTTTTATGTGTCTTATAAAGATGGTTACTAACAAGTGGCAAAATTAGCCTACAGAACGATATGGTGGTGATAAAAAATCATGCAACCATGATGTAGTTGGTTTATAGCTGAACATTACCTTTTTATTTGTGGCGATTGCATTTAGGCTTCAAAAATCTGAAAAGTGGTGTTAATTTGTGAAGATTAACATATAACAATCCTAAACGTTTGTTTTCCATAGAGCTTATTTTCTGCCATTATCCAAAACACACTGGAAAAATCCTGTAGGCTTTTTGACGAGGGAACCAGGGTTATGCTGAATCTCGTGTTGGCCTGCAGAAAAACGTCATCTCTGCAACACTCTCTTCTACTGTGGGACCCCTAGAACTATTTCAAGGACCCTTGGGGGTTCTCAGACCCCTGGTTGAGAAACACTAGCATAAAGCATTAAGTGACATAATTCAACCTGATTGTTCTTAAAAGCGTGAATCTGCAATCTTTTACCTGAGGCCTTCAGGCCAGGGCTGAATGTTGTACTCTAAAGATAAAGTTTGGGTGGAGTATGACTTCACTGTGAAACTCTTTGTTCTGGTGCCATCATGTGGACAACTAAATCACATATCAGATATAATCATTTGTATCAATAACACCGTAGACTAGACAACTAAGAAGTCATATATGGTTGTAAAATTAAAAAAACAGTAGGTAACAGACAGTAACTCAGTAATTTCATTAAAACTTGAAATTTATTGTCGTTTCATATGATTCTGTATCGCTTATTTTGTTAACATCATCTGACGACGCTTTGCTCAGATGATCATTTTTATGACGAAATTACTTTTGATATGTAAATACAGTAAATAGATGCTTTTAGACTGTAAGATATCTGCAGCGACTTTTACTCAAGTTTGGCTGTTATGTACTTTATCCACCACTACATCCTGCGACAAAAAAATAAATAAAATAAAATAAAATAAAATAAAATAAAATAAAATAAAATAAAATAAAATAAATGTCTGACTAACAATTTACCTCTGTCTTTACTTCTTGACTGGCAGTCTTTGGTGTTCTGCTTCTTTTTGATTAATGCTGTGAGAAACTGGAGCTGAAATTTAATTTAAAAGCATCAACAATAAATAAATAAATACATAAATACTTTTCAAAAATTAGAACGACAGGAAGTGTGTCCGTCACTGACAGAGTTCCGTCATTGTGCAGCAGCAAACATATTCCGTCCTGTCAGCGGGTGGATCTTACACCGCTTGTGGTTCATTGTAAAGCGGTTTGAGCGGAACATGAAGCGCTGGCCGGCTCGATAAACATTTAAAATACGGTTTAACATCCCGGTGACCATCAGTGGGACCGTGAGAGGGATTTAGAGGACATGGACCGACAAATTATACAGGTGGGTTCACCGTGAAGCCTCGACAGCACGGTTACAGCTGACAGCGGTAACTCTGAGCAGAGCAGCTGAGGTAACGTTAGCTAATGTTAAAGCTAAGTTGGGTTAAACCAAGCTTCATCCAGATTTAAGCATTTTTTATTTATTTTTTTTACAATCGAGTTTAGTTAAAACGCACAGACAGTGCGGTAGAAAGACTTGTGGTAAGGTGTCTTCTTTTTATTAACTAAATTATGTGAGTGGACAGACAGACACTTTGGCTGGTAATACTCATATTAATATGTGTATACATTTTTGTAAATAGTATTATAACAATAACACATAACACAGGGAAACACAGACCATATAAACAATGCAGGAGAAACACAAACACCATTTTAAAAAACAGTATATACAGTATAAAGACAGCACTCATAGTGGTTTAGCATTACAGCTACTATGACTTAAATATCTATTATAATTTTTATTTTTATTGATGCTGTAAATATAATGTTATTTGACAAACATTATAAGACTGACTGATATGGATAAATTTAGTTTTATGTTTTAATGTCTTCCAAAAAAACATTTGTTAAAAATGTAACAGTGGAATAACCAGAAATGGGTGTCTATCAAATTAATTTCTCTAGAAGCACCTGATATTGATTTAAGTTCATCTAAAAATCCAGTACTTAATGGCTTAACCCTTTCACACTAGATCAACATCACTTTTCTTCAGCTGCATTTAAATGTTTTTTTTTTACAAGCCTTTAAACCTCTTGAACCTGACAAATTGGTTTCTTTTGAAATCATTGGGACAAAATGTGATGAGCAACTTGGCAAGAGCTGTTGTGCAAATTGCAAAAAAATAGTAAAAGGTGAAAAAATTACTTGAAAATAGATAGTGGGGATTATTAGATATTATTAAATAGAGGGAAAATGTCAATATTTATACATTTTATAATTATGTACTTAAAATTATATTGCAGAAAAAAAATCAAATATACATGTATATATATTTTCCTTTTTATTGTGTGTGTTAATACAACCAGACATTAAAAGTAAAACTACCATAGTATGAATGATAAACTGTCATATCACCCAGCCATAATATAGTTTATCAAGATCAAAATACCAAGAAAACATTTGTTGCCTCTTGGTAATTTTTTTTCCAAATGGTGACTGAATGCACGGAGGGATCTGAAGGCACTTAACTGTGACACTGTTTGCTGTCTGTCTCAGGCTGTATTTGACGAGGACACGATGTCTTCTACCTCGGTGGGAATATCAGATTTGTCCGATGAGGTCCTGCTGTGCGTCCTCCGCCATGTTCCGGTGTGTGACCGGTTGCTGAATGTGGCAAACGTCTGCCACAAGTTGCACAGACTGTGCCACGATAAAACCCTGCTCACCAACGTCAGCCTGTCTGAGGAGTATCTGGTAAAGCTGTTGGAGGAAAAAAAAACTGTTTTTGTCATTATTTGACCTGCATGCTTCCAGATTGTTTTAATGAAGATCTTTATCCCAGTTTCTCTTAAGATTCTTAGGTGTGCAGGTGGAACTTTGCATATATTAAAATCATTTCTTTCACAACACAGTGGAATACTTGTTGCGTTTTAACATATGGTAATATTCAATATTTGTGTTTCCTCCAGGCTGACGATCTATATGTTCGGCACATATTGAGGCAGCTAGCTGTTCACGTGCAGTCTCTCAGCCTGAACGGTTGCTACTGGCTGTCTGGAGCTACGATGGAGCTTCTTGCTCGCTGTAAAGGAGTGATGCACCTCGATATCACCGGCTGTCGCATCACCTCTGTGCGTCTGTCCCGCATCCTCTCCTCCCTGTCTCTGCTCAGTTCATTTGCTTTTGATGTGACGCCAGGCTTCGACTCAGCTCATCTCAGTTCAAATGCGGTGGATACGCTGAGCCGCCTGTCAGAGCTCAGACAGACGCTGCTGACACCGAGTTATGGTGTGGTGCCATGCTGTGCTCAACTCCGCAAGTAAGAATCTGACGGATTACCAAGGTTTCACATGAGGCCCGGGTCCAGAATTACTCCCCGTTTGGCACACATTGTACTATATATGAAGTTTTATCCATGTTTCTTTGACTAACTGGATATCAGCAAAAGGTGGTGCTCAAGGGAAAGTCAGGGATTGATCAAGTCAGCAGGATGTATCCTCTGGGGATCACGAATGTCTACAAAACTTTGTGCCAATTCATCTTGTAGATGTCGAAATGTTTCAGAGGATAAATGAAAAGTTTGAACCTGCTGGTGGTTCAAAAGGAACCACATTACATGCTTTTCTCAGCACTGGTGTCTTTATTTATTTTTTCCCTATGAGGATGCTTGAAGTAGAAGAGCTGTTCTCCACGTCATGGTCTATGCAAAATGCAACTGAAATTCACCCAGTAGTCTGGACCAAAGTGGTGAACTGTCTGACATCCCTGAGTCACAAGCATATCCTCAGTAAAACACAAAAGTGCACCTGCTCATACATTATGTCACAGTCAAATCACTATCCTCTCAGTTAGTTATAATACACGGCCTTAAATACTAATTCAGACGTGTCAGTCTGCATTTGCATGTCACTTTAAAGCACATTATTGCTGTCTGAGGACTTAATGTTGCTGTTTTACTGCTACAGTGTTGAATGTATGTGTTTGTGTTTGTGCACTGCAGGCTGATGCTGCAGTTTGATATCTCTGATGTGACCAGAGAGGGCAGAGGTGTCTGCTGTCAGTTAATGATGGGTCAGAGCAGTATGCCGCATTACCAACAGCTGGAGGAGTTCACTGCCAGGCTGGCTCCAGGAGAGGTGAGTTTATTGATAGTGATAAGCTGCACAGTACTACAGTGTATAATTCAGATGGGAACATATTACATACTATCATTAGTGTATCTGTGTTGATGTCTACAGGTGAACCAGACCTCGCTCCTGCTCTATCTGGCAGTATTCAGCATTCATATTCCAAAACATCTCAGAGTTTTTCTCGTGTCGATTCCTGGTCAAACCCCTGCTTACTGGCCTGCTGCTCCCTCACTGGCCCAAAGCTTGGGTCAACGAGGCGACCTGGAGGCCCTGCAGCTCCCTCGGTCCTGGCTTGATTCCTTGTCCCTAAAGCGAGCCCTTCAGGGAAACAGTCCGCAGCACCTGAGCTTTAGCCGGTGCCCGGCGTTGTGGCCGCAGGTGTTCCAGTCGTTGCTGGAGGGAGGAGTCGGAGACAACACACAACTGACCAGTCTGAACCTCAGCGGGATCAACAAGGTCCTTTACTCAGAGTGTCGGAGTGTTGAAGATCAGCTGGATCCGGTGATCATGAGCCAGCTGGCTGTCTGCTGCCCCAAAATTAAACACCTGAACCTGATGCACAGACACTATCACCATGAAAACTCACCTGGGCTAGGTGGAGAAACCCACCTGTGTGCCAGCTTGGCCAAATTTGCACACATTCGCTCTCTCACTCTGCCTGCCTGCTCCTTGTCAGACGGCTTGAGCAGACATGAAGTCTCCACAAACAACACGTCTCCCTCTGCGTTGTTCCTGGGGTTAAAGAAGGCTCCACGGGTCGGACACCAGAATTACAAGCCTGATTCAAATTCTAATGTGTCAGGCGACAGCACCTCAGGGTTCGCTCTGCTCTTAGCTGGCTGCCCTTTTTTAGAGACCTTGGAGATCATTGGTCCGGGTTTTGTGTCGGCACTGCCTCGACTCGAGCCCTGCCCTCGCGCCAGTGTGGAGCCTCGTGGGATGTGTGCGTGGGCACGCGGAGTTGGCGATGCACACTTAGCGGCACTTGAGGCTTTGCCTCGATTACATCGTCTGACTCTGGCTGGGCTTCCTGGGGTCCTTAGGGGGACAGGGCTGGTCCAGCTGACCAGGCACTGCAGTGACCTACGGGTGTTATCCCTCGCCAACATGGGATCACTAAAAACCATGAACTACGCCCCGGCTTTGCTGGACACACTTAAACAGTGCAAACAGCTACAGGAACTCAGGTTAGAAGATGTCTTTGTGTACCCGTCATTTACTGTAATGCTAAATACTAACAACAGTCATAATTATTGTTATTAATTATTATTGCATGTTACTTTATTGGACAGATTTTCCTTCAGTCAAATACAGTGCCCCAGGGATGACAATTTTCTGTAGGCCAGTGCAGAAGTTAGCATTGCCTTGGTGCCCTTGTCAAAAAAGCCTATGGGATTTCTCCATTGGATTTTGGATTATGGCAGAAAAAACTCAGTGGAGAACAAAAAGTTTTGCTCAGCAAGATAATCTTCACAAATGAACACCATTTTTATGATTTTTGCTGCCTGAATGTAATCGCCAGAAGTAAAAAGCTAATGTTAGGCTTTGAACAAACGACACCACCACGGTCACATGATTTAATTGTATGTTGTAGAACAAAGTCTGAAAGTCTCTTCAGCTTGTGTTAACCACAGAACTTTTTTCAGGCTTCCTACCAAAAACACATAAAAAAAACTATTGACTTCGACGTTAGGGAACCAGGAGTGCTGAAATGCTGACTGATTTCATGGTTTTAGGACTCATTACTGGGGCACTCTATAAAAGCATGTATTATTGATTAATTCAAACCATTAATGTATTATTTGAGCCAGGGCTGGGCGATATGGTGAAAATCAAATATCAAGATATTTTTGTCCTAATTCCTCGACATTGATGTTACGATGATACTGTAGCATTGACTATTGATGCTTTCACAAAATTTTTACACGAGATTTTTGATAAATAATCAAAAGTTAAGTTGAGTTTCAGATAATTGCATCACTTCACTGTAATGCAGTCTTTAAAACCAGATGAAGACATCACATCTTTACAATATCCAGAAGCTGAGATGATTTGTAATCTGATATCATGGTATTGATATAATATCAATATACTGCCCAGCCCTAATTTGGAAATTTAATCAGACTGTAGAGCAGGGTGCAAAGTAGATTCAAGGTCATTATCCCTTTCAAAATTATGGAAAGGCAATTAAAAAAAGTTAAAAACAAACAAAAAACTAAGGAGTATTGCCTTAAAAAGTGCTTAAATTAATTATAATTCTACAACATAATTTTAAATTTATATTTAAGGTATTATCAGTACAATTTTCTGGACATGTTGTTTCCCTGACTTTCTTTTCAAAAATATTTTTCTTAACTACTTATTTCTTGCAATTCGTGGAACATTTCTTGCTAAATAGCTCATTTCCTATGCCCCATGTTTTCAAAAGGGGTCTGAATGCAGTACAAAAAAGTGATGTCTATCCAGGTTTCAAAGAGTTAAATGCTTGACTAACTTAGTTATAAATAATCCAACTGTTGTCACTCGGCAGTTTTTTGTTATAAATCTCTTTGATATAACGCATGTAATGTTTTTTGTTGTTTTGTTTGCTTGTTTTACAAAAAAAGATATAAATGAATGTGTTATGAACATTTTGAATCAGCACATTCAGTTTTTCATAATAACAATTAGAACCCCCTAAACAGGCAAACTGTTTATTCAGTTTAACCTTGTTGTGTAGTTTTTTGTCTTTATATTCACTACAAAATATGTCAGTATACCAGTGAGTCGAGACCTGAGTTCATGTTTGCTGAGCTTGTTGTTTTTATTTATTGAATTTAGTATGTGTGTGTGTTTTAGGTTAGAGCAGCCCTACCTGAATGCCAACGTGTCCTTCTTTGAGGCTCTGTCCTGCTGCTCTCGTCTGCAACGTCTCTGCCTTATCTCCCGCAACGGCACCTTAGACCCAGCGGCCTCAGAAACCTTCATGGAGCGATGCTGCCAAGTCATCATGTGCCACATGTTTATGGGCGGCACCTTGGTGGCTTGTCGCACACTGCAGAAAACTCTGCTGGACAGGTCGGTGCTCGTGTGTGTGAGAGTGAACTGTACATTAAATGGCAAAAAAAATCAGAATTTGTTCTTGTATTTTTTTCTCTGTTAGATTTTTAGAGGAGCGTCCGGCCCTGAGCGTGGTCATCTATCCATTACAACACGAAGACCTGCCCACAGTCATCCGAGACATCCCGCTAACACTGCTGGATAGGATCACTCTGTTCCAGAGCCACGTGGCCCAGCCACCACATTTATCACCGATGTGACATCAGCAGCTCAAGGTGCGCAGACCGCTTTTATTCTGCAGGGAATAAATACCACAAAATAACAGACTGACTGATATCTGCAAAGTGATTTCCGAATGTGTGATTTGTTACATCAACAACTGTGTCAGGCTACGCTACAACAACACATCAACCATGATTGTTTACATTTTTATGACTGAATAATGGTGGTCCTCAGAGGGTTATCAGCTGGAGGTTTTTAGTTCAATATTGCAGGACATTTCACACGAGGCGACGTTTGGCCCTAAATTGTGGCTTCTCAGTCAAAAATACTGTCTGTTACCACTTTGCTATTTTAAAAAAATAAGTGCCAAAAATATAAATTAATGTATTTGTTCAGATACTTTGTACTGAGGATCTGAATCAAATGATGTTTAATAAACTCCATATAAATTATTTTTAATTCTTGTCTGGGTACTATTTGTCTGTTCTGGTCATTGTTTTAAATTATGGATGTAACGGGTACACACCCGTAATCTACTGTGGGTGTTGTTACACAAACCTCACAGCTGTGTGGTTTTAGGAACTATACTTTTTTGCTTTTTTGCCAAGACAAGATTGATATCACTCTCACATTTGTTAATTTCAAGGCTACAGCAGCAGTTAATTAGCTTATCTTAGCAATGGCTTGGCCAAGAAACAGTCCAGCATCAAACCCCTCATATAACTAATTTTTGACTAAGTGACATGACTTTTTGTGCACAAAAATATACATTGAAATATACATTAGATATGAAAATGTCCTAAACAAAGATGACAATGATAACAACTCAATGACATTTGTATTTGTTAGTATCTTAATCAAAATTTTAAATCAGTGTTGATTCTAGAGTTATATATAAACGTGTTTTCACCATTACTGATTACTCTCAAGCAGAATATACTCCAAACAAGACTATGAGTCTGCAGGCGTGCTAGCTGCTCTATGAGGTTGTAATAAGACACAGCAACGCTTAAAGCTAAATTCTGACGCTGCAAGCATGACTACACATGTAATTACTATTTTAAGATACAATATTATTGTGATTTGTTTAATTAAGCTCAGCACTGACAATTAGTCTTTCTGATCTAAAAAAAAAAAAAAACAAAAGTTGTATTCTTTGCAGCTTATTATGTAAACATTTTTTATCATTCACCCTCCTGCTGAAAGCGAGAATGCTCATCTCCGCTGTCGTAAATGATCACTGGTGGATCTGCATTAGTGCACATGCAGTAGTGGACTCAGGCAGTCAGAGGGCAGGGACATTAAAAAGGCACCAATGCGCAGAAAGTTTCCCAGCATTTAGAGCAGCGTGTATTTAATCAGCTGGAAGGGCAAGGTGGAGCCGTCGTTCCCAACTGGTAGGTCATGGACCAAAAGTGGGTCGCAGGTCCATTCTATATGTGTCACAAGTTACTCGTAAACATGTGAAAATAAACACTTTATTTTTAAGTATAGTGATTTTACGCCACAGAGCTTTATTTATTTCTTAGCACTGTAAGCCAAGGTGTTGTTTACACTTTGCGAAATAAAATTGAATATGTGGTAATGTATCTAATGTGTGGACCTTGAACTAATGCCTAAGGAGAAATCTGGACCCTGTGACTGGACTGGACAGTTGGGTACCACTGACCTAGAGGGCCTTTATTTTTCAAATAGATAATTTAAATTAGCTGAACACAGAGTTTCTGGTTTGCTGCCATGTCGATTGGTTTGTGCGTAGGTAAAGAATACGTTGGTTAGTGTGTAGGTAAAGAATAAGTTGGTTAGTGTGTAGGTAAAGAATAAGTTGATTAGTGTGTAGGTAAAGAATAAGTTGGTTAGTGTGTAGGTAAAGCAGAGCAAATGTTCAAATATAGCATTCACTTAAACTGATTTTAATTTTTTAGGTGTATAAAATATGTTTTGCTGTAGCGGACATTGCTTAGTTTACATGACAGAATATTTGGTTAATCAAAAATGTTAGTAAAGCAACAAAGAAGAACATAAAAAAAACCCATGACAGATAGGTCAGACCATCATTTTTAACTCTTTAAAACCTGGATCGATAACAGTTTTCTTGATCTGATTTCAGGCACCTGAGCAACTGAGCAAATTGGTTTGATTTCTTTTGGAAACAGCAAATGACCAACTTGGGAAGAAGAGCACCACAGATTGCAAGAAATTTTACCTTTTTTGTTAAAGAGGGGTATTAGAAAATATATAATTTTTTAAAATAGGGAAAATGTCCAAAGAACTATATATAATTATAATAATTTCATATTTAAAATTATGTTACAGAAAATAATGTAATTCAATATGTGAGAAAAATACATAGTGTTTTTTTTCAGCACTTTTTCTGGGCCATTTTCCTGTTTGTTTTTGGCTTTTTGCGAGCTAATTTTCAGGTAATTTTCTTGCAACTTTTTTTTATTGCTGATTTTTGGGCCATGTCTTGTTACATAGCTTGCTGCCTCCCCTCTATGCTTCTAAAAGAAATCAAAAGCCAGCGCACTCTGTCTCTGTGTAAATAAAGCACTTTGTCTTGTTTTAAATACCTTTGGGACTTCCGAGCACTTTTACAGCATGGTCCTAGTCCTCCCGAGTCCACCAAAAAACTTGAGACAGAGTGAACACTTTTTGCTGGACCTTTACAGGTCACACAGCTGGGCGGTGAACGGGACCCACAGCCCGGGGTAGAGCGGCTTTGTGAACATGGTTTCTTCTCTGTGCATGAGCTGCATAGTCGTGTCACAGACACAGTAGAAGGTCAGACTACCCGCCTTATGATCGAGGTAAACGCCGACTCTGGAGGACAGAGGCTCCGGCACCTCAGTCTCCTCGTCATTGTATCTGAAACATTTGCTGTTTCTGTTTATGTCTAAACTCCAGGATTTGTCGTTGCAGCCAAACGCACACTCAGAATAATAGTCAGATCTGCCTAGATCTTTGTACGCCACGGCTACTTCAACAGACCTATCAAACTCCACCTCCCAGTAACAGCGTCCAGTCAGACCCTCTTTGCAAAGCACCTGGTAGAGGTGAGAGAACCTGTCTGGGTGTTCAGGGTAATCCTGGACTATAGATGTGAGCTCTGCTTTTCTGTTGCCCTCAGACAGAACCAGCTCTCTGTACGCTGTGTTTGGGTCCAGGCTGAGGTGACAGTAATCTGTGGAGGAAAAGGATGAAAAGGACAGTTCAACGCTGATGACTCATATTTTAATCAATTATTCATTAAAAAAAAACTTACATCTTAAGAAGTCTGCTCTGGTCTGAGGCTCATCTGACAATGAATCATATGCTTCATGAGACACACACACACACACACACACACACACACACACAAAAAAATCTTATTTATTTCTCATATTTTAAAAAGTGCTTTATGGTACCTCTTAGTAATCTGTGAGGAAACACAGAGAAACAGAAAAGCTGAAAAAAGTAGCATCTAAATAACAAGGATATTTTCATAACATGACAAATATTCACAAAATCACTCATAAAATAATTGTTAAAAAATGAACAGCAGATGAATTTAAGCAAAAAGTGTAATAACTTATTTTTCATTTTTAATTTTAGCTCACCCAAAACCATTTGCAGGGACAAAAGACCATAATCTTGATATGATTTGAATGAAATTTGATAAATGGTAACTCTGTATGGAATGGTAACACAAATATATTTTTATAGAACAAAGTCCAGTCATATGTGCTGCTGGCGCATTTGTTGTGTGGGTGTGTTGTGTGCGCTGTGTACCAGGAGCAGGTGTGGTGTCAGACTCAGGACTGGAGGGTGGAGCTTGCTGGTCTTGTTCCTGTAGAAATCAGGTTAGTGTTATCGTGTTTCCCTCTACGACTTGACCGGGACACAGATCGTCAAAATCAAATTGTCAAAACCTATGGCACTAAAATACATTTTATTGAAAATGTGTGATTAAACCTGCTATGAAAATATGAGGACTGAACCTTTCTCCTTTCTGTAATCCAAGTAAAACCAGTGTTTTTTATACATGCTCAAGGTTTTGATACATATATAAAAATGTTTATAGATCATCATGCAAATACATTTTTCATGGGATGCTCTTATTTAGTAATGGACATTTTAATTACTGCAATAAATAACTTTAATAATGCCAGAATATTAAAGGTCTAATTTTTGAAATGAACTTTGGAGCCTCCAGCTGAGACAAGTCAACACACTGTTATTAAGCTTTCCTTACATGGTGATGATGTTGTCAGTAGTTATAGCCTACTTTATCACTCTAAATACTTCTTGTCTGTGTCAATTTGACCTTGTGTGTGAATTTTTATACTTGAAATTCTGTAAACGTACCTTTGATATAGGGAGATTTAACAGATTTTAGTTTTAAGTTGTGGTTGCAGTCTGAAAACATGGAAATCTAAAAGTGTGTGTAAGCAGACTGCATCGACATCAGTTTCATTCAGATCAGGGACACATGAGTAAATTGGCTTTCTTTCAAAAAGCAATGACCAACTTGACAAGGGAAGTCCCGCAAATTGCAGGAAATTAGTAAAAGGTGAAAGAAAGGTGAAAAAATGAAATTAAAAAAATGAAAATTGAGGATTATAAGAAAAATAATCCAAACACTAGGGAAATGTCCAGAAAATTGGATTCATAATTATATTTTCATATTCAAAACCACATTACAAAAAAATAAAAATAAAATAAAATAAAAGATAATAAATATATATATATAATTTTCTGCATGTTTTTTTTTATTTCTGCACTTTTTAAGGTAATTTTCTTGTTTGCTTGTGGGGGGTTTCCCCACATATTTTAAGATAATTTTCTTATGACGTTTTTTTCTAATTTTTAGGCAATAAGTCTTTTTTTGTTTTTGAAAGGATTAAAGTGGATGTTAACAGAATGACACACGCACTTACGCACCATTGACGCTGAGGATGTAGATTCGTCTCTCTCTTCCTTTGGCAATGGTTAAAATTTGGGTCAGCTCTGACAACCTTGTCTCTGTAAAGTGTCTAAAGTTGTCAATCCACTCTTTAAATACTCGTGTGTGTCCTGGCTCGCTGTTTTCACCTCACTTCAACTCAGAAAGTGACGCAAAGTCACTGTTATGACCAGCTGTGCAGAGTGGCGCAGATTTACACCCAGAGATGTGAAGTATAAGGAACAGGCATACTAACCTATAACCGATGTAGTCGATCGGAATGGGACATCCTATCCACAGTAGATGTAGCTTTTTCAAGAATTTACGCAACCCAGAAATAAACAGTGATATCTCTAAACTCAATTAATGTCTTTGTTGATTACTTTCAGCGACTATTGCGTCAGACGGGGTGCTATATAATTATTGATCAAAATCTATTATGCAGGTCTGGTTTAGTTCTGTCATTGAAACATCGTGGTGCGACAACATGACAGGAGCTAACAGGCACTACTCTCCATGAAGCCTAACGTGTTTATCTCTTAAGTTTTGTTAATTAGCTGGTAGTTAGATAGATAACATCTCTAAATATGTTCAGGTCCGTCGCCTGTTCGTGCGTGCGACACGGGAGGAAAGTCTCGGTCCCTGTAGCTAAGCTGTCCCTCTTTTCAGCGGTTAAAAACTCGACCACGACCCTGAATGTAACCGGGGTACAACATTTGTCACGACACCGGTCATCCGGACTCCTCACACCGGCTCCCTGGCAGCCGCCGTTCGCCAGATGCGTGTCCCTTTCAGCCGCTTCCCAGCGGGGTACAGACCCGCTGGAATCCCCCTCAACACGAGCCGAGGGAGACCCACCAGACCGGGAGGACTTCGGCTCCCTGTCCACCGACATGTCCTCCAGGAGGTCGTTCAGGAAAACGAGCCCGTACATCCAGAATCTGCGGCACCAAGAGGAGGACGATGACGGGGATGAAGACCCGGAGAAAGCTCGCAGGAGGCCCGGGAGGAGAAACACACCGTACTGGTACTTTTTACAGTGCAAGAGGCTGATCAAAGAGAACAGGGTGAGTCCTCTGGAGCTGGTCTGCCTGTCTTCTTATGTCCCTCTCCAGTATTTTACTTTTACTTTTATTTATTATTTAATTTAATTTTATTTAGTTATTTAAAAAAATATATTATTTTTAATTATTATTATTATTTTTTAATTTTTGTATTGTTTTATTTATTATTTAGTTTAGTTTAGCTTCACGTTATTTTATGTTTTATTGGTTTTAACTCAGTTGTGCTTTTACTCTTGTAGGTTTTTAGTTTATCTGTTATTTTATCTTATTTTGTTGGTTTTACTCATGTTTTATCATCTTTAGTTGGTGTATTGGTTTTATTTATTATTATTATTTATCTATGTATTTATTCTGTTTTTAATTCATATGTTGGTTTTAATTCCTATTTATGATCCTATTTTTATGGTCTATTTTTAATATTATTAGTTTATTTAATTCCAACATTTTTTATCAGTTCTGCTTCACATCTTTGCATCTTTTATTTTTTTCTTAATTATATGAGGTTTTACTCTTAGTTTTAATCCTTTGAAAACTGAGAAAATTGGCTTGATTTCTTTCAAAAACACGGAAAGAGGGTGATCAGCAACTTAACAAGAATTCCCTAGTTAAGAGAAAATAATCGCAAAAAAGTAAACAAAACAAAACAATAAAATGACCTCAAGAAAGGGCTAATATATACAGTATATAAATATTTTTTTCTGTAGCATAATTTGGAATATATAATTGCAAGGATTATAAAACAGAGTTTTCGTGACATTTTCCCTTGTGTTTTTGATCATATCTACTAACCCCATCCAGCTAAATTTCAGATCATTCCCTCGTAACCGCTTCCTCTTTTTTTTCAGTTTAAGGACATTTTTTGCCAAATTGCTCATTGTGTTTTATTCTGTGTTTCTGAAAGAAACCAAACCATTTTTTTTTTTTGGTTTCAGACGTTCATGAAAAGAGTCTGAATGCAGCACAGGAACCTTGATGTAGATCAAGGTGTTATATGATCGACTTTTACACTTGGTTGCTGTGTGGCTGCAACCTCTACCTCACACTTCGTGCAGCACATTCTGCTCCCACCAGGAATGACTTGTGCTATAAAAAAGTTTTGCTTGCTTGCTGCTGTGTATAAACCTTGTGTATGTTATTGAGAAGAAATGTGCCCTTGTTTGTCCTTTCACAGCTGCAGGAGGCTTTGGATATGTTCAGTAGAGACATGCTGCAGGGAGAGAGGCTGCAGCCGGAGGAGTTCAACTACACTGTGCTGATAGGAGGCTGTGGACGAGCTGGACAACTGAAGAAGGCTTTCAAACTCTATAATGATGTAAGGATATATTATTGACACACTTTTATCATGTTAATATGTTCCCTTGGCATGTTCATTAACATGTCAAAGGATATTCTGCATCTGTATGTGGTGTAAAAATGTCCAATCTGTCTGTTTTATAGACTTGTTTAAGCTATAACCAGCAAATACGTGTTACTGTTATTTTTACTATTAATTCAAAATCTAATACAATAGCGCTGCAATAAGTTCTACCTTCATGACGGCCATAATGTTCGGTTTTAGATGAAACTGGAGGAGTGTTGGTTCAACTTTATGATTATCAATGAGAATAGACTAAACATTAGAAACACCTCAGTATTACAAACTGCAGCCTCTAAAATTATCATAAAGTTAGATCAACACCCGTAGAATTGGATTTTTTTTTTAAACGTATATTTCCCCTATAAATAGTGAAACACATCAACTTCAAATTTATTATGACCCTTTTCCCAGCAAAGAAATGCTGAAATTTTAAAAACATATTCAACTTGCTCAAAGGTCTAGTGTGTAGGATTTAGGGGGATATATTGGCAGTAATGGAATATAATATTCATAACTATGTCTTCATTAACCTATAATCACTTGAAACTAAGAATTGTGTTTTTTTACCTTAGAATGAGCCGTATATGTCTACATCAGGCCACAAGGAAGTGTGCCGCACTTTTCAGATGTCAGCGTCTTGACACAAACAGACTTCTCAAGTTAAATGATAATGTGTATGTGTGTATGTGTGTGTGTGTGTGTGTGTGTGTTTTCCAGATGAAGAAACGTGGTCTAGATCCTACAGATGCCACCTACACTGCGTTGTTTAATGCCTGCGCTGAG
Source organism: Plectropomus leopardus (assembly GCF_026936395.1). Lineage (NCBI taxonomy): Eukaryota > Metazoa > Chordata > Actinopteri > Perciformes > Serranidae > Plectropomus > Plectropomus leopardus. The sequence goes on from NC_142178.1 coordinate 18,966,062, forward strand.
TCACCATCAAAACAAGCTGGTCTACAGCAAGCGTTGAAGTTGGAGCAAGAACTTCGGCGTAAAAACTATCATCTCAGCACCATCACGTACCACGCCCTTCTTAAGACACATGCCATCACCAACCATCTTCAAGCCTGTATTCACACACTCAGGGTACGACACAGTTTGACATCACTCTGTGTGTGTGTGTGTGTGTGTGTGTGTGTGTGTGTGTGTGTGTGTGTGTGTGTGTGTGTGAGAAAGATCTGTCTACTTTTAAATGTATGTTTTTACACAAGTTTTTGTTTGTGTGTAGGAGATGGTGCAGAACGGCCACGCTGTAACTCAGGAGACATTTCACTATGTGCTGATGGGCTGTTTGAAGGACACAGGATCTGGATTCAGACTGGCTCTACAGGTAGATACATGATTTAGAGACATCTAACCACACTGGTTTGTAAAATGTTGGAGAGTAAAGTCCGCTCTACACTGACATTTTAGGTTGTCCCAGATGAAAGATGAGAAACGTGTAAAAATCTTTTGTCATTAATATAGCCTGATTTATCTGACAAATCTGTTAACAACATATAATCCAGTAGTACTAAAAAAACAGACAAAAAAAGAAGGCAAAAAGCTCTGAAGCAGTAGTTGTCAGTGGCTGCACAGCACAGCTTGCTGTGTAGGCTACTATTTTAGAGCAGCAAAGAAGAAGAAAAAAATCTGGATAAACTACTATTATATCTGGGTGTGAAGCCACTGTAAAGTTTATCACTAAATTACTTTATCAAACTGTTGCACAGACTTCTATACTCGCAAAGGCCAGTTCTAGCACTTTAGGTAGTGTTGGAGGCATTTCAGGTATTGAAACCACTCTAAAAGTGATATCAAAATTGATATTGATACACTTGTAGACCAAACTAACAGTGAAACATATGATGAAGTTGTAATATTGTTGTTTCTACAAGGTCAACAGGCTCCTCATGAGGAGGAAGATTTTATAAATTGCTTTTTTCTGACGTCGCATTGTAAAATCTCAAAATAATTAGTAATATCTATTGAAAAAAACTGAATCCCTCTTCTTAAACTCTTCATTGTGGATATTAAAGCAGTGGAATAACCCCACATACAAAGTGAGACACAAAATCAGTAATAAAAATCACCAATAAATGCTAACGCTTCCCAATTCTAACCAGATTTAACTTTTTCGCTGGACCTAAAATGTAATGTTTTATGTTACAACAGACTTTTGGGGAAAATTGTTCTTCTATGTATTTCTATTCTATTCTATATAGTCCCATTGATATTTAAAATCTCTTCAAAGGGAGTCCTGGCCAAGGCAGACAGACAGACTAAAAACACTACATTGAAAAGTTTAAAACAAACAGCATAAAATTTAAAAACAAACAAAACAAAAAACAGACTTAAACAGCCAATTTATAACAAACAAGTGAAATTAGCAGCTTTGTTTTTGTTTCAGATTTGGCGCCAGATGCTCAGATCGGGGATTCTTCCAGACGCACAGAACTATAACCTGCTCCTGCGTACGGCCAGGGATTGTGGGATTGGTAATGCCGCCCTGGCCACTGGCGTGCTGCTGCGGCCTGACCAGAAGTACGAGGGGGAACATGTGTCCCATGTAAAGTCAGAGTCTGGACACAAAGATCCAATAGACATTGACCTCCTGGAGAGGCAATTGTTTATCCAACCTGATGCACGCAGTGAGAGTCAGCGGGACGGCAGAGACAGTGAGCACGAGTCCAACGGCAGACAAGATGCAACCGCTTTAATACCAGTCACACAAAGAGAAACCGCCCTGCTTCCTGTTGACTTAACAGCTGATTCCGCAGCCCCAAACCTACTGGATCTTTTTGAGGGTAAAAGGGGTGGTGTGGTGTCCCTCGGCAGCGTGAATGCACCTGCAGATAGGCTCGCCCTCATCGGAGGAGCTAAAGGTTTCCTGGAGAAGATGGCGGCTAGCAGCCTCAGTCCAGACCTCAAGACTCTGACTCTGCTGGCCGACACGATGGAGCCGGGCTACCAGTCTCTGCAGGTGCTGCTGAAGGTCGCCAAGCAACACAAAGTGAAGCTCGATGTCGCGTTCTTCAACTCTGCGATTCGCAGAGCAGCTAAAGCTGGTGATCTGGAGGGGGCAAAGGTACGCGCACACACATATACACACACGCACACACACACACACATGCACACACAAACACTACCAAACCACAGTTACGTTCACGTCACCCAAATAAGGAAAAAAATGTTTTCTTACTTACATTTTGTACTATCTAGCCATGCAGACAGATGAATCTTTGGTGGAAAGTAACTGAGTACATTTACTCAACTACTGTACTTAAGTACAATTTTGAGGTACTTGTACGTTACTTGAGTATTTCGGCTTTATGCTACTTTATACTTGGTGGCTAATATTGTACTTTTCACAATACCTTTGCCAGATCAGATTAAATATACAAAATATAACAAACAACTAAAAATGATTTATCATTATGGGTAGAGATTAAACTTTATACACAGAAAGGAAATCCAGGCACTCTGGAAAAGAGCCTTTCTTTTTTTTTAAAGCCCTGACAAAGACCTGCAATGGTTGAAAAATGTTGTTTTTTTTAGTGATTTTCCACTTCAATCAAGGCTTTTTAATGGTTCCCCTCGTTTCCATATTTTCGCAGTGCCTTGGCAGGGAGTACTATATCCTGTTGTTTTTTTTCAACTGACAGGCTCAGATTGTTATTTTACGTGTCTGACAACATCACAGAAAGGACCCTACAGGGAAACATTTTTTCCTTATCTTTTGCTTGTTCCGGTCTATTTGTTGGTGTGTGTGTGTGTGTCTCGCTCAAGGACAATTCTCATTCTGAATTCTTGCACATTGTGCTTTTTCACATTGTCTATATCAGCTAAATACTATCCATGACATTGAAAATATTTTAGAAAACACGAAGCTGTGCTCTCTGTACTCCAACACAACGCATTTTTCATGCAACAAGTCCCCTCTCAGGAGATTTCAGAACAAGACTTCTTCTTGAGAGAGATTTGGTCACTATAGTAAACAGACTTGTTTTGGTATCTTTGGTGATGGGACCTCTGTGTACACACATTTCTGATGCACTTCTTTCTCTTTCCAGTCTGTGTTGACTGTAATGCGACAGCGCAACGTAAGTGTGGATGCCCAGACATTTGGGAGCCTTGCTTTTGGCTGTGAGCGACAGCAGGACGGGCTGCAGCTGCTGAAAGACATGGAGGTGATGAGACACACGTCCTAAAAGTCAGAATGTGAATTTCATGTCATAACTGTGTAATTGTTGACAGAATATCCTCCTATATTCTGTCACTGCTGCTTTTTTTTCCAGCTGCACTACAAGATGAACTGTGACAGTGTTAAAGAAAATACAACCTTAATATCAGCAGTTATTGTTTAAGGAGAAGTAGTATTACTCGTAGATGACTGATATTATGAGTTTTTAATTCTTTCTTTCATCTTTATTTTTTTGCAGGAGGCGGGATTTAAGCCTAACGTCCTGGTGTTCTCTGTTCTGATTGGCAGAGCATCTCGAAGACTGGATTACATTTACCTTAAAACATTGCTCAAAAGCATGAGCAGCATGGAGGTGTGGCCTAGTGAGGTCATCATCCGACAGCTGGAGTTTGCCTCACAGTATCCTCCCAACTTTAACCAGGTAAGCCGAGTTCATCAGGGAGTTTCACCAACTAGTTCAAACATCTCTGAGCATTAAAAAAACATATCTGTGTGGACGGGTAAGTGCAGATTTTGACCAAAACCAAAGAACCTGTGATCTTTATGGCACAGTACAATTAGTGGAAGTGAACTTCAGGGTCCCCACGGTCATGAAGAACCTTGAAAAGTCATGGAATTTCACAATCTTGTTTTGAAGGTCTGAAAAAGTCATGAAATTAAAAAAAAATAATTGAAAGTTTTGGAAAAGTCATGGAATTTTGTTGTGTGTAATGAAATCATTTTTTACAGTAGCCTTCTGTGGATAATCTTCCACACAATGTAACGTAACAGCATATTTATTTTCTGTAAGTCGAGTGTTGACAAAACACAGCTCTTACATGCAATGACCAAGGACTACATGATATATCTATCGCTCCAGGGGTGCCAGGGATTCTGCACAAGCAGCAAAATATGATGATCAAGACTGAGATCACGTTAGATAAAGCCCTGCGTGTCACCTACTCAGCACCAAACCTCACAGAGACACAGTTTGCGACTAACTGGTGGATATAATGGAGAGTTAAGCAAATAAAGAGCCAGAGGTTAAAAGACACCACAAAAGAGCTAAAAGGAGAATTCTTATAAGATGTGCACACAGCTATACTAAATGAGTGCTCCATGTTAGAAATAGATACATGTTACACATAATAAGTTTATGAAGTGATTATCTGTCAGTGTTGTGTTTTGAGCTAATTTCTTTGCCTCCAAGTGGCCAAAAACGACTTTGAAGACACAGACACTATAATTAAAATTATATTTCAGATTCAATGTGTTCTTGTTGGATTCATGTTTTTTATGTTGCCCCTCTTCTCCTGCTCACCTCTTTATTTCCCCCCTTATATTTCCTCCCTTTCATTGATCCCAGTACAAATCCAGGAACAACTACCTGGTCCAAATCAATGGTTTCCGTGGTTTCTACCAGCAGTGGCTGAGAAACATGCCCGCTCAGAGCGCTGAAGACGTTCAGGCAGCGCTGCAGTCTGAAGCGGACGCTGCGGTGCTGAAAACAGACGCTTCAGATGGACTGACGGAGGCCCAAAGGAACCAGAGAGCAGCTGCGAGGAGATATAACTCTCGAAAAAAGGACAAGATGAGCAGTGCTGCTGTGTGACGGCACTCCTGAACATACCTCTTATTTCTCCTCTGTCCTCTGTTTGCATTCAGCTGTACAACATTGATGGATCCTAAGTTAAAGCACCAGCTCCATCCTCTTTTTCTTTTAATGATTTTGTTTTTGGCTTTGTTGCCTTTATTCAGACAGGACAGCTTAAATGTGAAAGTAAAGAGAAAGAGAGAGAGAGAGAGAGAGAGGGGATGACATGCAGTAAAGGGCTGAGGCGGGAATCAAACCCACGGCTGCTGCAGTGAGGACATAGGCTCTGCACATGGGGCACCTGCCCTACCAACTGAACCACCAGGCACCACAGCAGCTCCATTTTCTGTCGGTCCGCGTATTGCAGATGCATTCTTCTCCAAAGATTGATGTTATTGTGATTTCTGTTGCAATTAAAGGCTTTCTTCTTACATCGTGTTTTATTTTGAAACCACAGTTTTAGGGTCATTTTCTGAGTGAACGATGACCTTCACTGACTGTTTGTGATGAGTGCAGTAAGCACACTCACCTTGCAAGAGGCACATTTCTTAGGGGTCTTATTTTTTATTTAGACTTTTGAATTGCTACTTTACTAGGAGGTTAGGTCCATCAGATCAGTTTTTTAAAAAGTAATTTATTTTTTTCTCAGCTCTGACTTTATTTTAACAAGAAATAATTTCATGGATGACTATTCATTCCTTAACCATCTTTGCTGCATTTGGAGGATTTAAAGAGAGCATTTTACAGAGCCAACTATTATCTGATGATGGTAGATAATGACATTTTCATCCTTGCAGTCTGATAGATTGAAATATAACGGGACAAAACTGTAATAATGTGTCAGGAGTGTATTACTGGTGTAACATCTTAAAAGGCATAGTCAACCCCAATCTTATGCCTCAGCAGAACCCAAGAAATTAGTTGTTTGGTAGTCTAAAAATTGTAGTTAAACTGTAGTAGTTGACTCTATCGTTGGGCAAATGTAAACCTTTGCATGTAAATAGTCAAGCATCCATCTGGGTCATTTGATCATTGTGAAGTAGAGGACTCAGTGGAATATGTTTTATATCAGGGCAAAAGTATTACAAAATTATTGATTGGAAAAAAAGTCCAACAAAAGTATTAAATATTGGGACACGAAGTTCTAATGCAGTTAAAAAAAAACTCTTTATTAAACTTTATAAGTACAAACCAACAAGGCACATTTTCAAAGCCTGTTTATCAAATAGCTTCTGCAACAGGTTGAACAAACAAATATAAAAACCAGAGAGAAAATGATAGAAATAGAGTAAAAACAAAATGCATAAGTCACTTAAAAAACAAAATCAGGGATATATATCTAATGATGAAAACAGCTTTTAAAGTGCTTTCTTGTCTCAACAAGTATCTGTGATTTACTAGAGTTTTAACTCTTTGTTATAATCGTCTAAACTGGGTTTAGTATTGCTGGAGTATGTAAGTATATGATTCAGTGTTCATGTTCACTCCTTATAAGAAAGATGAAACATAATGTTCAAATAGGGTGAGATAGAAGACAAACTTCTGCGCAATCAGTGTCTTTGAATATGTTGACTGAGAAAGGGAATGATAATATAACCTTGAGGGTCAGCTGTGAGAGTGGGAGCATGACGTGAAGAGAACTTGGTATGTGGAGATAAGAGGAGGAGATGTGCATGGATGGATGTGTGGTGTCTATAATTTTGTTCAACAGGACACCTAGAAGAGAAAAACAATTCCTAATAAGGGACTGTCCTCGAAGTTGACCAATCCAGAGAAAATGCCATGCTGACAAGGGAGCCAGATAATGAGGGGAACCAACCAGAAGATGACTCTACCTTCATTCACATTTCCTCATTGTAAATAGTATAAAATACTGGATCAGGGAAAGACAGGTTGTCAGAATGCAGGCTGACTTGCTGATGTTATCGGCTAGGGAGAGGCATTTCTGATCCAGAGCTCTGTAACTGCTCACTGCTTGCTTGAAAAGATTCACTAAAAGGTTTGAACTTAAAATTTTAAATTCTGTGTGGACATTCAGTTATTTACTGTTTATTGAGTTGCTTTTAAGAAATCTGAACATAGCGCTCACCCTGAGAGGGTGAGAGTTTTTTCTACTTGCAGCAACCAAGAGATATGAGGTATCTGCAAGATATGTCCATGCAGATACTTGAGAGAAAATTGGCTGACCAAAACATTATATTTCCTAAAAATAGAAAAGAAAAATACCTCATATTAAAGGAAGACATTATGACGTAGACAATTAAATAAACCGATAAAATAACCAATGGATTGACCACTAAGGCGTTAATCAAATATTATATGGTTAATATTAATTTCAGTGTTTATCAATATCAATTTCTGCCTGCACCACACTGCTGTCCGACAGGTGGCGGTCACATTTCTATAAGCTGGTTTGCCACCCGCCAATATAGCCGACAAAGAAGAAGAAGAAACGTCACTTCCGGTATCAGCGAGATTTGAGAACGCGGCGCCAAAAAAACAGCTTCAAACTTTTGATTTAAACGGACAGAAAAGGTAAGATAAGTGTCGCTCATGAAACTAAAACAGTGATTTACAATCTTCGTCTTGTGGTAAAGAAGCACAGTCTGACGCTGACACAACCCGCGGCTGTTTTTAACACGTAGGGAGTTCAGTTTTCTGCTTTGAGGAAAGCTAGCTGACTTTAGCTTCTTAAAAGTACGAAAAACACAAATGTGGTTTGGTCTGTCTTGGTTTGTTGCAAAATAAAGAAAGTTTTTTTTTAATGTGACAAAGACACGGTAAATCTCATTAAGATGATTAGTCTTGTACATTTTATTGGCATGAGGTGTGTCTTCCCCAAATCCGAACAAACCACATTTCAGTGAGGAAAAAAAACACAGAAATCAGAGCAAAACCTTGTAACACCTGTTTGCTTACGAGTGTCTTTTTTCGGCGGTGGAGAATATACTGTACTGAAGTGATTTGGTGGACTCGAAAGACTGCAAAATAAATTTGCAAAGTGAAAGAAACGATCCTCGCAGACTGTAGACTAGATAGAGTCAGCATTAATCAAACTTGTTTATTCACAAAACAAAGATGAGAACAAATGCAAAACAGAGATGTGTTACTTTCAAATGAGTTAATTTGTGGATCAGTTCTGAAAAAGAACTGAAAAAGTATATTTCGCTTACTAGATAAAAACAAAAATAGGGTGATTAACAAACTTAAAACTGAGTTATGAACGCTTCTTTGTGTACACTCGCACACTCTTGGTTTAGGATATGGGGTACATAGAAAATACTTATATTTCAGTTTTCTTATTTCTTTCATTTTCACAGTTTAAATCTAAGGAGAACAGTACAAAACTATTAATTAGTGGTCGAGAGATTATCAGGCCGATTATTGGGGCCAATATTTGGCGTTATACCGATTATCTGTATCAGCATTTTATATGATATGAATTAATTAAAAAGTGCAAACAAAGTGTGAGCATTGGAGGAACTTTTACTTTGTAAAACCCCAGGAAGATATTTTTGTTTATTATTTTTTTATTTAAATTTTCGCTTGACTTAATGAGAAAAAACAAAACAACAAACATCATTTTAGTTTTGATTAAACATTTGCACATTCATTGCATTCAGAAGTATTTTACCAACTTTTTGTGTTGGAGTTTGTTATATTCCAAATTTTAGATATTGATAGAGATTTTCATTTAATAAAAAAAAAAGCATATCCGTTCCAAATATCGGTTATTGGTCTCATTAACTACTAATAATCGGTATCGGTGTCAGCCCTGAAAAACCAATATCGGTCGACCCCATACTAGTAAAAAGTGTAGGTGCAATAAGCCAAGGTTTCAGTGACAACATCTCTTTGTCTTTGCACCCTCACAGTGGGTCAGGGAAAAGAAAAAAAAGTTTATATGTTGAATAATAAACTTTGAGAGGCTTCGTAAGACCAGTTTCACGGTCTATACCTTTTTTTTTAAAAAAAAAAAAGAAAAAACAAGTGTTATGCCCCTTAAAATCAAGAAGACCTTGTGACTTCCCCGTGAAGCTTTGCAACAGTGAGGCTCCCAACCCCCAAGCTGGGAACCAGTGTATTTACCTACTGACAACTTATTAGGAAGTTGATATTATAGTTCCACTTTCCCCTCTTACCCAGTGATATGTGTACATAATATGTAATGGACCATTCTGCATAATCAGTACTTTTACTGTTAGTACTTAAGGTGTATTCTATGCTTATACAATGTTTTTTTTTATTTTATCAACATTTTGAAAGCTTATAACACTTTGATACTGTGGTATTGCTACTTAAACTTAACTAAATATCCTGAGTACTTTTCATTCCCTTTCTTGTGCTAGACATTTGTGATGTGTACAACTGTGGACACTGGAGAGATCATCATCCTCAGTGATGATGAAGACGATGTGTCATGCAGTGAGCCCTCTGTTCTTCTCGTGGAGGAGGTGGAGGACGTTAAGAAGAGCGGTAGCAGCTTCACATTATCAGCAGCTTTTATCTGTGGGTTGTTTGTGTTATAAATAGTCACCAGCAGCTTTTCTTCTCTATTTCAGATTGTATTTTACCTCCCACTAATCTGGATGAAGACCTGGTTGTCACCTTCTCCCGCCGTGCTGAGGTGCTGCCTCACGCACGCTATGACTGTCCCATACATCCTTTCAAGTGAGTAAATTGTCACTCCCGCTGTGTGAAATAATGACATGTGCTTCCATCAGAGATAGTAACTTTTCCTCTGTCCTGCTCAGGGCTACAGATTGTGAGGTTGGCGCTCCTGTGGCCACTAACCAGCTCATGTGCGATCAGTGCTTCTGCTACATCTGCGACAAATTGGCCTCATCGGTATGTGTTGGTAAACACACTAAAAGTGAATGCACAATCTGATTTACTTACTGTCAGGAATGATGGACAGTGCAAACACTGACATCAAAACATACTCTATGTCAAATGTAACAGTGCATTGTCACCACAAGACACCGTTTAGACAAAAAGGTAAGAGGAGAAATGTAATAACAGTACCGTCTTTAAAATACAGTGCAGCCCAATTCAAGCACTCTGGAGTGGATGCCACCCTTTGTAGAGGTCAGGGTTTCCCATACATTCATTTAATTGTGGCAGCCCGCCACAATATTAGTATTCACTTCAGAGCTGGACCATAGCACTGTTGGAATATGTATATCATACCGTATTTATTGCACGACACTCTCTGAACGCAGAGCATACTTTGGGCACAGATGGAGCAACACAGCTTCTTTCTTAGAACAGCAGCGCTTTCAATTTAGTGTTGCACACTTGGGGGTCCAGCACTGAGTATTACCTGTTAAACTGCAGCAACAGAAAAGTTGCTCTCGTTCACCAATCTGATCAGCTGCGGATCCATCCACTAACTGATCGACCAATAGATTCTCCACCCCATGACTCAAACTCAACAAACTGCTGCTGAGGAAAAAAAGTTCCACCTGCACTTTACGCACCTTTCTGTCTTGTGATATTTAATGAAATGGCGACACACTTTGTTGTTCTCTAATACTGAGGCAGGTATTTCTCCTCTTTATGGCAACATTGATTGATATTAGAACAGCCACTAACTGAGCTGACTAACACATTTACGGGGATGTTAAGTGGTGCATTGTCTTAATATTAAAAGAAAATGAAATGAAATGTTCCATTTACAGCCATATCTGATTTGTTTTTAACCAAAATCGGAACGCTGTAAGCTGCACAAAGGTGATAGTTTCTTTTTTATCGTAGGTTTGTTGTATTTCAGAACATAAAAACCTTTTGCTCCATTCACTTCTGTTTCTATTTAATTCTGTTTTCAGCGTGAAACCGCCAATTTTAGATATAACTATCTGATTTAATAAATAGATCAATACATTAGATTTTGAAAGTAACCAAAAATTTAAGAAGAAAAATATGCATATGTGTAACAAAATGAACATGTTTTTTTGCAGGTTATCATCATTTTTGCTTTTGAATTTTCTATGCTAAAGAAATAAAATATTCACAGCTGATTAATGTTTTTAATTATTGTCAATTTAATCATTAATTAATATTTTTGATGTGTGTTTTCAGTGTACATTGTGGTGTCACAGTGGCTCGTGTCACTGCAACAGCCACAAGAGGAGCGACTTCTGGAACCAGTTCAGAAACAGCTCGCTGCTGGGAGGACTGAAGTTTTTCAACCTCACTCTGTCTGAAATAGACTCTCACCTCCGACGTGCAGGTTCTATTTCTCTCACGAATACTTGGACGTAGACATCAGTGTCATTTGGAAAGCCTCAGGCTGAACCACTCGTTATATGACACTGGGTTTGTTTTCATCTTTGTCCAGAGACGATGCTGCAGAACTACAGACAAGAAATCTCTGCACATTTCTCTTCCTTCTTGAAGAGACAGACGGCACAGATACCTGGTGTGAATCTACCGAACCAAGAAATCATCTGCGAGTAAGAAGAAATATATATATAATACTGCGCAAAAGTCTTAGGCCACCATAGATTTGATTTGTTTTGTTTTTTATCAAAGATGTACTGAGGATATTACTTCAGTTTCTTTGTCTCTTTTTTAAGATACAGTAAATACGGAAAACATGAACACTGTATGAAAACACCACAAAAAGTCACAAAAAAATGGCTTCTTCAGACTGAAGTCAATATTAAGCGTGAAACATGGAATCATACAATTATAACAAAATGTTGCATAATCAATCAAAATTGAGCTTTGGACATGCCTTGGATGAAACGGTGTAAATACATTACATTTTATTTTAAATGCCATGTTTTTTGCACAACAGAGTTGCAGAGTGGAAATACGTGGAGCTTTAGCCTGTTGAAGGTTTTTTGTTGTTGCCCATCGAAAGACCACCAGAGTGGATTTGACACACTAATTAGCCAGTTAGCACATTAACAACACAACGTGATGGTGAAAGAATAAAGGATCTCTACTACTGGCCAACAATAGCACAAACTGTGGTGAAAGTTTCTGTGAGCTCAAAGGCTGATAGATAGTTTGCTCTATCTCACTCCCTCTGGACTTAAGCTGTTTGTTTACTTTCCTCACTTTGGTTTCTCCTCTCGTGCTCTGAGCTCACCTGCCAATTAAAGTGATTTTTGATCACCGCTGGGTTCTGCGGGGTCCAGCGTTGTTTCATGCTGAATTGGCTGAAAAACATTGATCAATGGCAGCCCCAAGATCTCCCTTCATAGTGAAGGGACCTGGGCCACAAGAATCAAAAAACAGTCCAGATCGCAGCACTTGCAATGTAGTGCATGCAGTGTAATTATTTATTTTTCTTTTTTCTTAGCTACACTCCTGTGTACGAGTTTGTGTCATCGTTTCTGAACAAAGCAGATAAAGAGGACGCCAGAGCTGCTGCCATCATGAGACTGGGAGCCGCTCAGTGCTTTATTCACCATTATCAATCATCAGGGTATGAACACACACACACACACACACACAGTAGCATTTACTTTTTTTAAATTTATGGTAATCAGCTATCATGTTTTCTATGTATTAATTTTCTTTGTTTGATATGATTCTCTGAAGGACCATCAGCTTACAGTCTCCCATGGCTAATTATGCTGAAGCCAAATTAGTGTTACTGCAGAGGTACTCTCTCTCACACACACACACACACACACTCACACACACACACACACACACACACACACACAACCCATGTTGTGTTCCTCTGTCGGTAACTCATTCATCTGGATATTTACTCAAGTGTTTGTGTTTTTCCAGGGTCGTTGCATCTGTGCAGAGACAGATGGTGATGGATGATTTTACCTCAGAGTTCATTTACAAACTGCAGGATTTCTACAAAAGGCTGTATTTTTCCGCTGAACTTAAAAGCTTTAGGAACAGGTGTGTGTGTTTAAACGTGTCTCTGAGGCAGCAGCTCATAAGAGCTTGTTTGCGTTTTTCTTGATTATCCCCAAAGTTACACATTAAAGCTTTACTGTGTATTAAACTAGGCGTGCTTGCGTGTGTTTCAGCCTGTGTATTCGTCCTTGGGATGATGTCCTGCTGGTGTCTGTGCTGAAGGGGCAGAACGTATCGGGCGTCCGCAAAGACAAGGGCAAGAAGGACGTCCTGATTGAACAGATTTCTGTGGTCTTATTGAGAACAGAACTACTACAGCAACAGCACAGGTACAAAACAGACAAACACACATACCTTTTTCACATTTGTGTAACATGTAGACCAGGGGTGTCATAATTCTCCAAATGCACAATTGATTTGACTTTGATATAAACATTTTTTTCTAGCTCTAGGCATTGCTAGACCGTCAGGTCTTCATTTATCAAGATCAACAGATCATTGGCTTTATGCCCTGACAACTGTAATTCACAGTTTTCAAATTCTTCCTTTTAAAGATAGCCTAGACGTTATTGAGTGTGACATAAAATTATCACAATATTGTTGAAATGTGTTAAAATAGTACTGATTTATACACTGAAATAATTTCTCAAAGGTTTATATTCAAAGGCACAAATAAGATTAGCAGCACTTTTTTTATTACATAAACTTTAAATGCATAACATGGCTATCCAATACCTAATGTTAACACATGAAAACCATATCAACTTTGCATTACCATTAAAGACGGCCTGTCTTTTAAATGCTTGGCAGATTGTCTTTGTCACTGTAGATGAGGACAAGGGTCCAGTTTCAGTAGCATCATTTGGTTTGTCTGCTGCTCACTCACTTTGTAAACAAGGGAATTTCAAAACAGTCAATCAATTTTTTTTTGCGATCAATTTTTTTATTAAAGTTTGACAAAACAAGAATCAGAAAGAAGCATGCCTAGACTTTTAGGGATTAAACATTACAGCACACCGTCTCAATTTTCACAGTAGGCATACAGTGGGCCCAAGACGAAGGAACGTGGCTGCTGTCAGTCCGGCAAAAATGACACGCTTTTTGAGCTTGGAAATATTAAGAGTTGACAGGTCATTCAAAACCAACACGCATATTAACAGGTAACAGGTGCAACATTTCTCCACAGTTGTCCAACAGGAGTGCATTCCCAAAACATGTGAATAAACGTGCCCCGAGCTTTTAAAGAGCACAGGTTGCAAAAAGAATCATTAATAGTTTTCATGTGATGAATCAATCAATTATTGATTTAGAATTAACACTTACAAAGACACACACTTTCCCTTTAAAACTGCTAATAAAACCAAACCTGGTTGTGTTTTCACTGTCTGCAGGTACAGAGAGCTGTGTCGCTACCTACGAGTCGTCCAGACTGATGATTCAAAACTGTGAGTCTTCAAATAACCACAAATATTTAACATGCTGAACTCAAGATGAGTGCGTTTCCGTTCATTTTCAGCCCGTATTTAAGAGGGCTGCTGTTTTTAAAGAAAATCTTCCAACACTGAGTATGAAAAGTGAGATTTTAAAATGATTTGTGATTATTCATCATCACTAAAGCCAGAATGTTTGCTATAGACTGTATTATTATTATTACTGTATTGTCTTTTTAGTGAAGGTGCTTCCAGTATGAAACTTCTGCTTCAAATGTTCTTCACTATTGACTGTCTGGTTTTAAAGTAAAGCAGTATGACCACTTCCCCAAATAACTTTCATTTACATTTACAGTTTACAATTAAACATGTCAAAATATGTCAGACTTAACATTTATAAGCAAAACAGCTTACCAGCAATATGAAACAATTACTCATTTTCTTTCAGATGAGTCAAACTTTAAAGCTTCTGGCTTTTTATTTAGCAGATAAATGTGTGAAACTATAAACAAATGCAACTTGAGTTTCCAAATGCCAAACGTCATCAGGCTTCCCATCTCAATTTATTCTCAGGTTTTGATTGAAGAAAAAGGACTGAGATTGCGCTTGAAGGTTTGGAGACTATTAGCTCTAAACCCATATGTTCATTGGGCAGTTATTGTGGAAAGTATTGTTTCTTATACTTCCCTGAAAATGGAAAACATACAAACAAAGAGGAAAGTTTGTTCTTTCTGGGACATATTTTTGTAGAGGGGAGTTCTTTTATAAAAACATTTTTGGTATTGAGTTTTTTTGGTGTCAGTGAAAATTTGAATATTTGCTGCTAAATCCTGTTTTTAAAACTACATCAATGTTTAGATACAAAAGCAAAGCACATGAAGGCTTGGCCCCCTGTTTGTTTTAGTTTTTCTAATTATTGAGGCTATAACCTTTCAAAATAAAACTCAATGCGTAGATTCACATATTGTTAAAACGTGACTGGTTATAACAAGTTGTTTTGTTTTTCTGGTAGCTTCCAGCAGTTACAAGACCTCATCCCATTCTTCATGTGCATGGAGGGGGACCTTATGTCGGCCACGGTCAGTTTGTTGTCATTAGGGAACGCCCCTGCCTCCCGCTTTACTCCTCAGCTCTACCGCGTTTATCTCCGCGTCTTTAACACAGCAGCAGCACCGAAGCTGGTGGTCAGTAAGCCGGCACAGCTGTGCTGTTCCGATGCAGCGTGGGAGCCAGTTAAAGGTCAGATTGTGGATCGGTTATAGGTTTTCACTTATGCCTCCTTTTCATCTTAATTTTTTTTTCTCATAAGAAGTATCCTGCCTCCTCTGCAGGTACTGTGCCACTGCCGCCTGTTGTGCTGGTGAGGTTTGCTCTCAGGGTTCATAGATGCTGCCCTGTCGTCCTCTCTGATGTAAGTTTGCAACGCTTATCACTTCAGTTTCACAACAAAGCTTTTTAGCGATTTGAAATATTACAAAATCAGAGGCTTTTCAAAGTCAGACTTGTGCAGGCTTTTGTAGCCTTGAAAACAGATTGCAGTAATGTGATTGTACCTCTCTGATCCAGTCTCAGTGTTGGACCAGTTTACTCAGGCTTGTCAACACACGCACAGCTCTCCCGGAGCCGAGCCATCAGTATCTACACGTACGTATTTCTTGTCTATGAACAACTCTTCTGTTTATGTGTATGTATCTGCACCAGCTACTGTAATTTTATTGTTTTTTACGACATCTATTGCATGTCTGTCTCTCCGAGAAGAGGGATCCCTCCTCAGTAGCTCTTCCTGAGGTTTCCACCACCCCCCCTCCTCCCGTTAAAGGGTTTTTTTGGGAGTTTTTCCTTAGACAATGTGAGGGTCTAAGGACAGAGGGATGTCGTCTGCTGTGAAGCCCTCTCAGGCCTTTGTGATAATGGGCTTTATAAATAAAACTGACTTGACCAGCGATAGCTTAGGCCTAAGACATTATGTTTTTGGGTTGTACGTTTATCTGTACTCCTGTCTGTCTGTCCGAATGTCACAAACAGAAGATACAACCGAGTGGCGGTATATCTAGTTTCAAAAATATAATTGCTCTTTTTGTTTTTTAGTACTATTTATTTTCATTTCATAATTTCTGCCTTTCCTGTCTGGACTTCAGGACGTGAAGGATGTGGTGAATTCGATACTGCTCGACCAGCATGGGTCAAACCTACTGATCCCACGATTCTTTCAGGAGGTACGTATTCATTCAAACTCATAGATATTACGTTTAAGTGAAGTAATAAACTGATAACACTTCACAATAAGGTACACAAAAAACAAGTAGTTACTAAGGAACTAATGAGGAACTAACTATTTGTTAATGGTCCGTGATAATGACTAATACTTAGTTCCTCATTCGTTCCTCATTAGTTCTTTAGTAAGTACTCTTTTATTGTTTACCTGAATATACGAGTGTTTGTGTTCACAGGTGTACCCAGATCAGGCCTTGTTGCTGTTGGTAACGGGGGCTTTAGGTTTGAGAATCCTTCACGGTCCTCTGTGTCCAGTTCTCCCAGTGCTCAGTACCTTTAAGGTAATCTCTCATCCTGTCTGTAGACACTTAGGACCTTTTACGATGTCAGTCGAATCACATTTGGCTGTTTAGTATAAATATTCAACTTTTTTTTCTCTTCATATAAAGTTTTAAAGTCTCATTGAGACGTTCAGAGTAGCAGCGGCATGCATGTTTATGTAGTAAACGAGCTAACGGCAGATCGGCTGTGTGTGTGTGTGTGTTTTTTGCAGACATTAGATACCAAACAAAACCCAGAGAGTGCAGCGTATTAACTTGATGTAAGCTGTAAATTCACCACTTGTCAGTGCAGGAGAGAAGACAACGTTGTTCCTCTGTGTTGCTGCCTGTATCTGCGCAGCAGCCTGTACCAAAGAGTAGCATGAAAGTCAAGCGTGTTCACTGTGCTCCAAAATATGGGGACTAAAACATCCACAGAGGTGCACAGCACAGCACGCTGACTAGCAAATAAACAATAAACTGATTTGATGATTTGATCTGATAAACTGATTTTTTAAACAATAAATTGATTTGAGGTAATCTCAGTCAACTAAGGAGTCTCTGACTGTTATTAGAACCTCCGACTTTCAGCCCTATTAGGATCAAATACACTCCTCTAATCTCTAGTAAACAATTTTCATGTTTATTTAACTGACAAGTGTTTCAGAAACTGTCATAAACATTACAGTGAAAAACAAGAAGAAGTTAAAGAAAATACATGTCACCAGTGAAGCTCATGACTGGCTTTCATTTCCATTTATGTGTATTTATGTTTGTTTTATGTATGTATTTATGCATTATTGGTGTATTTATTTTAATGTCAAAAGGATAATATAGGCTGCAAGATTCTGGCAGCACAAAGCAAACAGACATATAAAGAACATAAAATGGTAGTAAGTTTTATTTTTGTGCATGGTTTAGAAATATTGCAACAGTTCCTTTTTCTGCCGCAGAGAGGGAAGTTTCACCCAAAGCTTGCTGCTGTATGTATGCACTACATCCTGATGAAGGGGGTTTCATTCAGCTGTGAAGATGACCACATACAAAGTTACACTCTGAGATGAAGGGGGTGTGGTTTTGACAAGCTCTTTAGTCCTAAGACCTGAACAGTTTACTGACTCACACTGTTTCCATCTGTCGCTCTTTAACACCATGAATCTGAAATAAGGATCTGAAGGTTTTGATCCAGTCATATTTCTGTCTCTCAGGAGAACACATGGGCTCTCATGTGGCTGTGGTCCTATTTGTCCTTCAACCCAGAACGCCTCACATCCTTCTCGCAGGAGATCTACCAGGAGACTGAAAACACAACAGGTGTGTGGGCATCTTCCTCTTGTTGATGAATCAATGCACTAAATCCTCAACATCCTTATGTGGGGGTTAAATAATCAAAAACAGATAGAATTTATCAGCAGGGCAGTACTCGGATTAAATATTTGTCTCATGCAAAAGTGCTTTGGATTAATGTTAACAAGTTAACCACACATGTTGGTGACATCTAGTGGTGAGATGTACGAACTTCATCAACTTGCAGCCCCAAAGGTCTGTGGCACAGCCGAGCATCACTGCCCGATGAGGGCCTCCAGTGTTTGCCCTACATGCATTCAGTCGTGCCGCTGCTATATTAAAAATCACCTCGTATGCAATTAACTCACCCTCTTTGCTACAAGAGTTGGTAAAAAAAGGGATAGTAAATCAAACACACCCAGATAAGGCTGGAACAGTTTCCACCTGTCTAAAGGTTTGATTTGAAACATAAAGATAACTACTGGAAGATAATTATAGAAGACCTCGAAGATGTACCATGCAGGATTAAAAAAAACCCAAAACAACACAATGAATAGACTCATAAAGAAGTCATCCCTCTCAATCACCACCTAAGACCTGCTAAAAGTGTGTGGCGCTGTATTTTTCTGCAGACTCGGCCCTCTGCCTGTATTTTGTTGTTTATGTCTTATTTTCTGTGACTGGGACATTTCTGGGCGTGTAGCCCCATGGCAAACAGGGCAGGTTGGGGCTTTACAAACGGGAGCGACCAGGTGCCAGACTGTAAGCAGCAGGCATCCAAGGACAGTGCCAAAAAACCCACAAATATGATCAGGTGAAATGCCAAATGAGAGTGAATCTGGGGTTGGTTTTAACCTTCACTTTTGCCGGTGAGTGTTTACAAACATTAACCAACAATCCAGCACAGTTTTTATAAATATTCACATTTGGAGCCAGAACAGAAGTTTTAGGCAGTAAACTTTTACGATTTTTCTTAATTAATAAATTACTTCAGTGGTTAATCAATTATCGAAATAGTTGATATGTCACTTTTCTGTCCATCATCCACTGACGAATTGTTTCAGCTCAAGTGTATCCAAGATAGTCTAATCACAAGCTTACCTGTTGCGCATCGCACTCGCATCAGCTTCCAGCTCACTGAATAAATTTCGTACAGACGTTATTCACACAGCCTTTTATTTGGTTTAAAACCTGCATTTATGAGAAAGCTTGAAATTATGATCGTCCCAGTCATCATCTCCTCATCCACCATTGCTGTTACTAACCTGCAGCCCTCTGCAGTCAAAAGAGATTTATTTCACATAGCGCCTGTGCTCGTGCTGTCCATGTGTGTCCTCATGCACGTGCGGATAAAGCATATGAATACATGCTTCCCCACAGTGCCACTAGGAGTCAAAAACTTCGCTGTATCTGTGAATGAAGATGAAACGATGCTTATGCACAGAAATCAAACTGCTCTGAGGTCCACCAACACAGCCACAAAAAAAGCATGTCTTTATTTATCTGTCTCTGTCAGATGGGGATAAATTGCCACTCTTACGTCGCATCATGGTACCATGTGCTCTGTCTCCTTCAACAGAGACCTGTGACCAGTGAGTCATTTAATTCATAACAAAAGCACCACAACTATTTGTGCTAGAAAAAGCTCACACTAGATTTTCTATTTTCCTTTTTACTCAATTGTAAATTTAGTCAAAGGCTGTTTATCTGATCGGTTGCCTTATTTTCCATGTTCTCTCCTCTGATTTGGTGGTGATCAGCACCTACAATAAGTTTCTGTCACATGTGGTGATCCTTCATGATGTGTCTTAAACGTTGTTGCACTGATTTAACCTTCTGTGTATTTTCTTCTCGTAGGCAGTCCAGTGCCTCTTAAACGCTACTCATCACAGTGTCAGCTGTAAGTCCCACGTCTCTTATCAACTGTTCCTTCCTTCTCCTTCCTCCCTTCATTTTTTATATATATATATATATATATTTTTTTTTTTACAACATAACATGCCATACCATAGCGTGTTTTTACGACATATTTTGATATACTAATCCATGACATTTTTTGACATACTATACTATCACATTTTTTAGAATATTTTTTTATTTTGACTGGCTATACTAGGACTACTATACACTATATAAATACTATATACGATATAAAATGAACTTTGTCTCACCCAGAGAGAGTCTCAAACAGGGCTCTGTGAGAGAGAAAGAGTGAAGGGTGATAATACACAGAAGACTATAGGATGCTATGACTATTGTTGTTGCTATTTTATACAATTTTATACAATTTTATACAATAGTAGTCACACTATTAAGGATGACTACTATACCATGACTTTTTTTTTTTATTGTGGAAAGCATACTATACTGTGACATTGTTATCTTGGACGACAAACTGTACTATGACTTTTATGCCATTTTGGATTACATACTATACCATGACTTTGTTTGCTATATTGGATGATATTTTGCTATTTTTATACCAATTAGGACGACATGCTATAATATGACTTTTTTATTCCATTATGGAAGACATGATATAGTATTTTTTTTTTTTTTTTGCTATTTTTGACAACCTGCTATAGTATAAAATGTGTATGCTATTTTGGATGACATGCTATTGTCTGACTTTTTTTGCTTTTTTGGACAACATGCTATAGTATGATTTTTTTTTAGTGGCATTTTGGATGACATGCTATAGTATGACCTTTTTGTGCCTTTTCGGACGACATGCTATAAATTGTCATTTTATTATGCTGTTTTCGATGGCATGCTGTAGTATAATGTTTTTATGCTATCTTTGACGACATGCCATAACATTACTTTTTAATGCTAATTTGCAGACTATGCTATTTTATGACTTTTTCATGCTATTTTGGACGACGTGCCACAGTATGATGTTTTTATGATATTTTGGATGACATGCTATAGAATAACTTTTTCATGCTATATTGGATGACATGCTGTAGTATGACATTTTTACGCTGGTTAGAAGAACATGCTATTGTCTGACTTTTTTTGCTTTTTTGGACGACATGATATAATATGACTTTTTTATGTTATCTTGGACAATGTACTATAGTATGATTTTTTTTTTCTATTTTGGATAACATGCTATAGAATGACGTTTTTATGGCAGTTTGGAATACATGCTGTTTTTATTGACTTGTGTATGCAATTTTTTAAGACATGCTATGGTATGACTTTTTCATGCTATGTTGGAAGACATGCTCTAGTATAACTTTTTTAGGCTACTTTGGGCAACATGCTTTAGTATATTTTTATGCTATGAATGACGACATGCTTAAGTATGACTTATTTTGTGCTATTTTGGACGACATGCTGTAGTATAACATTTTTCTAATATGCTTTGTTATTACATTTTTATGAAATTTTGGATCATTTCCTGTAGCATGATATTTTTATGCTGCCATGGAAGAAATGCTTTAGGATGAGTTTGCATGCAGTATTAACTTCAGTTGCACTTCACGTGAGTAGATCTGTGATGTAATCCCCTTTCTTCCTCTCCTCAGGACGGATCCTCTCTCCCAGTACTAGCACCATTTGTACACAAAGCAACCAAACTGTGAGTGATACCTCTTTGTTTTATATTTGACACAAAGCCTCACATTAAACAGCAGCAAATCATGCTGAGATAATATTTTTCTCCTTTTTACAGTGGTTGTTACTGGGTCTGATCAACGTTGATGTTCCTGTAAAACTCTGCAGCATTTTTCAGCATGCTATCCTGAGTCAAGTTCAGCGGGAGTTAAAGACGAATGAGTATTTTTATAGAGATGTCAAAGTACCTAGGCAGACCGGCCAGCTGTCAGCAGACTGAAAAGAAAATATCCTCATTGTTTTTCTGCATAAACCAGATAAAAGATCCTTTCTGCACTCTTGAAATTTTGTTTTTATAGAGTGGGTTTTTTGTTAATTACTTAATGAAAATTATTTTCACTTTTATGACAAATGTTCACAGCAGGCAGTCATGTAATATTGGTAAATAAATGAAGAAAATGAAAAAAGAAAAAAAATCTCTGGATTCCTAAATAAATAATAGATCTGTGAGTAAATATACACAAGTTAACATCTGCTCATATTTGCGTCAATAAAAAAACAAACACAAATCCGCAGTGTAAAACAGAAGGATTTGGTGCCCTGTCATCAGGTGCAGTTTAGAGTGATAACGAAGATTTCATATGGTATTACTTTTTCGACCTTTTTATGTTGTTTTGAACAACATGCTATGGTATGACTTTTATGTGTTGTTTTGGATGACATGAATTATTCGTGCTAATTTCTACGACATGCTATAACATGACTTTTTTTGTTCTGTTTTGGACTACATGCTACACAATTTGATGGGTACAAACAACAGCTGAAAACCACTCAGTATAGCATGTTGAAGCACGTTTTTTCTTCGTTTTTTCAGCCTTTGGGGATATTTTTTTCAACACTGTATGTTATAACAAACCTCTACATGTTATACTAAGTGGTTTTCAGCTGTTTTTTGGACATGTCAAATTTTGATATCTTCGCCATACTATAGCCTTGCTTTTTTGGTCATTTTTTAAACATGCTATTTTATGGGTTTTTGGCCCGTTTTTGAATGTTTTTTCAACACTGTATGCTATAACAAGCCTCTCCGTGCTATACCAAGTGGTTTTCAGCTGTTTTTTGGACATGTCAAATTTTGACATTTTCACCATATCTTAGCCTTGCCTTCATCTGCAATCTGCTGTTGCGTACATCTGTACCGGAAGCTTTTTGTATGGCAAAAATGTCAAAATTTGACATGTCCCAAAACCAGCTGAAAACACCTCAAAACAGCATGAAAAAGCGTGCTGATACATGCCATAGAATCAAAACATGAAAACATGGCCAAAAAACCAAAAAAAAAGCTTGTCGAAAAAATTACCAAAGAATCAAGGCTATAGTATGGGTAAAAATTTCAATATTTGACATGTCCCAAAAACAGCTAAAAACACCTCAAAACAGCGTAAAATAGCGTGCTGATACATACCATAGCATTAAAATGTGCAAAAATGGCGAAATACATCATAATATAGCATGTCCAAAAACTGACCAAAAAAGCAAGGCTATAGTATGGCAAAAATGTTAAAATTTGACATGTCCCAAAAACAGCTAAAAACACCTCAAAACAGCGTAAAATAGCGTGCTGATACACGCCATAGCATTAAAACATGAAAATATGGCCCAAAACCCCCAAAAAATAGCATGTCGAAAAAATGACCAACAAAGCAAGGCTATAGTATGGCAAAAATGTCAAAATTTGACATGTCCCAAAAACAGCTAAAAACACCTCAAAACCTTAAAATAACATGCTGATACACGCCATAGCATTAAAATGTGCAAAAATGGCAAAAAAAACACCATGATATAGCATGTTGAAAAAATGACCAAAAAAGCAAGGCTATAGTATGGCAAAAATGTCAAAATTTGACATGTCCCAAAAACAGCTAAAAACACCTCAAAACAGCATAAAAGAACGTGCTGATACACGCCATAGCATTAAAATGTGCAAAAATGGCCAAAAACATCATAATATAGCATGTCGAAAAAATGACCAAAAAAGCAAGGCTATAGTATGGCAAAAATGTCAAAATTTGACATGTCCCAAAAACAGCTGAAAACACCTCAAAACAGCATAAAATAGCGTGCTGATACACGCCATAGCATTAAAATGTGCAAAAACGGCCCAAAACACCATGATATAGCATGTCGAAAAAATCACCAAAAAGCAAGGCTATAGTATGGCAAAATGTCAAAATTTGACATGTCCCAAAAACAGCTAAAACACCTCAAAACAGCATAAAATAACGTGCTGATACACGCCATAGCATTAAAATGTGCAAAATGGCCAAAACACCATGATATAGCATGTCGAAAAATGACCAAAAAGCAAGGCTATAGTATGGCAAAAATGTCAAAATTTGACATGTCCCAAAAACAGCTAAAAACACCTCAAAACAGCATAAAATAACGTACTGATACACGCCATTGCATTAAAATGTGCAAAAATGGCCAAAAACACCATAATATAGCATGTTGAAAAAATGACCAAAAAAGCAAGGCTATAGTATGGCAAAAATGTCCAAATTTGACATGTCCCAAAAAACAGCTAAAAACTCCTCAAAACAGCATAAAATAACGTGCTGATACACGCCATAGCATTAAAATGTGCAAAAATGGCCAAAAACATCATAATATAGCATGTCGAAAAAATGACCAAAAAAGCAAGGCTATAGTATGGCAAAAATGTCAAAATTTGACATGTCCCAAAAACAGCTGAAAACACCTCAAAACAGCATAAAATAGCGTGCTGATACACACCATAGCATTAAAATGTGCAAAATGGCCAAAAACACCATGATATAGCATGTCGAAAAAATGACCAAAAAGCAAGGCTATAGTATGGCAAAAATGTCAAAATTTGACATGTCCCAAAAACAGGTAAAAACACCTCAAAACAGCATAAAATAACGTGCTGATACACGCCATAGTCTTAAAATGTGCAAAAATGGCCAAAAACACCATGATATAGCATGTCAAAAAAATGACCAAAAAAGCAAGGCTATAGTATGAAAAAAATGTCAAAATTTGACATGTCCCAAAAACAGCTAAAAACACCTCAAAACAGCATAAAATAACGTACTGATACACGCCATTGCATTAAAATGTGCAAAATGGCCAAAACACCATAATATAGCATGTTGAAAAAATGACCAAAAAAGCAAGGCTATAGTATGGCAAAAATGTCAAAATTTGACATGTCCCAAAAACAGCTAAAAACATCTCAAAACAGCATAGAAAAGGGTGCTGATACATGCCATAGCATTAAAATGTGCAAAAATGGCCAAAAACACCATAATATAGCATGTCGAAAAAATGACCAAAAAAGCAAGGCTATAGTATGGCAAAAATGTCAAAATTTGACATGTCCCAAAAACAGCTAAAAACACCTCAAAACAGCATAAAATAACGTGCTGATACACGCCATTGAATTAAAATGTGCAAAAATGGCCAAAAACACCATAATATAGCATGTCGAAAAAATGACCAAAAAGCAAGGTTATAGTATGGCAAAATGTCAAAATTTGACATGTCCCAAAACAGCTAAAAACACCTCAAAACAGCATAAAATAACGTGCTGATACACGCCATATCATTAAAATGTGCAAAATGGCCAAAAACACCATAATATAGCATGTCGAAAAAATGACCAAAAAGCAAGGCTATAGTATGGCAAAAATGTCAAAATTTGACATGTCCCAAAAACAGCTAAAAACACCTCAAAACAGCATAAAATAACGTGCTGATACACGCCATAGCATTAAAATGTGCAAAAATGGCCAAAAACATCATAATATAGCAGGTCGAAAAAATGACCAAAAAAGCAAGGCTATAGTATGGCAAAAATGTTCAAAATTTGACATGTCCCAAAAACAGCTGAAAACACCTCAAAACAGCGTAAAATAGAGTGCTGATACACGCCATAGCATCAAAACATGAAAATATGGCTAAACAACCCCAAAAAATAGCATGTCGAAAAAATGACCAAAAAAGCAAGGCTATAGTATGGCAAAAATGTCAAAATTTGACATGTCCCAAAAACAGCTAAAAACAACTCAAAATAGCATAAAATAGCGTGCTGATATACGCCATAGCATTAAAATGTGCAAAAATGGCCAAAAACACCATAATATAGCATGTCGAAAAAATGACCAAAAAGCAAGGCTATAGTATGGCAAAGAAGTCATAATATGACATGTCCCAAAAACAGCTGAAAACACCTCAAAACAGCATAAAATAACGTGCTGACACACACCATAGCATTAAAATGTGCAAAATGGCCAAAAACACCATGATATAGCATGTCGAAAAATGACCAAAAAAGCAAGGCTATAGTATGGCAAAATGTCAAAATTTGACATGTCCCAAAACAAGCTAAAAACACCTCAAAACAGCATAGAAAAGCGTGCTGATACACGCCATTGCATTAAAATGTGCAAAAATGGCCAAAAACACCATAATATAGCATGTTGAAAAAATGACCAAAAAAGCAAGGCTATAGTATGGCAAAAATGTCAAAATTTGACATGTCCCAAAAACAGCTAAAAACATCTCAAAACAGCATAGAAAAGGGTGCTGATACACGCCATAGCATTAAAATGTGCAAAAATGGCCAAAAACACCATAATATAGCATGTCGAAAAAATGACCAAAAAAGCAAGGCTATAGTATGGCAAAAATGTCAAAATTTGACATGTCCCAAAAACAGCTAAAAACACCTCAAAACAGCATAGAAAAGCGTGCTGATACACGCCATAGCAATAAAATGTGCAAAATGGCCAAAAAACACCATGATATAGCATGTCGAAAAATGACCAAAAAAGCAAGGCTATAGTATGGCAAAATGTCAAAATTTGACATGTCCCAAAACAGCTAAAAACACCTCAAAACAGCATAAAATAACGTGCTGATACACGCCATAGCATTAAAATGTGCAAAATGGCCAACAACACCATAATATAGCATGTCGAAAAAATGACCAAAAAGCAAGGCTATAGTATGGCAAAAATGTCAAAATTTGACATGTCCCAAAAACAGCTAAAAACACCTCAAAACAGCATAAAATAACGTGCTGATACACGCCATAGCATTAAAATGTGCAAAAATGGCCAAAAACACCATGATATAGCATGTCGAAAAAATGACCAAAAAAGCAAGGCTATAGTATGGCAAAAATGTCAAAATTTGACATGTCCCAAAAACAGCTAAAAACATCTCAAAACAGCATAGAAAAGCGTGCTGATACACGCCATAGCATTAAAATGTGCAAAAATGGCCAAAAACACCATAATATAGCATGTCGAAAAAATGACCAAAAAAGCAAGGCTATAGTATGGCAAAAATGTCAAAATTTGACATGTCCCAAAAACAGCTAAAAACATCTCAAAACAGCATAGAAAAGCGTGCTGATACACGCCATAGCATTAAAATGTGCAAAATGGCCAAAAACACCATGATATAGCATGTCGAAAAATGACCAAAAAAGCAAGGCTATAGTATGGCAAAATGTCAAAATTTGACATGTCCCAAAAACAGCTAAAACATCTCAAAACAGCATAAAAAAGCGTGCTGATACACGCCATAGCATTAAAATGTGCAAAATGGCCAAAAACACCATGATATAGCATGTCGAAAAAATGACCAAAAAAGCAAGGCTATAGTATGGCAAAAATGTCAAAATTTGACATGTCCCAAAAACAGCTAAAAACACCTCAAAACAGCATAAAAGAACGTGCTGATACACGCCATAGCATTAAAATGTGCAAAAATGGCCAAAAACATCATAATATAGCAGGTCGAAAAAATGACCAAAAAAGCAAGGCTATAGTATGGCAAAAATGTCAAAATTTGACATGTCCCAAAAACAGCTAAAACACCTCAAAACAGCATAAAATAACGTGCTGATACACGCCATAGCATTAAAATGTGCAAAATGGCCAAAAACATCATAATATAGCATGTCGAAAAAATGACCAAAAAGCAAGGCTATAGTATGGCAAAATGTCAAAATTTGACATGTCCCAAAAACAGCTAAAAACACCTCAAAACAGCATAAAATAACGTGCTGATACACGCCATAGCATTAAAATGTGCAAAATGGCCAAAAACACCATAATATAGCATGTCGAAAAATGACCAAAAAAGCAAGGCTATAGTATGGCAAAATGTCAAAATTTGACATGTCCCAAAAACAGCTAAAACATCTCAAAACAGCATAAAAAAGCGTGCTGATACACGCCATAGAATTAAAATATGAAAAAATGGCCAAAAACACCATGATATAGCATGTCGAAAAAATGACCAAAAAAGCAAGGCTATAGTATGGCAAAAATGTCAAAATTTGACATGTCCCAAAAACAGCTAAAAACATCTCAAAACAGCATAAAATAACGTGCTGATACACGCCATAGCATTAAAATGTGCAAAAATGGCCAAAAACACCATAATATAGCATGTCGAAAAAATGACCAAAAAAGCAAGGCTATAGTATGGCAAAAATGTCAAAATTTGACATGTCCCAAAAACAGCTAAAAACATCTCAAAACAGCATAAAATAACGTGCTGATACACGCCATAGCATTAAAATGTGCAAAATGGCCAAAACATCATAATATAGCATGTCGAAAAAATGACCAAAAAAGCAAGGCTATAGTATGGCAAAATGTCAAAATTTGACATGTCCCAAAAACAGCTAAAACACCTCAAAACAGCATAAAATAACGTGCTGATACACGCCATAGCATTAAAATGTGCAAAATGGCCAAAAACATCATAATATAGCATGTCAAAAAATGACCAAAAAGCAAGGCTATAGTATGGCAAAATGTCAAAATTTGACATGTCCCAAAAACAGCTAAAACATCTCAAAACAGCATAAAATAACGTATGATACACGCCATAGCATTAAAATGTGCAAAATGGCCAAAACACCATAATATAGCATGTCGAAAAAATGACCAAAAAAGCAAGGCTATAGTATGGCAAAAATGTCAAAATTTGACATGTCCCAAAAACAGCTAAAAACATCTCAAAACAGCATAGAAAAGCGTGCTGATACACGCCATAGCATTAAAATGTGCAAAAATGGCCAAACACACCATAATATAGCATGTCGAAAAAATGACCAAAAAGCAAGGCTATAGTATGGCAAAAATGTCAAAATTTGACATGTCCCAAAACAGCTAAAAACATCTCAAAACAGCATAAAATAACGTGCTGATACACGCCATAGCATTAAAATGTGCAAAAATGGCCAAAAACACCATAATATAGCATGTCGAAAAAATGACCAAAAAAGCAAGGCTATAGTATGGCAAAAATGTCAAAATTTGACATGTCCCAAAAACAGCTAAAAACACCTCAAAACAGTATAGAAAAACGTGCTGATACACGCCATAGCATTAAAATGTGCAAAAATGGCCAAAAACACCATAATAGAGCAGGTCGAAAAAATGACCAAAAAAGCAAGGCTATAGTATGGCAAAAATGTCAAAATTTGACATGTCCCAAAACCAGCTGAAAACACCTCAAAACAGCCTAAAATAAAGTGCTGAGACACGCCATAGCATTAAAATGTCCAAAAATGGCCAAAAACATCATAATATAGCATGTCGAAAAAATGACCAAAAAGCAAGGCTATAGTATGGCAAAAATGTCAAAATTTGACATGTCCCAAAAACAGCTAAAACACCTCAAAACAGCATAAAATAACATGCTGATACACGCCATAGCATTAAAATGTGCAAAATGGCCAAAAACACCATAATATAGCATGTCGAAAAATGACCAAAAAAGCAAGTCTATAGTATGACAAAAATGTCAAAATTTGACATGTCCCAAAAACAGCTAAAAACATCTCAAAACAGCATAAAATAACGTGCTGATACACGCCATAGCATTAAAATGTGCAAAAGTGGCCAAAAACACCATAATATAGCATGTCGAAAAAATGACCAAAAAAGCAAGGCTATAGTATGGCAAAATGTCAAAATTTGACATGTCCCAAAAACAGCTAAAACATCTCAAAACAGCATAAAATAACGTGCTGATACACGCCATAGCATTAAAATGTGCAAAATGGCCAAAAACACCATAATATAGCATGTCGAAAAAATGACCAAAAAGCAAGGCTATAGTATGGCAAAATGTCAAAATTTGACATGTCCCAAAAACAGCTAAAACATCTCAAAACAGCATAGAAAAGCGTGCTGATACACGCCATAGCATTAAAATGTGCAAAATGGCCAAAACACCATAATATAGCATGTCGAAAAAATGACCAAAAAGCAAGGCTATAGTATGGCAAAATGTCAAAATTTGACATGTCCCAAAAACAGCTAAAACACCTCAAAACAGCATAAAATAACGTGCTGATACACGCCATAGCATTAAAATGTGCAAAATGGCCAAAAACACCATAATATAGCATGTCGAAAAATGACCAAAAAGCAAGGCTATAGTATGGCAAAAATGTCAAAATTTGACATGTCCCAAAAACAGCTAAAACATCTCAAAACAGCATAAAATAACGTGCTGATACACGCCATAGCATTAAAATGTGCAAAATGGCCAAAAACACCATAATATAGCATGTCGAAAAAATGACCAAAAAGCAAGGCTATAGTATGGCAAAATGTCAAAATTTGACATGTCCCAAAAACAGCTAAAACATCTCAAAACAGCATAAAATAACGTGCTGATACACGCCATAGCATTAAAATGTGCAAAAATGGCCAAAAACACCATAATATAGCATGTCGAAAAAATGACCAAAAAAGCAAGGCTATAGTATGGCAAAAATGTCAAAATTTGACATGTCCCAAAAACAGCTAAAAACATCTCAAAACAGCATAAAAAAGCGTGCTGATACACGCCATAGCATTAAAATGTGCAAAAATGGCCAAAAACACCATGATATAGCATGTCGAAAAAATGACCAAAAAAGCAAGGCTATAGTATGGCAAAAATGTCAAAATTTGACATGTCCCAAAAACAGGTAAAAACACCTCAAAACAGCATAAAATAACGTGCTGATACACGCCATAGTCTTAAAATGTGCAAAATGGCCAAAAACATCATAATATAGCATGTCGAAAAATGACCAAAAAGCAAGGCTATAGTATGGCAAAATGTCAAAATTTGACATGTCCCAAAAACAGCTAAAAACATCTCAAAACAGCATAAAATAACGTGCTGATACACGCCATAGCATTAAAATGTGCAAAATGGCCAAAAAAACAAAAAAATAGCATGTCGAAAAAATGACCAAAAAAGCAAGGCTATAGTATGGCAAAAATGTCAAAATTTGACATGTCCCAAAAACAGCTAAAAACATCTCAAAACAGCATAAAAAAGCGTGCTGATACACGCCATAGCATTAAAATGTGCAAAAATGGCCAAAAACACCATAATATAGCATGTCGAAAAAATGACCAAAAAAGCAAGGCTATAGTATGGCAAAAATGTCAAAATTTGACATGTCCCAAAAACAGCTAAAAACATCTCAAAACAGCATAAAATAACGTGCTGATACACGCCATAGCATTAAAATGTGCAAAAGTGGCCAAAAACACCATAATATAGCATGCCGAAAAAATGACCAAAAAGCAAGGCTATAGTATGGCAAAAATGTCAAAATTTGACATGTCCCAAAAACAGCTAAAAACACCTCAAAACAGCATAAAATAACGTGCTGATACACGCCATAGCATTAAAATGTGCAAAATGGCCAAAAACATCATAATATAGCATGTCGAAAAATGACCAAAAAAGCAAGGCTATAGTATGGCAAAATGTCAAAATTTGACATGTCCCAAAACAGCTAAAACATCTCAAAACAG
This sequence comes from Plectropomus leopardus, assembly GCF_026936395.1. NCBI lineage: Eukaryota > Metazoa > Chordata > Actinopteri > Perciformes > Serranidae > Plectropomus > Plectropomus leopardus. The sequence continues at coordinate 18,997,405 of NC_142178.1, forward strand.
CATAAAATAACGTGCTGATACACGCCATAGCATTAAAATGTGCAAAATGGCCAAAAACACCATAATATAGCATGTCGAAAAAATGACCAAAAAGCAAGGCTACAGTATGGCAAAAATGTCAAAAATTGACAAGTCCCAAAAAACAGCTAAAAACATCTCAAAACAGCATAGAAAAGCGTGCTGATACACGCCATAGCATTAAAATGTGCAAAAATGGCCAAAAACACCATAATATAGCATGTCGAAAAAATGACCAAAAAAGCAAGGCTATAGTATGGCAAAAATGTCAAAATTTGACATGTCCCAAAAACAGCTAAAAACACCTCAAAACAGCATAAAATAACGTGCTGATACACGCCATTGAATTAAAATGTGCAAAAATGGCCAAAAACACCATAATATAGCATGTCGAAAAATGACCAAAAAGCAAGGCTATAGTATGGCAAAAATGTCAAAATTTGACATGTCCCAAAAACAGCTAAAAACATCTCAAAACAGCATAAAAAAGCGTGCTGATACACGCCATAGCATTAAAATGTGCAAAATGGCCAAAAACACCATAATATAGCATGTCGAAAAATGACCAAAAAGCAAGGCTATAGTATGGCAAAATGTCAAAATTTGACATGTCCCAAAAACAGCTAAAACATCTCAAAACAGCATAAAATAACGTGCTGATACACGCCATAGCATTAAAATGTGCAAAATGGCCAAAACACCATAATATAGCATGTCTAAAATGACCAAAAAGCAAGGCTATAGTATGGCAAAATGTCAAAATTTGACATGTCCCAAAAACAGCTAAAACATCTCAAAACAGCATAAAAAAGCGTGCTGATACACGCCATAGCATTAAAATGTGCAAAATGGCCAAAAACATCATAATATAGCATGTTGAAAAAATGACCAAAAAAGCAAGGCTATAGTATGGCAAAAATGTCAAAATTTGACATGTCCCAAAAACAGCGAAAAACACCTCAAAACAGCATAAAATAACGTGCTGATACACGCCATAGCATTAAAATGTGCAAAATGGCCAAAAACACCATAATATAGCATGTCAAAAATGACCAAAAAGCAAGGCTATAGTATGGCAAAAATGTCAAAATTTGACATGTCCCAAAAACAGCTAAAACACCTCAAAACAGCATAAAATAACGTGCTGATACACGCCATAGCATTAAAATGTGCAAAATGGCCAAAAACACCATGTTATAACATGTCAAAAAAATGACCAAAAAAGCAAGGCTATAGTATGGCAAAAATGTCCAAATTTGACATGTCCCAAAAACAGCTAAAAACATCTCAAAACAGCATAAAATAACGTGCTGATACACGCCATAGCATTAAAATGTGCAAAATGGCCAAAAACACCATAATATAGCATGTCGAAAAATGACCAAAAAAGCAAGGCTATAGTATGGCAAAATGTCAAAATTTGACATGTCCCAAAAACAGCTAAAACACCTCAAAACAGCATAAAATAACGTGCTGATACACGCCATAGCATTAAAATGTGCAAAAATGGCCAAAAACACCATAATATAGCATGTCGAAAAAATGACCAAAAAAGCAAGGCTATAGTATGGCAAAAATGTCAAAATTTGACATGTCCCAAAAACAGCTAAAAACACCTCAAAACAGCATAAAATAACGTGCTGATACACGCCATTGCATTAAAATGTCCAAAAATGGCCAAAAACATCATAATATAGCATGTCGAAAAAAATGACCAAAAAAGCAAGGCTATAGTATGGCAAAAATGTCAAAATTTGACATGTCCCAAAAACAGCTAAAACATCTCAAAACAGCATAAAAAAGCGTGCTGATACACGCCATAGCATTAAAATGTGCAAAATGGCCAAAACACCATAATATAGCATGTCGAAAATGACCAAAAAAGCAAGGCTATAGTATGGCAAAATGTCAAAATTTGACATGTCCCAAAAACAGCTAAAAACATCTCAAAACAGCATAAAATAACGTGCTGATACACGCCATAGCATTAAAATGTGCAAAATGGCCAACAACACCATGATATAGCATGTCGAAAAAATGACCAAAAAAGCAAGGCTATAGTATGGCAAAAATGTCAAAATTTGACATGTCCCAAAAACAGCTAAAAACACCTCAAAACAGCATAAAATAACGTGCTGATACACGCCATAGCATTAAAATGTGCAAAAATGGCCAAAAACACCATAATATAGCATGTCGAAAAAATGACCAAAAAAGCAAGGCTATAGTATGGCAAAAATGTCAAAATTTGACATGTCCCAAAAACAGCTAAAAACATCTCAAAACAGCATAAAATAACGTGCTGATACACGCCATAGCATTAAAATGTGCAAAAGTGGCCAAAAACACCATAATATAGCATGTCGAAAAATGACCAAAAAAGCAAGGCTATAGTATGGCAAAATGTCAAAATTTGACATGTCCCAAAAACAGCTAAAAACATCTCAAAACAGCATAAAATAACGTGCTGATACACGCCATAGCATTAAAATGTGCAAAATGGCCAAAAACACCATAATATAGCATGTCGAAAAATGACCAAAAAGCAAGGCTATAGTATGGCAAAATGTCAAAATTTGACATGTCCCAAAAACAGCTAAAACACCTCAAAACAGCATAAAATAACGTGCTGATACACGCCATTGAATTAAAATGTGCAAAAATGGCCAAAAACACCATAATATAGCATGTCGAAAAAATGACCAAAAAAGCAAGGCTATAGTATGGCAAAAATGTCAAAATTTGACATGTCCCAAAAACAGCTAAAAACACCTCAAAACAGCATAAAATAACGTGCTGATACACGCCATAGCAATAAAATGTCCAAAATGGCCAAAACAACATAAAATAGCATGTCGAAAAAATGACCAAAAAAGCAAGGCTATAGTATGGCAAAAATGTCAAAATTTGACATGTCCCAAAAACAGCTAAAAACATCTCAAAACAGCATAAAATAACGTGCTGATACACGCCATAGCAATAAAATGTGCAAAATGGCCAAAAACACCATAATATAGCATGTCGAAAAATGACCAAAAAAGCAAGGCTATAGTATGGCAAAATGTCAAAATTTGACATGTCCCAAAAACAGCTAAAAACATCTCAAAACAGCATAAAATAACGTGCTGATACACGCCATAGCATTAAAATGTGCAAAATGGCCAAAAACACCATAATATAGCATGTCGAAAAATGACCAAAAAGCAAGGCTATAGTATGGCAAAAATGTCAAAATTTGACATGTCCCAAAAACAGCTAAAACACCTCAAAACAGCATAAAATAACGTGGTGCTACACGCCATAGCATTAAAATGTGCAAAAATGGCCAAAAACACCATAATATAGCATGTCGAAAAAATGACCAAAAAAGCAAGGCTATAGTATGGCAAAAATGTCAAAATTTGACATGTCCCAAAAACAGCTAAAAACACCTCAAAACAGCATAAAATAACGTGCTGATACACGCCATAGCAGTAAAATGTGCAAAATGGCCAAAAACACCATAATATAGCATGTCGAAAAATGACCAAAAAAGCAAGGCTATAGTATGGCAAAATGTCAAAATTTGACATGTCCCAAAAACAGCTAAAACACCTCAAAACAGCATAAAATAACGTTGATACACGCCATAGCATTAAAATGTGCAAAATGGCCAAAACACCATAATATAGCATGTCGAAAAAATGACCAAAAAAGCAAGGCTATAGTATGGCAAAATGTCAAAATTTGACATGTCCCAAAAACAGCTAAAAACACCTCAAAACAGCATAAAATAACGTGCTGATACACGCCATAGAATTAAAATGTGCAAAATGGCCAAAAACACCATAATATAGCATGTCGAAAAAATGACCAAAAAAGCAAGGCTATAGTATGGCAAAATGTCAAAATTTGACATGTCCCAAAAACAGCTAAAACACCTCAAAACAGCATAAAAAAGCGTGCTGATACACGCCATAGCATTAAAATGTGCAAAAATGGCCAAAAACACCATGATATAGCATGTCGAAAAAATGACCAAAAAAGCAAGGCTATAGTATGGCAAAAATGTCAAAATTTGACATGTCCCAAAAACAGCTAAAAACACCTCAAAACAGCATAAAATAACGTGCTGATACACGCCATAGCATTAAAATATGCAAAATGGCCAAAAACACCATAATATAGCATGTCGAAAAATGACCAAAAAGCAAGGCTATAGTATGGCAAAAATGTCAAAATTTGACATGTCCCAAAAACAGCTAAAAACACCTCAAAACAGCATAAAATAACGTGCTGATACACGCCATAGCATTAAAATGTGCAAAATGGCCAAAAACACCATAATATAGCATGTCGAAAAAATGACCAAAAAGCAAGGCTATAGTATGGCAAAAATGTCAAAATTTGACATGTCCCAAAAACAGCTAAAAACATCTCAAAACAGCATAAAATAACGTGCTGATACACGCCATAGCATTAAAATGTGCAAAATGGCCAAAAACACCATAATATAGCATGTCGAAAAAATGACCAAAAAAGCAAGGCTATAGTATGGCAAAAATGTCAAAATTTGACATGTCCCAAAAACAGCTAAAAACATCTCAAAACAGCATAGAAAAGCGTGCTGATACACGCCATAGCATTAAAATGTGCAAAAATGGCCAAAAACACCATAATATAGCATGTCGAAAAAATGACCAAAAAAGCAAGGCTATAGTATGGCAAAAATGTCAAAATTTGACATGTCCCAAAAACAGCTAAAAACACCTCAAAACAGCATAAAAGAACGTGCTGATACACGCCATAGCATTAAAATGTGCAAAAGTGGCCAAAAACACCATAATATAGCATGTCGAAAAAATGACCAAAAAAGCAAGGCTATAGTATGGCAAAAATGTCAAAATTTGACATGTCCCAAAAACAGCTAAAAACACCTCAAAACAGCATAAAATAACGTGCTGATACACCCCATAGCAATAAAATGTGCAAAAATGGCCAAAAACACCATAATATAGCATGTCGAAAAATGACCAAAAAGCAAGGCTATAGTATGGCAAAAATGTCAAAATTTGACATGTCCCAAAAACAGCTAAAACACCTCAAAACAGCATAAAATAACGTGCTGATACACGCCATAGCATTAAAATGTGCAAAAATGGCCAAAACACCATAATATAGCATGTCGAAAAAATGACCAAAAAGCAAGGCTATAGTATGGCAAAATGTCAAAATTTGACATGTCCCAAAAACAGCTAAAACATCTCAAAACAGCATAAAATAACGTGCTGATACACGCCATAGCATTAAAATGTGCAAAATGGCCAAAAACACCATAATATAGCATGTCGAAAAAATGACCAAAAAGCAAGGCTATAGTATGGCAAAAATGTCAAAATTTGACATGTCCCAAAAACAGCTAAAAACACCTCAAAACAGCATAAAATAACGTGCTGATACACGCCATTGAATTAAAATGTCCAAAAATGGCCAAAAACATCATAATATAGCATGTCGAAAAAATGACCAAAAAAGCAAGGCTATAGTATGGCAAAAATGTCAAAATTTGACATGTCCCAAAAACAGCTAAAAACATCTCAAAACAACATAAAAAAGCGTGCTGATACACGCCATAGCATTAAAATGTGCAAAATGGCCAAAAAAACAAAAAAATAGCATGTCGAAAAAATGACCAAAAAAGCAAGGCTATAGTATGGCAAAAATGTCAAAATTTGACATGTCTAAAAACAGCTAAAAACACCTCAATACAGCATAAAATAGGGTGCTGAGACACGCCATAGCATTAAAACGTGCAAAATCCGTCCAAAATACCAAAATCTAGCATGTCGAAAAAATGATCAAAAAAGCAAGGCTATAGTATGGCAAAAATGTCAAAATTTGACATGTCCCAAAAATAGCTGAAAACATCTCAAAACAGCATAAAATAACGTGCTGATACACGCCATAGCAATAAAATGTGCAAAAATGGCCAAAAACACCATAATATAGCATGTCGAAAAAATGACCAAAAAAGCAAGGCTATAGTATGGCAAAAATGTCAAAATTTGACATGTCCCAAAAACAGCTAAAAACATCTCAAAACAGCATAGAAAAGCGTGCTGATACACGCCATAGCATTAAAATGTGCAAAAATGGCCAAAAACACCATGATATAGCATGTCGAAAAAATGACCAAAAAAGCAAGGCTATAGTATGGCAAAAATGTCAAAATTTGACATGTCCCAAAAACAGCTAAAAACACCTCAAACCAGCATAAAATAAGCGTGCTGATATACGCCATAGCATTAAAATGTGCAAAATGGCCAACAACACCATAATATAGCATGTCGAAAAATGACCAAAAAGCAAGGCTATAGTATGGCAAAATGTCAAAATTTGACATGTCCCAAAAACAGCTAAAAACACCTCAAAACTGCATAAAATAACGTGCTGATACACGCCATTGCATTAAAATGTGCAAAAATGGCCAAAAACACCATGAGATAGCATGTCGAAAAAATGACCAAAAAAGCAAGGCTATAGTATGGCAAAATGTCAAAATTTGACATGTCCCAAAAACAGCTAAAACCCCTCAAAACAGCATAAAATAACGTGCTGATACACGCCATAGCATTAAAATGTGCAAAAATGGCCAAAAACACCATAATATAGCATGTCGAAAAAATGACCAAAAAAGCAAGGCTATAGTATGGCAAAAATGTCAAAATTTGACATGTCCCAAAAACAGCTAAAAACATCTCAAAACAGCATAGAAAAGCGTGCTGATACACGCCATAGCATTAAAATGTGCAAAAATGGCCAAAAACACCATGATATAGCATGTCGAAAAAATGACCAAAAAGCAAGGCTATAGTATGGCAAAATGTCAAAATTTGACATGTCCCAAAAACAGCTAAAAACACCTCAAAACAGCATAAAATAACGTGCTGATACACGCCATTGAATTAAAATGTCCAAAAATGGCCAAAAACATCATAATATAGCATGTCGAAAAAATGATCAAAAAAGCAAGGCTATAGTATGGCAAAAATGTCAAAATTTGACATGTCCCAAAAACAGCTAAAAACATCTCAAAACAGCATAAAAAGCGTGCTGATACACGCCATAGCATTAAAATGTGCAAAATGGCCAAAAACACCATAATATAGCATGTCGAAAAAATGACCAAAAAAGCAAGGCTATAGTATGGCAAAATGTCAAAATTTGACATGTCCCAAAAACAGCTAAAACATCTCAAAACAGCATAAAATAACGTGCTGATACACGCCATAGCATTAAAATGTGCAAAAATGGCCAACAACACCATAATATAGCATGTCGAAAAAATGACCAAAAAAGCAAGGCTATAGTATGGCAAAAATGTCAAAATTTGACATGTCCCAAAAACAGCTAAAACACCTCAAAACAGCATAAAATAACGTGCTGATACGCCATTGAATTAAAATGTCCAAAATGGCCAAAACATCATAATATAGCATGTCGAAAAATGACCAAAAAGCAAGGCTATAGTATGGCAAAAATGTCAAAATTTGACATGTCCCAAAAACAGCTAAAAACACCTCAAAACAGCATAAAATAACGTGCTGATACACGCCATAGCATTAAAATGTGCAAAAATGGCCAAAAACACCATAATATAGCATGTCGAAAAAATGACCAAAAAAGCAAGGCTATAGTATGGCAAAAATGTCAAAATTTGACATGTCCCAAAAACAGCTAAAAACATCTCAAAACAGCATAAAATAACGTGCTGATACACGCCATAGCATTAAAATGTGCAAAATGGCCAAAAACACCATAATATAGCATGTCGAAAAAATGACCAAAAAAGCAAGGCTATAGTATGGCAAAATGTCAAAATTTGACATGTCCCAAAAACAGCTAAAAACAACTCAAACCAGCATAAAATAACGTGCTGATACACGCCATTGAATTAAAATGTCCAAAAATGGCCAAAAACATCATAATATAGCATGTCGAAAAAATGATCAAAAAAGCAAGGCTATAGTATGGCAAAAATGTCAAAATTTGACATGTCCCAAAAACAGCTAAAAACATCTCAAAACAGCATAAAATAACGTGCTGATACACGCCATAGCATTAAAATGTGCAAAATGGCCAAAAACACCATAATATAGCATGTCGAAAAAATGACCAAAAAAGCAAGGCTATAGTATGGCAAAAATGTCAAAATTTGACATGTCCCAAAACAGCTAAAACACCTCAAAACTGCATAAAATAACATGCTGATACACGCCATTGCATTAAAATGTGCAAAAATGGCCAAAAACACCATGATATAGCATGTCGAAAAAATGACCAAAAAAGCAAGGCTATAGTATGGCAAAAATGTCAAAATTTGACATGTCCCAAAAACAGCTAAAAACATCTCAAAACTGTTTAAAATACCGTGCTGATACACGCCATAGCATTAAAATGTGCAAAATGGCCAAAAACACCATAAAATAGCATGTTGACAAAATGACCCAACTGCAAGGCAAATGTATGGCAAAAATGTCAAAACTTGACATGTCCCCAAAACAGCTAAAAACACCTCAAAACAGCATAAAATAACGTGCTGATACACGCCATAGCAATAAAATGTACGAAAATGGCCCAAAACACCATAATATAGCATGTCGAAAAAATGACCAAAAAGCAAGGCTATAGTATGGCAAAATGTCAAAATTTGACATGTCCCAAAAACAGCTAAAAACATCTCAAAACAGCATAGAAAAGCGTGCTGATACACGCCATAGCATTAAAATGTGCAAAAATGGCCAAAAACACCATGATATAGCATGTCGAAAAATGACCAAAAAAGCAAGGCTATAGTATGGCAAAAATGTCAAAATTTGACATGTCCCAAAAACAGCTAAAAACACCTCAAAACAGCATAAAATAGCGTGCTGATATACGCCATAGCATTAAAATGTGCAAAAATGGCCAACAACACCATAATATAGCATGTCGAAAAAATGACCAAAAAAGCAAGGCTATAGTATGGCAAAAATGTCAAAATTTGACATGTCCCAAAAACAGCTAAAAACACCTCAAAACTGCATAAAATAACGTGCTGATACACGCCATTGCATTAAAATGTGCAAAAATGGCCAAAAACACCATGATATAGCATGTCGAAAAAATGACCAAAAAAGCAAGGCTATAGTATGGCAAAAATGTCAAAATTTGACATGTCCCAAAAACAGCTAAAAACATCTCAAAACAGCATAGAAAAGCGTGCTGATACACGCCATAGCATTAAAATGTGCAAAAATGGCCAAAAACACCATAATATAGCATGTCGAAAAAATGACCAAAAAAGCAAGGCTATAGTATGGCAAAAATGTCAAAATTTGACATGTCCCAAAAACAGCTAAAAACACCTCAAAACAGCATAAAAGAACGTGCTGATACACGCCATAGCATTAAAATGTGCAAAAATGGCCAAAAACACCATAATATAGCATGTCGAAAAATGACCAAAAAAGCAAGGCTATAGTATGGCAAAATGTCAAAATTTGACATGTCCCAAAAACAGCTAAAACACCTCAAAGCAGCATAAAATAACGTGCTGATACACGCCATAGCAATAAAATGTGCAAAAATGGCCAAAAACACCATAATATAGCATGTCGAAAAAATGACCAAAAAAGCAAGGCTATAGTATGGCAAAAATGTCAAAATTTGACATGTCCCAAAAACAGCTAAAAACATCTCAAAACAGCATAGAAAAGCGTGCTGATACACGCCATAGCATTAAAATGTGCAAAAATGGCCAAAAACACCATGATATAGCATGTCGAAAAAATGACCAAAAAAGCAAGGCTATAGTATGGCAAAAATGTCAAAATTTGACATGTCCCAAAAACAGCTAAAAACACCTCAAAACAGCATAAAATAACGTGCTGATACACGCCATAGCATTAAAATGTGCAAAAATGGCCAAAAACACCATGATATAGCATGTCGAAAAAATGACCAAAAAAGCAAGGCTATAGTATGGCAAAAATATCAACATTTGACATGTCCCAAAAACAGCTAAAAACACCTCAAAATAGCATAAAATAGCGTGCTGATACACGCCATAGCATTAAAATGTCCAAAATTGGCCAAAAACACCATGATATAGCATGTCGAAAAAATGACCAAAAAAGCAAGGCTATAGTATGGCAAAAATGTCAAAATTTGACATGTCCCAAAAACAGCTAAAAACATCTCAAAACATCATAAAAAAAGCGTGCTGATACACGCCATAGCATTAAAATGTGCAAAAATGGCGAAATACATCATAATATAGCATGTCCAAAAACTGACCAAAAAAGCAAGGCTATAGTATGGCAAAAATGTTAAAATTTGACATGTCCCAAAAACAGCTAAAAACATCTCAAAACAGCATAAAATAGCGTGCTGATATACGCCATAGCATTAAAATGTGCAAAAATGGCCAACAACACCATAATATAGCATGTCGAAAAAATGACCAAAAAAGCAAGGCTATAGTATGGCAAAAATGTCAAAATTTGACATGTCCCAAAAACAGCTAAAAACACCTCAAAACAGTATAAAAGAACGTGCTGATACACGCCATAGCATTAAAATGTGCAAAAATGGCCAAAAACACCATGATATAGCATGTCGAAAAAATGACCAAAAAAGCAAGGCTATAGTATGGCAAAAATGTCAAAATTTGACATGTCCCCAAAACAGCTAAAAACACCTCAAAACAGCATAAAATAACGTGCTGATACACGCCATAGCATTAAAATGTGCAAAAATGGCCAAAAACACCATGATATAGCATGTCGAAAAAATGACCAAAAAAGCAAGGCTATAGTATGGCAAAAATGTCAAAATTTGACATGTCCCAAAAACAGCTAAAAACACCTCAAAACAGCATAAAATAGCGTGCTGATATACGCCATAGCATTAAAATGGCCAAAAATGGCCAACAACACCATAATATAGCATGTCGAAAAAATGACCAAAAAAGCAAGGCTATAGTATGGCAAAAATGTCAAAATTTGACATGTCCCAAAAACAGCTAAAAACATCTCAAAACAGCATAGAAAAGCGTGCTGATACACGCCATAGCATTAAAATGTGCAAAAATGGCCAAAAACACCATGATATAGCATGTCGAAAAAATGACCAAAAAAGCAAGGCTATAGTATGGCAAAAATGTCAAAATTTGACATGTCCCAAAAACAGCTAAAACACCTCAAAACAGCATAAAATAACGTGCTGATACACGCCATAGCATTAAAATGTGCAAAATGGCCAAAAACACCATGATATAGCATGTCGAAAAAATGACCAAAAAGCAAGGCTATAGTATGGCAAAATATCAACATTTGACATGTCCCAAAAACAGCTACAAACACCTCAAAATAGCATAAAATAGCGTGCTGATATACGCCATTGCATTAAAATGTGCAAAAATGGCCAACAACACCATAATATAGCATGTCGAAAAAATGACCAAAAAAGCAAGGCTATAGTATGGCAAAAATATTAAAATTTGACATGTCCCAAAAACAGCTGAAAACACCTCAAAACAGCATAAAAAAGAGTACTTATACACGCCATAGAATCAAAACATGAAAATATGGCCAAAAACACCACAATATGGCATGTCGAAAAAATGACCAAAAAAGCAAGGCTATAGTATGGCAAAAATATCAAAATTTGACATGTCCCAAAAACAGCCAAAAACATCTCAAAACAGCATAGAAAAGCGTGCTGATACACGCCATTGCATTAAATTGTGCAAAAATGGCCAAAAACACCACAATATAGCATGTCGAAAAAATGACCAAAAAAGCAAGGCTATAGTATGGCAAAAATGTCAAAATTTGACATGTCCCAAAAACAGCTAAAAACACCTCAAAACAGCATAAAATAACGTGCTGATACACGCCATTGCATTAAAATGTGCAAAAATGGCCAAAAACACCATGATATAGCATGTCCAAAAAATGACCAAAAAAGCAAGGCTATAGTATGGCAAAATGACAAAATTTGACATGTCACAAAAACAGCTAAAAACATCTCAAAACAGCATAAAATAGCGTGCTGATATACGCCATAGCATTAAAATGTGCAAAAATGGCCAACAACACCATAATATAGCATGTCGAAAAAATGACCAAAAAAGCAAGGCTATAGTATGGCAAAAATGTCAAAATTTGACATGTCCCAAAAACAGCTAAAAACACCTCAAAATAGCATAAAATAGTGTGCTGATATACGCCATTGCATTAAAATGTGCAAAAATGGCCAACAACACCATAATATAGCATGTCGAAAAAATGACCAAAAAAGCAAGGCTATAGTATGGCAAAAATATCAAAATTTGACATGTCCCAAAAACAGCTAAAAACATCTCAAAACAGCATAGAAAAGCGTGCTGATACACGCCATTGCATTAAATTGTGCAAAAATGGCCAAAAACACCACAATATAGCATGTCGAAAAAATGACCAAAAAAGCAAGGCTATAGTATGGCAAAAATGTCAAAATTTGACATGTCCCAAAAACAGCTAAAAACACCTCAAAACAGCGTAAAATAACGTGCTGATACACGCCATTGCATTAAAATGTCCAAAATTGGCCAAAAACACCATGATATAGCATGTCGAAAAAATGACCAAAAAAGCAAGGCTATAGTATGGCAAAAATGTCAAAATTTGACATGTCCCAAAAACAGCTAAAAACATCTCAAAACAGCATAGAAAAGCGTGCTGATACACGCCATAGCATTAAAATGTGCAAAATGGCCAAAACACCATGATATAGCATGTCGAAAAAATGACCAAAAAAGCAAGGCTATAGTATGGCAAAAATGTCAAAATTTGACATGTCCCAAAAACAGCTAAAAACATCTCAAAACAGCATAAAATAGCGTGCTGATATACGCCATAGCATTAAAATGTGCAAAAATGGCCAACAACACCATAATATAGCATGTCGAAAAAATGACCAAAAAAGCAAGGCTATAGTATGGCAAAAATGTCAAAATTTGACATGTCCCAAAAACAGCTAAAAACACCTCAAAATAGCATAAAATAGTGTGCTGATATACGCCATTGCATTAAAATGTGCAAAAATGGCCAACAACACCATAATATAGCATGTCGAAAAAATGACCAAAAAAGCAAGGCTATAGTATGGCAAAAATGTCAAAATTTGACATGTCCCCAAAACAGCTAAAAACACCTCAAAACAGCATAAAATAACGTGCTGATACACGCCATAGCAATAAAATGTACGAAAATGGCCCAAAACACCATAATATAGCATGTCGAAAAAATGACCAAAAAAGCAAGGCTATAGTATGGCAAAAATGTCAAAATTTGACATGTCCCAAAAACAGCTAAAAACATCTCAAAACAGCATAGAAAAGCGTGCTGATACACGCCATAGCATTAAAATGTGCAAAAATGGCCAAAAACACCATGATATAGCATGTCGAAAAAATGACCAAAAAAGCAAGGCTATAGTATGGCAAAAATGTCAAAATTTGACATGTCCCAAAAACAGCTAAAAACACCTCAAAACAGCATAAAATAACGTGCTGATACACGCCATAGCATTAAAATGTGCAAAAATGGCCAAAAACACCATGATATAGCATGTCGAAAAAATGACCAAAAAAGCAAGGCTATAGTATGGCAAAAATATCAACATTTGACATGTCCCAAAAACAGCTAAAAACACCTCAAAATAGCATAAAATAGCGTGCTGATATACGCCATTGCATTAAAATGTGCAAAAATGGCCAACAACACCATAATATAGCATGTCGAAAAAATGACCAAAAAAGCAAGGCTATAGTATGGCAAAAATGTCAAAATTTGACATGTCCCAAAAACAGCTGAAAACACCTCAAAACAGCATAAAAAAGAGTACTTATACACGCCATAGAATCAAAACATGAAAACATGGCCAAAAACACCACAATATGGCATGTCGAAAAAATGACCAAAAAAGCAAGGCTATAGTATGGCAAAAATATCAAAATTTGACATGTCCCAAAAACAGCTAAAAACATCTCAAAACAGCATAGAAAAGCGTGCTGATACACGCCATAGCATTAAATTGTGCAAAAATGGCCAAAAACACCACAATATAGCATGTCGAAAAAATGACCAAAAAAGCAAGGCTATAGTATGGCAAAAATGTCAAAATTTGACATGTCCCAAAAACAGCTAAAAACACCTCAAAACAGCGTAAAATAACGTGCTGATACACGCCATTGCATTAAAATGTGCAAAAATGGCCAAAAACACCATGATATAGCATGTCGAAAAAATGACCAAAAAAGCAAGGCTATAGTATGGCAAAAATGTCAAAATTTGACATGTCCCAAAAACAGCTAAAAACATCTCAAAACAGCATAAAATAACGTGCTGATACACGCCATAGCATTAAAATGTGCAAAAATGGCCAACAACACCATAATATAGCATGTCGAAAAAATGACCAAAAAAGCAAGGCTATAGTATGGCAAAAATGTCAAAATTTGACATGTCACAAAAACAGCTGAAAATACCTCAAAATAGCATAAAATAGTGTGCTAAGACACGCGATAGCATTAAAATGTGCAAAATGGCCAACAACACCATAATATAGCATGTCGAAAAATGACCAAAAAGCAAGGCTATAGTATGGCAAAATGTTAAAATTTGACAGGACCCAAAAACAGCTAAAAACACCTCAAAACAGCATAAAAAAGAGTACTGATACACGCCATAGAATCAAAACATGAAAACATGGCCAAAAACACCACAATATAGCATGTCGAAAAAATGACCAAAAAAGCAAGGCTATAGTATGGCAAAAATGTCAAAATTTGACATGTCCCAAAAACAGCTAAAAACACCTCAAAATAGCATAAAATAGCGTGCTGATATACGCCATTGCATTAAAATGTGCAAAAATGGCCAACAACACCATAATATAGCATGTCGAAAAATGACCAAAAAGCAAGGCTATAGTATGGCAAAATGTCAAAATTTGACATGTCCCAAAAACAGCTGAAAACACCTCAAAACAGCATAAAAAGTGTACTGATACACACCATAGAATCAAAACATGAAAAAATGGCCAAAAACACCACAATATAGCATGTCGAAAAATGACCAAAAAAGCAAGGCTATAGTATGGCAAAATATCAAAATTTGACATGTCCCAAAAACAGCTAAAAACATCTCAAAACAGCATAAAAACGCACGCTGATACACTCCATAGCATCAAAATGTGCAAAAATGGCCAAAAACATCATAATATAGCATGTCGAAAAAAATGACCAAAAAAGCAAGGCTATAGTATGGCAAAAATGTCAAAATTTGACATGTCCCAAAAACAGCTAAAAACACCTCAAAACAGCATAAAAGAACGTGCTGATACACGCCATAGCATTAAAATGTGCAAAAATGGCCAAAAACACCATAATATAGCATGTCGAAAAAATGACCAAAAAAGCAAGGCTATAGTATGGCAAAAATGTCAAAATTTGACATGTCCCAAAAACAGCTAAAACATCTCAAAACAGCATAAAAAAGAGTACTGATACACGCCATAGCATTAAAATGTGCAAAATGGCCAAAAACACCATGATATAGCATGTCGAAAAAATGACCAAAAAGCAAGGCTATAGTATGGCAAAATGTCAAAATTTAACATGTCCCAAAAACAGCTAAAAACATCTCAAAACAGCATAAAATAGCGTGCTGATACACGCCATAGCATTAAAATGTGCAAAAATGGCCAAAAACACCATAATATAGCATGTCGAAAAAATGACCAAAAAAGCAAGGCTATAGTATGGCAAAAATGTCAAAATTTGACATGTCCCAAAAACAGCTAAAAACACCTCAAAACAGCATAAAAAAGAGTACTGATACACGCCATAGCATTAAAATGTGCAAAAATGGCCAAAAACATCATAATATAGCATGTCGAAAAAATGACCAAAAAAGCAAGGCTATAGTATGGCAAAAATGTCAAAATTTGACATGTCCCAAAAACAGCTAAAAACACCTCAAAACACCATAAAGAAGAGTACTGATACACGCCATAGAATCAAAACATGAAAACATGGCCAAAAACACCACGATATAGCATGTCGAAAAAATGACCAAAAAAGCAAGGCTATAGTATGGCAAAAATGTCAAATTTGACATGTCCCAAAAACAGCTAAAACACCTCAAAACAGCATAAAATAGAGTACTGATATACGCCATTGCATTAAAATGTGCAAACATGGCCAAAAACACCATAATATAGCATGTCGAAAAAATGACCAAAAAAGCAAGGCTATAGTATGGCAAAAATGTCAAAATTTGACATGTCCCAAAAACAGCTAAAAACACCTCAAAACAGCATAAAAAAGAGTACTGATACACGCCATAGAATCAAAACATGAAAACATGGCCAAAAAAACAAAAAAATAGCATGTCGAAAAAATGACCAAAAAAGCAAGGCTATAGTATGGCAAAAATGTCAAAATTTGACATGTCCCAAAAACAGCTAAAAACACCTCAAAACAGCATAAAAAAGAATACTGATACACGCCATAGAATCAAAACATGAAAACATGGCCAACAACACCATGATATAGCATGTCGAAAAAATGACCAAAAAAGCAAGGCTATAGTATGGCAAAAATGTCCAAATTTGACATGTCCCAAAAAAAAGCTAAAACACCTCAAAACAGCATAAAATAACGTGCTGATACACGCCATAGCATTAAAATGTGCAAAATGGCCAACAACACCATAATATAGCATGTCGAAAATGACCAAAAAAGCAAGGCTATAGTATGGCAAAATGTCAAAATTTGACATGTCCCAAAAACAGCTAAAAACATCTCAAAACAGCATAAAAGAACGTGCTGATACACGCAATAGCATTAAAATGTGCAAAAATGGCCAAAAACATCATAATATAGCAGGTCGAAAAAATGACCAAAAAAGCAAGGCTATAGTATGGCAAAAATGTCAAAATTTGACATGTCCCAAAAACAGCTAAAAACATCTCAAAACAGCATAGAAAAGCGTGCTGATACACGCCATAGCATTAAAATGTGCAAAAATGGCCAAAAACACCATGATATAGCATGTCGAAAAAATGACCAAAAAAGCAAGGCTATAGTATGGCAAAAATGTCAAAATTTGACATGTCCCAAAAACAGCTAAAAACACCTCAAAACAACATAAAAGAACGTGCTGATACACGCCATAGCATTAAAATGTGCAAAAATGGCCAAAAACACCATAATATAGCATGTCGAAAAAATGACCAAAAAAGCAAGGCTATAGTATGGCAAAAATGTCAAAATTTGACATGTCCCAAAAACAGCTAAAAACACCTCAAAACAGCATAAAAGAACGTGCTGATACACGCCATAGCATCAAAATGTGCAAAAATGGCCAAAAACATCATAATATAGCAGGTCGAAAAATGACCAAAAAAGCAAGGCTATAGTATGGCAAAAATGTCAAAATTTGACATGTCCCAAAAACAGCTAAAAACATCTCAAAACAGCATAAAATAGCGTGCTGATATACGCCATAGCATTAAAATGTGCAAAAATGGCCAAAAACACCATAATATAGCATGTCGAAAAAATGACCAAAAAAGCAAGGCTATAGTATGGCAAAAATGTCAAAATTTGACATGTCCCAAAAACAGCTAAAAACATCTCAAAACAGCATAGAAAAGCATGCTGATACATGCCATAGCATTAAAATGTGCAAAAATGGCCAAAAACACCATGATATAGCATGTCGAAAAAATGACCAAAAAAGCAAGGCTATAGTATGGCAAAAATGTCAAAATTTGACATGTCCCAAAAACAGCTGAAAACACCTCAAAACAGTGTAAAATAACGTGCTGATACACGCCATAGCATTAACATGTCCAAAAATGGCCAACAACACCATAATATAGCAGGTCGAAAAAATGACCAAAAAAGCAAGGCTATAGTATGGCAAAAATGTCAAAATTTGACATGTCCCAAAAACAGCTGAAAACACCTCAAAACAGCGTAAAATAACGTGCTGATACACGCCATTGCATTAAAATGTCCAAAAATGGCCAACAACACCATGATATAGCACGTCGAAAAAATGACCAAAAAAGCAAGGCTATAGTATGGCAAAAATGTCAAAATTTGACATGTCCCAAAAACAGCTGAAAACACCTCAAAACAGCGTAAAATAACGTGCTGATACACGCCATAGCATTAACATGTCCAAAAATGGCCAACAACACCATAATATAGCATGTCGAAAAAATGACCAAAAAAGCAAGGCTATAGTATGGCAAAAATGTCAAAATTTGACATGTCCCAAAAACAGCTGAAAACATCACAAAACAGTATAAAATAGAGTGCTGATACACGCCATAGTATCAAAACATGAAAATATGGCCAAAAAAACCCAAAAAATAGCATGTCGAAAAAATGACCAAAAAAGCAAGGCTATAGTATGGCAAAAATGTCAAAATTTGACATGTCCCAAAAACAGCTGAAAACACCTCTTAACAGCGTAAAATACCGTGCTGATACACGCCATAGAATCAAAACATGAAAATATGGCCAAAAAAACAAAAAAATAGCATGTCGAAAAAATGACCAAAAAAGCAAGGCTATAGTATGGCAAAAATGTTCAAATTTGACATGTCCCAAAAACAGCTAAAAACACCTCAAAACAGCATAAAAACGCATGCTGATACACGCCATAGCATCAAAACAGGAAAATATGGCCAAAAACCCCCAAAAAATAGCATGTCGAAAAAATGACCAAATGGCAAAAATGTCAAAATTTGACATGTCCCAAAAACAGCTAAAAACACCTCAAAACAGCGTAAAATAGCGTGCTGATACACGCCATAACATTCAAACTTGAAAATGTGGCAAAAAAACCCCCAAAAAATAGCATGTCGACAAAATGACCAAAAAAGCAAGGCTATAGTATGGCAAAAAAGTTAAAATTTGACATGTCCCAAAAACAGCTAAAAACACCTCAAAACAGCGTAAAATAGTGTGCTGATACACGCCATAGGATTAAAATTTGCAAAAACGGCCAAAACACCATAATATAGCATATTGAAAAAATGACCAAAAAAGCAAGGCTATAGTATGGCAAAAATGTCAAAATTTGACATGTCCCAAAAACAACTGAAAACACCTCAAAACAGCGTAAAATAGCGTGCTGATACACGCCATAGCATAACAACATAACAATAAAGATGATACATTTTGTTTATAAGCGCCTTTCAAAGCACTAAAGGTCACCTTACAGGGAAAGAGTATAACAAAATACAGCAATACAGATAAATATAAAAAGTTATATAAAAGGTTAAAAATGAACATTGAAGAAAACGCCTTGCAGGTTCACTTAAAATTAACATTCAGGCTTAATACGATTTTTGGAGAAGATGGGTTTTAGACGGATTTTAAAAGTGGAGAGAGTCAATGTTGCAGATATCAGGTGGGAGTTCCAGAGGCAGGGAGCACGGCGGCTGAAGGCTCTGGATCCCATGGTGGACAGACGTACGGTCGGGACAGTGAGGTGGATGGAAGAAGACCTGAGAGACAGTGATGGAGTGTTGATGTGCAGGAGGTCAGAGAGGTAAGGAGGTGCGAGGTTATGGATGGCCTTAAAGGAGAGGAGCAGAATCCTAAAAACAATGCGGTAGTTAACTGGGGCCCAGTGAAGCCGCAGAAGAACAGGAGTGATGTGATTAATGGAGGGGGTTCTGGAGATGATGCGAGTAGAGGAGTTCTGGATGAATTGAAGTTTATGGAGAGATTTGAGAGGCAGACCAAAGAGAGCAGAGTTGCAATAATTGATACGGGATGTAACCAGGGAGTGAACGAGGATGGCAACAGCGTTAATGTTGTGAAGGTGGAAATAAGCAGACCGAGTGACGTTATTGATGTGAGACTGGCAAGACAGTGTGCTATCAACGATGACACCAAGACTCTTAACCTGAGGGGGAGGGATAAACTGAGGTGTTATCAATAGTGAAATTTGGTAAAGGTGGATTTGGTGCCGACTAGAAGAACATGCAAATATGGCCAAAAAAGCAAGTTATAGTATGGCAAAAATGTCAAAATTTGACATGTCCCAAAAACAGCTAAAAACACCTTATTATACCATGTAGGGGCAGGTTATAGTATACAGTGTTGAAAAAACACCCCCAAAAGGCTGAAAAACCCATAAAATAGCATGTTGAAAAAATGACCAACAAAGCAAGGCTATAGTATGGCGAAAATGTCAAAATTTGACATGTCCCAAAAACAGCTTTAAAACAGCTGAAATACCGTGCTGAGACACGCCATAGCATTTAAATGTGAAAAAACCCACAAAAAAGCATGTTGGAAAAAAGGCCATACTATAGTATGGCAAAAAATGTCAAAACATGTTATGTACAAAAACAGCTAAAAACACTGTAGCATAGGACCTCGAGGCACATCATAGTATACAATTTTGAAAAAACATCCAAAAATGGCCAAAACCCCCATAAAATGGTATAATGGAAAAAATACTAACTATAG
The DNA here is from genome assembly GCF_026936395.1 of Plectropomus leopardus. Lineage (NCBI taxonomy): Eukaryota > Metazoa > Chordata > Actinopteri > Perciformes > Serranidae > Plectropomus > Plectropomus leopardus. Next base: position 19,017,992 of record NC_142178.1, read on the forward strand.
CATGACAAAAAATGTCAAAATATGACATGTCCCAACAACAGCTGAAAACAATAGAAAACAGCATGTTGAGACACATTATAGTATAGAATGTCAAAAAATCGACCAAAAAAACCCACCAAAACCCCCCCCAAAAAATAGCACTTCAGAAAAAGCCATACTATAGTGGTGAAAAACATCAAAATATGACATAATGTCCATAAAACAGCTGAAAACCACTTAGTATAGCACGTTCAAGCATGTCATAGTATACAAGGTGGAAAAAACATCCCAAAACAGCCAAAATCCCCATAAAATCAGTGGTCAAAAAAATGCCCGAAAATGCCATAAAAAAACCTTAAAATATGACGTATAAAAAAACGCTGAAAACGACATAAAATAGCTTGTCGAAACACGTCATAATATATAGTATGAATTTTTTTGGACGACGTGCTATGCGACTTTTTCATGCTGTTTTGGAAGACATACTGATCGTTATGCCATTTTGGACGGCTAGCTATAGTATGACTTTTTAATGTTATGTTGGACAACATGCTTTAGTATGACTTTTTTATGCTGTTTTGGTTGACATGCCACAGTGTGACGTTTCTATGCAATTTTGGGCTGCATAGTATAGTATGACTTTTTTGTGCTATTTTGAACAAACATCCTACAGTATGACATGTTTCATGCTATTTTGGACGACATACTAAAGAATGACTTTTTTATGCTGTTATGGACGACATGGTATAGCATGACTATTTTATGTTATGTTTGACAACATGCTGTAGTATGACTTCTTTGCGCTATTTTGGACGACATGCTGGAGTATCACTTTTTTATGCCAATTTCGACAAAATGCTATAGTACGACTTCTCGTGCTATTTTGGATGCATGCTATAAAATGACTTTTTTATGCTGTTTAGTGGTATTTTGGATGACATGCTATAGTATAACATTTTGGGGGAATTTTACTGATATGCTATGTTATTACATTTTTATGATATTATGGATGATTTCCTGTAGCATGATATTTTTATGCTGCCATGGAAGAAATGCTTTAGGATGAGTTTTGCATCTGTGATGTAATCCCCTTTCTTCCTCTCCTCAGGACGGATCCTCTCTCCCAGTACTAGCACCATTTGTACACAAAGCAACCAAACTGTGAGTGATACCTCTTTGTTTTATATTTGACACAAAGCCTCATCTTAAACAGCAGCAAATCATGTTGAGATAATATTTTTCTCCTTTTTACAGTGGTTGTTACTGGGTCTGATCCACGTTGATGTTCCTGTAAAACTCTGCAGCATTTTTCAGCATGCTATCCTGAGTCAAGTTCAGTGGGAGTTAAAGACAAATGAGTATTTTTATACAGATGTCAAAGTACCTAGGCAGACCGGCCAGCTGTCAGCAGACTGAAAAGAAAATATCCTCATTGTTTTTCTGCAATAATTAACATTATAGAGACACTTTATGTAACTGTGTCCTTTCATGACTTCATCTTTTCACTTTGCTGAAGGTATAAACCAGATAAAAGATCCTTTCTGCACTCTTGAAATTTAGTTTTTATTGAGAGGTTTTTATGTATTACTTACTGAAAACTATTTTTACTTTTATTTAAAATGTTCACAGCAAGCAGTCATGTAATGTTGGTAAATAAATGAAAAAAGACAAAAAATATTTGGATTCCTAAATAAATAATAGATCTGTGAGTAAATGTACACAAGTTAAAATTGGCTCATATTTGAATCAATAAAATGACAAACGCAAATGTACAGTGTAAGACAGAGGGAGTCTGTTGCTCTGTCATCAGCTGCAGCTTTGACTTATAGAAAAGATTTCATATCTAATGAAATGAAGAGTTTTTATGGTATTTTGAGCGACATGCTATAGCATCAGTTTTCATTTTTCTGGACGACATGCTACGGTATCACCTTTTTATATTATTTTGAATGATATGGTACAGTGTGATTTTTTTAATTCCAACTTTGGACGATTTGCTATAGTATGACTTATTAATGTTTTTTGGAATATATGCTGTAGTTTGATGTAATAATGCTGTTTTGGATGACATCCTACACTTTGACATTTTTATGTTTTTTTCTGCAAAAGAAAAAGGTATATGCTACAAATCACTGATTGATGAGCGGGTTACCCTCATGAACCAGTGATTTGTTGTGTTGTTTCATGGGTTTAAGGTTACAGGTTAGCTGATTTCCCTTCTTTCCAGTCTTTGTGCGAAGCATTATTAGCTTGCTGAGAGCAGTAGCTACATTCTCGCCGTTTTATTCAGACTAATACTGTGATAATGGATGAAGACTGACGGGAGATGTCTATTCACGTCGCTAGATTTTGCCTTTCTTCATGATTTTGTGAAATTAAACAAAAAGAAAATATGTTTGGGAATTTTTGTTTTTCGGTCGATTTTTTTTCATTAACAATCTGGCGCTTATTATAATCGGCAGTTCCACTTAACCTGTACTAGTTTTAAAAGAGCAGTCTTGTTAAACTTAGCTTGAGTGTGAAGTTGTTCTACACTGCAGCCAAGCTGGTTAAAGGACAGAGCAACAGACCTGACAGAAAAGTTACAGTCAGTGGTGTTTCTAAAATTAAATAATGATCAGTCCTGTGGTTGTGGAGTAAAAATCTATAAATAACAATACAACGTTTGTTTAACAGTAACTTTGATTTTTCCTGTTTATATTATACAGTGTTCAAATGTAGCTACATTATCCTAAATAACATTGTGTTCACATAAAAATAAGCTTTCATTTTACAAACACGCTCCCAAAAAAAAATAAAAAATAATCTGCTGAGGATGTCAATCGATAAAAGTCTTTGGTGCCAGTGTGGCACTACTGCATTTGCATCCAGTGATCGAGAGATGCATGAGCCACAGATTCAATGATAAGTAAAAATCATGCATGCACACTAACATTTAACACTGCAGATAAAAACATCATGATTCTTCAGTGGCAGGCGACACAAATCTGCATCGGTTAAATTTAAAGAAAAATCAGTGCATTTTGTTGTATATATTAATACACAATTGAGGATGTACTTCCTGCGGCAGCTGAAGAAATTCAGCCTGCCAAAGACAATGATGGTGCACTTCTACACCGCCATCATCGAGGCAGCAGCCACGGCGAGGGACAAGAACAGGCTGCAGCGTATCATCCGCGCTGTAGAGAGAGTGACTGGCTGCCACCTGCCACTGTCCTGTACACCTGCAGGGCCCTGAGGCGTGCAGGTAAAATTGTGGCCGACCCTCTTACCCTGGACACGGACTTTTTGAAACCCTCCCCTTTGGCGAGAGGCTACGGTCCATCAGGACCAAAACCTCACACCTCAAGAACAGTTTCTTCCCCACTGCTGTCACCATCATGAACAATACTCTGTGTTCTTTATATTCTGTTTTTTAATGTTTTTATATTTTTTAAATTTCTTCTATATTTTTATCTTATGTCTTCTACTATTCAAATTCAGTATTTTTTATTCTTCCTTTATGCTAATTGTTTTGCACCAAAACACCTTGTCAAATTCCTTGCAGATGTAAATGTACTTAACAATAAAACCGGATTCTGATTCTGATATATTTATGACTAGTCAGTTGTTTTTGTTTATGGTGCATATGTATTTCTGTGCAGCTGCACTGAGCTGTAAGAGAATCTTAAAACTGGTGGTCCACGTCCTGTGTGGCGCTGTTTTATGAGGTCACACAAGAAATGCATCACTCTCAAATCGTACTCACTCAAGTCCTCTCCTTCCGTGCCATCGTTCCTTCCAGCAGTGTTTGAACGTTGTAAAGCAGGACTTATTGTGTACAAGAGAGCCTGGTTGGCCAGTGCAGTCAGGCAGCTCTCCAGGTGCAGCAGGTAGGTGGTGCCTCGGCTGATGCTGGTGTGAGGGTTAGCCAGCCTGTTGATGAGAGAGCCAGAGTATGACGGACAAAGCAGCGTCCTCTGGTCCAGATCCAATAGGGCCAGATAACGGCTGTAACGAGTCAGAGAGTGCAAAATGCTTGCCGAAGAGCTGGAGGACGATCTGGGCAAAAAGAAAAGTACAGTCATGGTATGGTAGGTGAGGCATACACGATGTCACTGAAAGTCAAAGTATAGTATGTCATAAAAGGAAATAATGAAGTATGCAAAAAAAGGTCAGAAGATTTCATAGTATAATATAGAAATGTATAGTAAAGTTATAAATGTCAAAAAAGTCATGGAAAAAAAGGCATTAAAAATGTCATGGAAAGTCAAAGTATAGTCTGTCATAAAAAATGTCAAAAAAGTCATAGTGCAGTATGGTGTCCAAAATAGCAGAAATTGTCGTTGTATAGGATGTCTCCAAAAAAGTCACAAAAAAGTTATATTATAGTATGTCATCCAAAAATGCATAAAAATGTGATATAGCATGTCATCTACAATGGCATAAAAATGCCATACTTTAATACATCGTCAAAAAGAGAATAAAAAAAAAAACTTAGAATAGTATTTCATCCATAACAGCATAAAAACGTTATAGTATGTCATCCAAAACAGAAATAAAAACGTCATAGTATAGAATGTTGTCCAAAATAGCATAAAAAATTATAGCATAGTATGTTGTCTAATAAAGCATAAAAACATAATAGTAGTATGTTGTCCAAAATAGCATAAAATAATCATACTAAAGTTTGACATCAGAAACAGCATAAAAAGTCATTGTATACTATGTGGTCCAAAATAGTAAAAACAAGTCACAGTATATTATGTCCTCCAAAATAACATAGTATAGTGTGTCGTCTAAAACAGCAAAATAGTGTAGAAGCTCGCTGATATGAGCAACTTCCGGGTCACAACAAATCAGACAAATTAAATATTAAAATCAGATTTTACACGCACATGTTTTAGTTCCTGATTTCCATTTAAAAGCACATAAAATAAATAAATAAATAATAATAATAACGAGCTGTTTTTTTTTTCATTTTCTGACTTTTATTTTCAAACAAATCCGTTTTTTTCCCTCTTATTTCTAAACGCTAGTAGGGAAACAGCTCATTTCCCAATTTTGATCTTCTCATTTCAAAACGAAAATCTGTTGGTCGCAAAGTACACAGGCCTGTGTGGCACGGCATGACACTGGGGACAGCTGTTGCCAAGGAGGTTGCCAGTGCCCTTGCCTGTTTTATGTTTACTGGCAAACTTTACTTTACAAATTCTAAAATGTAGATGCTTCACACACATTTTCAACCTGGCAGCACAAAGGGTCTATTTGGTATATGTTACTATTTTCTTAATCCTTTTCTACGGCTATGTTTATATTTAAGTTTATTTTTATATTTGATAGGGACAATGTGAATTAACATAGCACAGCTTCCAACTGTTACAAACAGGCTGTGTTATATAATTTATACTTGGTATAAAATATTGCTGTTATTCTTTGGGTACACTTCTGTGTGGATAGTCTGCAAAGGTCTCAGTCAATTAAGCAAGAAACCAAGAAAAGATAGCACGGGGTCTCAACATTGAAATAGAAAAAGTGACGAAAGGGATGAGATGTAGAACTAAATACAAAATAATAAAAAATATCAGAATAAGAAGACAGACAGGTGACTGGCAGCTGACTGTGTGTTATGGAGTACCTGTGTATTCCTATCAGCCTCCAGGTCAGCAGGTCAGTTAGTTGAAGTGGCGTGGTCAAAAACGGCAGCACAGCGTTTCGATCAGGACCAGGAGCAGGCAGGAAGAGACTCAGAGCGTCCACCAGCTTTTTGACCAAACTCTCGTCTCCTCCGATGACAACCAGCGGCCGACCACTCAGAAGACAAAACACGGCATGCTGGGAGAACGAGTTCTGTTTGAGGAACCTGAGGGCTCTGAGTCCAGCCTTCCTTCTCCTCCTCTGAACTGAGTTGGTGTTGCACTGGACATTTTGGGTGGGAGAGGGTGGGTCCGACGAGCCGGTGAAGCTGGTGCAGTCGGAGGCCTCGTCGACACTCAGCAGCCTGAGAGGAGCGCAGGGTGAAGACCATCGGTCAGCCTCGGCCGGGGCAACAGGAGGGGCGAAGCTGACATGAAGGTCAGGCACCGACTGCATCGCCTGATGGTCTTCAGACCACTGAGGCGTCGACTCCACTGCTTCTTCAACTGATAAAACAATTTTATTATGTTAAAGGATATCTCTGTCTAATTACACCCTGGGTCTTATTTTTTTAGTTTTGTCCCTCATTCCCATCAGTAATAGTAACATTTTATTCACCAAGCTGTCACTGAGATTCTCATACACGGAGACTTCTTTACAAAGAAGTCCAACGGGGCAAGAAACAGTGGAAGAGAAAGCAAAGGCAAGCGGTAAACATCCATCACTGTTTGCAGACTGACTTCATGGTTCACCTTTGAGTTTTCTTGTGTGTGAGGGGATATTTTCAATATTTCAGGTGCACACTTTTCCTCCAAATGAAGTAGTTTACATAATATGATTTTTCCCACTTTGCTCTCCATGTCGGAGTACCACACTGCTGGAAAGATGGTCTCTTTATAAAGCTGGGCCGTCTATAATTCTACGTTCACATGGAATATGGCAGGCAGTAGACAGCAAATCAGATGTTGTTTTAGTTAATGAGAGCAGGAAGGTAAAATTAGGCAAGGCTGGCAATGACAGACAGCGTTACCGTCCAAAGTTTGCCGTCCTCTAGAACAGAATTTTAAAGCGGATATAGCAAAGCTCCCGCACAAGGAGAGACCACGGCCGAACAATACCCCGAATTATATGATCAAAAATTGTTACAAGACAAGCAGACATATGGCAGACGATGAATAATGAATGAATAATTGACTTTTGGAGGGAACTGAACTTTCTTTACATTATGGGAATGTTTTCATCCTTTAAAGGTTTGCAACAGAACATTAAGTGAAAGCTTCCTTTTATGGCTATGTAAATTGCTACAATAATTACATAACATAATAGACACAAAATTATTTTATTTAATCCATTTATTGAATCTTTTGACCTATCACCATTTTTTCTGTCCTGCCATTGCATCAGATTTTTTTCTTTATTTCCAGTGCCATCGAGGATGTGTTGCTGGTCTGCCGTCCACCGCCTGCTGAATTCCATGTGAATGCAGCATTAGAAAAGACACAAATACTTTTGAAATTGGTGCTAAGTGACCGGAGAAAATAGAAAAAAAGGACTGTGGCATTTGCTTTTGCTCCAAAGCTGGAAAACCTACGAGGAACAGAATGCAATGCATCGCAACGGGCCAATAAATGATCACGCTGGTGGGAGACGTAATGAGAACTCGTCTGTTTGACACAGTGGCAGTTGGCTGGAAACAAACAATCTCGCATTGCAGTTAAACTGTAAGCTAAAACATGCTTCTGAACATTTAAGGAGAGAACTAGGGAATACAGTGACGCAGCCTTGGTTTATGTTTGATCTGTGTCGCTTAACTCTTGCTATAACAGCTTAACAGGGCACTACAATGTGTTTCTAATAACATTAAAGGAGAGAAACAGTCAGTGCCGTAACATAATCTTGGTCTATACTCCATCAGCACTGCCTAGTTTTAGCATTTGATCATAGTTTGGTCCCAGTTAGAGGGACAAGCAGGTCTGTCTCTTGATCTGCTTCTATGCTCTTTGTGTCTGTTTCGGTGGCATGAGTTGGCGGGCAATATAGAAATGCCGAAGTACTACCTACATTATTGTGATACTAAGCTTGTTAAAAATTGGCAAAGTAACCCTTTAGCTTATTGATAATTGTATATTTAGCATAATGACTGTAAAAAGTCTTTAAATGATGGATATGCGTTTTTAGAATCGATGGAGATCTTCACAAAAAAATCTGTAATTGAAAGTGTGGATGTATGCTGTTTTCACAGGTAAACAGCGTTTACAAAATTAGCCAAATAGGTGTGGATGTAGTCTTAAATTGTGCTTTAGACATGAATATGAGAGCAGACGTTCTACCTTGCAGTAGTCTGGACGTCTTCTCGGGACTGTTGTCTTCATTGACTTGATGGCTCCTCAAAGACTGGATGACCTGCTCCTCTTTAATCCTCCCATTAACAGTTACTTGCTTTATTGTCTCTTCTCTGTCAACACGACCGTCTTCTTTCTGAAGAGGCTCTTTGTTTTCATCCTCATTGTCTAAAGTAGTCACCATCAGTGTCTTCTCTTGGAGGACGTGGTCAGATTTAAACTCTGCCAGTATCCCCTTGTCATTTTCAAAGCCATTATTTAGAGGTTGGTGCTCTGCTTCTTCCTCTGTGATGGCGGTAAGGTCGTCAGGAAAGATAGACTCGGTGGTACTCAGTACCTCGATGCTGTCCTCACTGTTGGCTCGTCTGGCGTACGCTCGCACACGCCTGACGTTTGAATCTACTGCGGCTCTCCTGGAGGTGTCCGTCATCCCAACTAGTGTCTCTGTTGAAAGGAGTGAACTGTCAGCTGGTCCAGCTGTCAGAGACGCATGTTTGAGGGCAAATATTGTAATCTGTGGATTCTTTTTTTGTTTAAAATTAGTTAAAGATTTCTTATATAAAATATCTTAAATTGTTTTTTTTTTTTGTCCGAGCAACAGTAAACAAGCAAAAGTAAATTCTGGGGGAAAAAAAGCCAGAATAGTGTAAATCTTGAGAAATGTTCCCCTCGATGTGTTTGCCTGATAAATATAACTAGAAAATGCATTTCCTGTGGAACATGCGTGTGGATGCTTAAAGCTGAAATCAGTTTAAAACTATGGCTGAAAATGCAGAAATATAAAGCTGAAATAACTAGTGGTGGTAGTAGTGGTAGAAGTAATAGCAGTACCAGGAGTATAATTAGTTGTCCTAGTACTAGTAGTTGTAGTAATAGTAGTAAAAATAGTAGTAGTAGAAGGTGTTGTAGTAGTACTACTATAGTAGTGTTAGCAGTAGTGGTATAAGTAGGGACAAATGTCAGAATCAGAATGGCCTACCACCTCTCTAAAAAGAGTAAAATGATTATTTGATCAAGTCATATCCCCTTCTCTCCTCTCCTCTCCTCTCCTCTCTCTTTCCCGTCTCTCTGTTTAAATGCCGCAAAAATCTAAATCTTAAAATTTAAAAAAATAAAAGTTGAAAAAAAGTTATAGTTTAGTATGTTAACAAATGGCGCACTATAGCATGTGGAAAAAATGGTAAAAAAAAAAAAAAAAAGGTAATTGCTCCAGATGCTGATAAAACTTATGGTACAGCATTTTGAAGAAGTTTATGGTGTAGAAAAGAACAAAAGAACAGTCCAAAAAGTCAACATTTCAAATGTTGAAAAATGGCTAACTATAGTAGGGTTAAGGTTTGGGGCCGGGGTTGGGGTTAGGAATTCATCGTTCCAAATGTCAAAAAAAGTCAAAGTATAGCATTTTGAGCAAAGTAAAGCATTTTATTAGTGTGGATGCTTTGAAGCATCCACACTAATAAATACCAAGCACTAAATGTCAGGAACAGGCTATATTGCTGCGACCATCTGTTGCTGGTTTATTGATAAAAACTGGGAATGCAGCTTTTGCCAATTATGCCTCGAAGCGATGAAACGCAATACCTACAGGTTCACCTGGGGATGAAATCTATCAATTACCACCATCAGCCCAATTAAAAAAAGATATTAAATTTAAATGATCAACAAATTGTTTCGTACCTCTGCTGTCAGATCCAGTGACATCATGCTGCGTCCGATAAGACTTCTCAGTCCCGAGCACTTCGATGCTGTCACCGCTGCTCACACTTCCTGTCATCTCAGTGGAGACATTGGGATCAGGAGTCACTGTCCCAGCTTCTCCTGCCTCCAGTTTGATAGGGATCTCCTCCACACAGGAGTAGAAGGACTCCAGGCTCAGGGGTTCTGACTGAAACATCTCGATGCCGCTCTTACTCCCCGCTGCCCTCTGCAGCTCTGCCTCACAGCTCTCTCTCTCCTCCTCATCGCCGTCCTCCGGACTCCAAAGCTCAAACAAGAAGTTGATGAACGCGAGCCTTCTGGACAAATATCGCGTGACACGAGCAGTTTGTAGCACACTCCTGTCGCCACGTAGGCGGCGCTCTGTGTCAGCGAGCTGCTCCTTCATCAGCGACAGGAAGTAAGTGTTGCAAAGCTCCTGAAGCGGCTTCAGATGGCGCTCAGACCTGCAGGACGTGGAGGTGGAGGTGGAGGTGGAGAGGGAGGGACAGGGCTCAGGAGGCAGTAACGCAGTTGGATCAGCAAGGGAGTCAGCCGGGTCATAAGGCAGGAAGTCTGGCTGTTTCAGCTTCCTGTTTGGGTAAGACGTGACCTGGCGGAGGAGGTCTTTGTGATTTGAGATTGAACGCTCTACAGCTTCAAGCTCATCTACTGTTTCTCCGTCCTCTGTGAGCCCATTGGCCATCCTCGTAACTTCAGTCTCCTGCAGCAGAGTCAACCGAGAATACCTGAAACAGTCAAAGAGCGTTTGTTTAGTCAGCACAATTAGAGAGCGGCTTGACACCAGGTTGAAAAGCTGATGATCACTGCCGTCGATGGTTGAACGTTTCGAGTCTGCTCTGTTACACCTGCGTCCACACCAAACAGTGATGTCACAGGGTCCTGGAGTAAACCTGTACATCACTGCAGCAAGTTGGGAATTTAAACCACTTGAGGCCAGACAAGATTTTCAAGGAGCGTTAAGTTATTTTCAGGACTTAATTAAAACCTTCCAATAACCACAAGTGCCCAACTCTTCATTTTGTGTCTTGTTCACATCCACGAGGATGCACAGGGTCAATAACATCAGGTGTGTGACTTTGGAGGGGAGATATTTTTTTTACCATGGAAAACGTTAGCTTTTTGGCAGAAAAGTCCATGATGTCTACATTTTATGCCAACGCTTGTCATTAATTAGCTTCACCATTTGCTGGTGTCACTGTCAGCAAGAAGCAGCAGACACTGTGACTTGCCACCTCCGTAATGGCAGCAACGCAGGATGGTCAATCACACAAAGCCTTCGGCGGGCTGGTGTGCGTCAGGGCCTTTATTTTATTGAGATCAATGCTGTTGATTACTATATATAGTAGTATATAATTATTATTATTACTGGACTGACTCAAAATTGTCAACATCGACTTTGATATTGATCGTTTTTTTCAGTTATGTGTCAGGTAAAATCGCCAAATACTCTCTGATTCCAGCTAAAGATGTGAAGTTCCCTGCTTTTCTCTTTTTTATATTAATGTAAATTGAATGTCTTTGGTCTTTTGTTTAGATATCTCATGCTATTTAAATATGTCTCCAAAGGCTATTTTGTGTTGTTTTCTGTAACAAAAAAATCAATGAATCTAAAAAAGTAAATAGATAAATAAATAAATAAACAGATGACTAAATTATGAAATTATCATTAGATGCAGCTAAAAAGGATGCCACATGCTACTCATTGACTGGAATAAAAGATAAAGTATCCTTTCCACATCTGTGAAGCTGTGACAGTCTGTGTAACATAAATTTCATCTCACATCTGCAAGAAGCCAGCCATATGCACCTAATGGAGCTAGATGGCACGTCGTCTGAACGTCTGAAAAAAAACAACAACAACAACAACAACAAAAAAAACCCAAAACAAAAATCGTAGCAGTAATGCCTTTTTGCTGAAATCATGACCCAGACGATGCTGTGAGCAGTTTCTCCTAGCTCAGCTAAGGAGGACATCAGTGATTTTTACATCTTGCATTGTCACAAGCCTTTTGTCCATGAGTAAATGCTCACTTCCTTCTGCACAGTGATACGGTTGCCGAGTGTAGTTCGGTGGAAAGAAAATAGTTCCTACATGAAACTGCTCACAGTAAGGTCTACTGATGATTATTACAATCAGTACTGATATATAGGATACTATCAGTTTATAAAAAATAAATTTAACAAAAACAGTTTAAGTCGTTTGATTTCTACGCAGCAATTTCATGTTTCCTATTGATAAATTATTAAGGAGTATCTATAAGTTATTATCGACCCAGTAGTCCGCAATGGACGCTGATGCTTGAATCAGGCTCTAATGCTTAAGTACATTTATATCGTTACTTTATGGATGTACATGCTGATCTTACTCGAGCTCCTGTAACTTCCTCTGCAGCTCCATAGAAAATGCTTGTCTGTTTCCCGTCTTAAGGCTGTCAGAGGCCCGAGAGAAGCTTGTCGACAGTTCGGAGAAGTTCTCCATCAGCTTCTTCTGGTCTGAACACACGTACGCCATGCAGAAAGGACGCACCATGCCCCGAGCCTCCAGGTCATAAAGGGTCATGTGGTGAACATATGCAAACGCATTTTCTGTGGAGTCTCCCAGAACCACCTCTGAGTCCTCGCTGAAGTTGAGGCGGGGGCCCGAGGATGAAGGGGGTCCGTGGCAGGGGCCGGACGCCTGGTAGTCAACAGACATGATGCGGACAGAGAAGTGGTTGAGGTCGAACGATCCAATGACTCTAGGGTCGTCGGGTATTGTCAACACAGGTTTGGGTCCCACCTGTAAACATACAGCAGAGGTTTGTACAAATGCAATACAGCAGAAACATTCACCGAGAATTACTATTTTAGTCTGTTAAACCTTAGAAAATATTTTAAAAACACTGAAGACTGCACTCATCACTGAGTTACAGCAAAAGGTTTGACGTAGGTCTGAAACAGTAGACGTTTTACACACAGTTAATCAACTACTTTGGTAACTGATTAATTGTTTACAGGTCCAGTGTGTAGGATTTACAGTAATATACTGTCAGAAACAGAAATGGAAAATAAAAAGTATGTTTTCTTTGGTGTATGAAGCCCTTAAAGTAAAAATAGTAGCATTTTCACGACCTTAGAATGAGCCTTTTAAATCTACATGAGGGAGTGGGTCCTTGTCTACAGAGATTGCCATGTTGCACCGCCATGTTTCTACAGTAGTCCTGAATGGACAAACCAAACACTGGCTCTAAAGGCCATTTGTGTTTTCGTGTCGGCCACCATGGTTAGCAGCCCCTTCTCAACAAGCGCCGTCGGAAAAATGCAAATTTTTGAAGGCAAAACTGCTTTATGACTGTTTGTTTTGGAGAGGATGAGATAATGTGGTTAGCAGTAAACACCTCCTAAATACTGACAGATTTTTTTTTTTTTTTTACCATTTTTACTGTAAATTCTACATAATGAACATTCACTGCTTTTCTGTGTTTATAATTGTAAACCAAATCTTTTTAAAGCTTTGTTGACAGGACAAAACAAGATTGTGAAATCATCATCATCATGGGTTTTGGGATGTTGCAATAAAAAAGGGCTCCCATTTTAAAATGATTAATTGATTATGAAAAAAATATATATAACAGATTAGTCTATGCCGTGAAAATAACGCTAGATGTTTCTGTTTGTACTTCTTTTAATCAATATACAGGATGTACTTGACTTACACTAACTGTGTACAGAATCCAACCAGGTACTATTGTGTTACATATTTAGAGTTACATTTTGGTCCTATATTTTTTAGTTTGGGTCCTAGTTTAATTTTTTCATGCTGTTTGTTGTGTGATTCATGTGTGACTGTCTGTGCGTGTTGGCGCTCATCTTGTGAAGAATATTTCCGAAATTTGTTCTGACATCTTTCATGCAAAGAGAGATCTTTATCTTACTGACACTTCCTGAATAATTTCATGCTCACTCACTTTCAGTTGCAACACTATAACCACAAAAAACACTGAGCTAATTTAGTCAAAACAGTGCAGCAACATGTGCACAACATGTCTAAAAGACTAAAAAGTAGGAGACATACAGTATATTAATAAAAATGTCAAAAAAAACCAACATAATGATATTAATATTCCAAGCTCCCTTTTATTTGTGAACTTCTGAGCTTTGTTAAAATTAAGTAACCATATGTAAATGCTGTTTGGCCAAAATTATAAAGTGATGTTTATCATTACTGTTATTGCATCTAAGAAGGCTGCACTACAGAGCTATGACACTACACACATTATTTTATTGTTCTATCATTATGAAGCCTAATTTTAAATACTTATTGTACACCCCATATCCAATAGATATTATTATGTACACTATATATTCCTGATTTTGCACAGGTTATAAAGAATATGCAGTAATGGTGGTTTATGCACACTTGCCTCAGCAACTGTATTGTTTAGAACTTTCTATGATGGATTTACCGTAATTTTTTTTCTACTTAATGTGTACTGTCCCCTGTATCTCATTCCCACTGCAGAAAAAACCTACAAATACTTGCTAATACCCGCTAACATCTGGCTTTTTAATGCAATGAGAATGCCTACTATCGGCATTTACAACTAGGTCAAAAGACTCTGCAGTAGACACGGGTTTTAACGCATCGATGGCAACACAACACCTGGGTAAGCGCGGTAATTTCAGCTCCCTTACCGGCGAGATGCAATGACACGCCGTCACTTATTTTTATAATAGGCAGAAGTTGTATTATGTGTATCTGCATTGTCCCTAGCAAATAAACTATAAATAAAATAAAATAATTACTGTCCGTCTCCTCCTAAGAAACACTAAAACACAGATTCAAATTCATCTGCACCAAGTTTAAAAGGGGCGTTTTAAGGGGGACTTATTAGGAACGGGATAAATAACGTGAAGAAACCACTGAAAAATGTTAAAAGACCTCTGTTCCTGCTGCTGTGTTTACCTGTCCTCCTGCCTGTCAACAAGACAAGGCGCACACACACCAGCAGTCAGAAAGGCCGACTGCTCTCCAGCGTCGAGTTCAGTGGCAGTGGGAATACAGCCATTTAGCAGGTTTATCCGTGTTTTAAAAACCTGCGTGCACCCGCTAATTGCGGTGGGAATGAGGTGTTTGCAGGTTGAACTATTTTAATCCTTATCCTTTTGGTGTCTATAGCTCGTCTGTTCTGTGTGCTACTGTAGTAACTCATTCCCACCGCAATCAGTGGGGAGGGGTGGTGCAAAGAGGGGAAGGCATGTCAGACAGTTTTTTAAGCCCTGGGGAGGGGCTTTTTTATATTTTGGATGAAGGGAGGGGCATAAAACTTTTAAATGCTGTATTTTGTTATATTTTCTTTAAAAATCACCAAAAAAACACAATTTTTCATTGTCAGAAACGATAAAAACAGAGAAGAAACCACAGATGGCTTCACACTATGACTGAGCCAACCAGCAGGATGCATCTAGACAGCATGGGGACGTTGATAATGTGTTTTTACAAAGACTGATTTGTTCCGTAAGAGAAAAACTTATGTTTAAAGATGCAATATTCCCATAGACTGCAATAGTTTACATGAGGGCAGAATTCCAAATTCTGTCAAAAAATACGTTTTTGAGATAAAATTCTGAAATGTTACACACCTAATCTAAGAAAGCAACATTTTGCCTTGTTTTCCATGAACCTTAAAGATTTATTGAGAAAGAAATTGCAAGTATATGTTTACAACACTGTTTAAAGTCAAACATTTCAATGCACTGTAAACTCATTTTCTGATAAATCAAAAATCAGTTTTGATCGTGTGTGTAGGACAGTCTGAAGATGACCTGTAGCAAGTTTGGTGTCAATTGAGCAGAAAATGTTGGAGGAGATAAGTTTAATTAGTTTTACAATTTGTGATAAAAATGGAGTGATGGACTTAATAATTTGTATCAAAGTGAAGTGTACAAAACTTTCTTCACAACTGGGTCTAACTTTTGCTGTAAGTGGCATAGCTGTAGCACATACAAATGATGTTTTATGAATTTTTAAACTTTTGAAATTTAGATGGTTGCTGTAGCGCCACCATCAGGACAACTGGCTTGTGTTTGCAGCTGAGGAGGTTTGGCACAGGACTGGGCCCATAAAGTTTGGATTATCTTGATGCGTGGGAGGTTGGATTTCCTTGTAGGAATAAAAATAACATTGACGAAAACAAGAGGGACTGGCAGCTTTTCCCCTAAATAGTGATATTTCATATATAGCATCAGAGAGGATAAAAAAGGAGGTCACACCCCAGCCACCCCCCCACCTCTAGTAAATTCAGAGGGACCCAACATATTTTATTCCCACAGAGGATAACTCTTTGAAACTTGGGGAGACTTCACTTTTCTTGTGTTGCTTCCAGACACCTTTCACAAGTATTTAAAGCTGCAAGCCTTGAGCAAATTCCAAAACATAAGAAATAAAAGACAAGGAGCAATTTGGTAAGAAATGTTCTACAAATTGCAAGAATTTTGTAGATTAAGTTTAAAAAAAAAAAAAAAACTAAGGGAAACTGTTTAGAGAAAAAAAAGAAAACGATAGGGGAAAACTATTTATAATTATCATCATACTATATTTAAAATCAGGTCACAGAATTACAATTTTAAGCACTTCTCACAGGTCATTTATTTATTTATTTTTAACTTATTTTCTGGTAATTTTCTTGTACTTTTTTTTTTTTTTTCCTACTTTCATGATTTTTAAAAATATTTCTTCTTTCCTTGCTCAGTGCCGGCAGTTTAGGTTTAAAAGGATCCCCCATCATAGCTTTTTTTTTTTTTTTTTTAAAATAAAATTTAAAAATACACACCTGCTCTGAGAATTCAGCCACCAGTATGAAGTCTCTGTGAAACTGGGCGGAGGTGGTCCAGGGGTTTGATGGAGGGAACAGGGGGACAGAGAGCTCTTCAGGCAGACCCTCCTGGTCCTCCTCTCCTTGCCCAAACCCCTCAGTGGCGGTGAAGGCCAGCAGGTCCGGTGACCCGATCATCTTCAGCCCATGGAGGATCCACTCAGCGCGGATCAAACACAGCCGGCCTCCAGCCCGAGAGTCAGCTGTTCACAGGGCGGCCGGCCAAAACAACAACCCGGAGTTTAAAAACTTGTTGCGCAGTTGCCTTCAACCACGAAGCGAAAGCTGAACTGAACTTCAGCTCTGAGGAGTGGGCTCTCCGGCTCAGGACAGTCACGTAAACAACTTTCCGGAAAACACCTCTGAGAAAACTTGACGGGGAAGCGAAACTTCCCCGCGGGCGGCAGTCACAAGGTTAACGTTAGTTAACCTTTGTCCCGGGATTTGTGTTCCTCTTTCTCGTTACTACAGGGCCAACATTACGCCTAAAGGTACTTGTGCCTCGGTGTCACGTATTTGACCGGCAAACTGAATCCTCTACTTCCATATTGAGCCATGTGACAGACGCCGGGCCGCCGCCGCCGCTGCTGCCGCTGCCGCCGCTGCTGCGGAAGCTGAGCTTCAAACAGGCTGGAGGTCCCGAATCAAGTCAGTAATAATGATGGGGACTTCCGGTCATTAGTTTCAAAGTAAAATGTTTTTTGTTTGTTTATTTGTTTTTACATCCGCTGAAACGCAAACAGTCACAGTAAGCCCAAACTAATGCAGTCTTACTATAAATAAATAAATAAATAAATAAATAAAGGTTACAGTCGGTAGAAAAAAAAGTCAATTCAATTGTATTACTTGTCCTGAAGGGCAATTTGTGTTACAGCAAGTATTAAAAAGCATAATAAAAACACACAAAGCACAGAAAACATGACACAGAAACAGATTAATTTAACAGATTAAATCAATCTGTACACAGGGTGACACATTAAGGCTCCATGATAGTTATAGAATAATAAGTGTTCACCATAACTCAATTGAGCTATAATAATTCAGGGAGCATTGAGGATGACAAACAGCCTCTCATAATGTAAACAATATCCTGTGTAGTACACATCACCATTAACAGGTAGGCGGGCTATTTTACTGATATAAAAGTAGTGCTGGACTTAAGTACTGTGGCTTTCTTAATTACAGTTTTTGAGTATCTGTAAGTTTACATGAGTCTCCCATTCTTTTTTATTTGGAATTATACAACTTTATCTCCACTACATTTGATAAACAAATGCTGTAGGCTGAGGTAGATACAACAAGAAGACAAATTTGACCATAATAAGTTTTATTTATATTTGGTATTAGTAACCCTAGAGTAAAAAGTACAATATTTTCCTGCAAATAATGTTTAAGTATAACCTCAAAACCTACCTCAAAATTGTACTTAAGTACTTGAGTAAAAGCCACCGCTGGTAACTATGCTCATTTTTAGTTTAAACTGTTTAAGAGAGGCATTGACTGAACCGTATGATCATTTTGGAGGATGTAGGCTAGTTTGTGGTGTCGTCAACTTTATTGCCTCAAACTGACATTTTATTATTATCATTATTTTATTATTATTATTATTATTATTATTATTATTATTATTATTTTGTCCATTCCATTAAGCAGTGCAAAAATACTTCTCAGTATAATGCAATACAACCTCCTATAAAACAGGGAAACCTCTCAAAAACCAAAATAGCCTATAGTCAGTGACAGATGAGAGAGGGCACATGTTATAAAATTCTAATAATTTAATTTATTGTAAACTTAAAGTAGAATACAAATAATTATGTCACACGCTGGTGGAGGCCCAGCTTAACATTGCCAGACCAAATGCAAACGCTAATTTAGCACCTGGAAGAGCAAATGAAGCATGAGCTCACATATTCATCTGGTTCCCAGCCAAGTGGAGGCCTGGGGGGAAGAGAGAAGCTACATTTAGTCACGATGCCTTTAAAAATAAATCACCTTGCCTGAACACCATGCCTTAACTTAATTTACCTTACCTTACCTTATCTTACCTTAAACCAGTTAGTGTTATCAACAAGTGGAAGCTTTTGTAAACCAGTAAAACATTTGTTAAACACGAAAACCTCTTAAAAACAAATAAAACAAATTAATGAACAGTAATTCATCTTCAAAAACAGTATTCAGTACCTATGCTACCTGTCCCTTCCTGGGACAGGTAGTGGAAATAAGCAGCAACATTAGTGATAAATGCTGTGAATTATTAAAATGGATACATGTAATGCAATCCTCTAAATATACTATATTTTACCTTAATAAATACATATTATATGAAATGAAATGAAATCTCAAACACTGAAACAACTAACCATGACAAGTAAAATCTCTTTTAAAACTAGTAACTCTCTTAGACCAGTTGAACCTAGTGAAATCTTAAAAAAACAAAAAAACAGCACTTTCTTATAAATCAATACAACCCTTTTAGCCAGTCAATTAACCAATAAAATGTTTGATAAACCAGTAAACCCTATAAGAAACCAATAAAACATTTGATATTGCAGTTTGACAAATAAATCAACTTTGCTTACTGTTAAACCATTACACTCTTACGAACAAGTAAAACATCTACTAGACCATCAAACCTACTTATAGGCCAATAAAGTCTACTTTGAGCCAGTAAAACATCTTAATAACCAGTAAAACCTACTGATAACCTCTGACAAACCATTAAAACCTGTTGTAAACTACTAAAACCTTTGATAAACCAGTAAACTCTCAAATAAACCTATAAAACCAGCAGTAACTCAAAAAACAATAAAACTTATTACTAACCCAGTAAAACCTCTGATAAACCAATAAAACATTTTATAAACCAGTAAACTCTTATTATAAACCAAGAAAACATCTCATAGACCTGGGACATAACAGCTGTTAAAAAACATAATCACCTTAACTTACCTTACTTTTACACCATTAAACCATCTTGTTAACTTGTAAATTGTCCTTTAAATGCGTAAAACAAATCATCTTCGAAGTAATAACTTATACACCTGGTGCATGTTTGACGAACACACCACTTTACTTTACCTTGACTTACCTCACCTTACCAGTTAACCCTGTTATCAAGTAGTAAAATCCTCTGACAAACCAAAAAAAAAACCTTTTATAAACCATTAAAGCCTCTAAGAAAGCACTACAATAAAAACCATTTTGTTAACTAGTAAATCATCCGCGTCAAACCGAATCATCTTGGAAGACCAGCGAAACATCTTGCAAAACCTATGATTATTCTGTGAAACCTCATAGAAATTGTAAAAACATCTGATAACATGGCGCATGACAGCTTAAAAAATGAATCACGATGATGATCAAAATGTTTGATAAACCAATAAAATGTTTGATAAACCAGTGATTAGTAAAATAAACCAGTAAACCATGTTTTTAACTATTGAAACATCTTATTCACCCATAGAGCATTTCATAAATCAGTAAACAGTAAAATTAAACAAAAAAGTAAAGACAGTAAAACAACTTAAAAACATGTTGCACAACAATTTGAAAAATGAATCCCTTTGACTTATCTTACCTTAACTATGATCTGGGAATCCATGTTATTAACCATTGAAACATCTTATACACCAATACAATGAAATCATAAAATATAATATAAACCTGATATATGACAGTTTGGAAAATGAATCATCAAAACTTATTGTAAATGGAATTACATTACCTGTAAACCAGGAAACCATCTTACAGTGAAACATCTTATAAACATGTACCTTAGAAAACCAATACAACACCTTTAAAAGTAGTAAATCCCATGATTATTCACTGAAACCCCAAAGAATCTGTTGAAACATCTTTTAGGCGTAGTGCTACCTTGCCTTGCCTTCAAACCAGAAAACCATGTTATTAACTACTGAAACATCTTATTTACCCATAAAGCATTTGATAATTCAGTAACATGTTTTATAAACCAACAAAGTATTTGATAAACCAGTGAATAGTCAAATAAACCAGTAAACCATGTTATTAACTATTGAAAGGTCTTATTCACCCATAGAGCATTTGATAAATCATTTAAATGCTTGATAAACCAATAAAATGTTTGATAAACCCATGAATAGTAAAATTAACCAGTAAACTATGTAACAAACTATTGAACCATTTGATAAACAAGTAAACCATTCAATAAACCAATAAAAAAACTTCTAAAAGTGGCACGACAGTTAAAAAAACTGAGTCACATAAATTTACTTTAACTTACATTTTCTAACCTATAATCTAATTTTCTAACATATAATCACATTTACTTTGACTTACTTGTTCTAAACTATAAACCAGAAAGCCACATTTTTAAGAAGTGAAACCAGTAAAACAACAATAAAATGTTTGATAAATGAGTAAACACTACAATAAACCAATAAAACACATTATAAACCTGCTGTGTGACAGTTTGAAAAAATGATTCAATAACCTTAACTAACCTAAAAATCTTAGAAAACCAGTAAGACTTCTGTTACAATAGTAAAACCTTTGATTATTCAGTGAACCCTCATAGAAACTGTAAAAACATCTCACCTGGTAAACGACAGTTTGAAAAATGAATCGTATGAACTTATTTTGACTTACCTTATCTCACCTATAAACCTGAAACCCATGTCATTAACTAGTGAAACATCTGTTAAACCAGTAAAACCTCTGATAAACCATTCAATTGTTTGATTGAAGACCATTACATTCTTTTCAAGTGAACAGTAAAACAAACCAGTAAACCATATTATAAACTACTGAAACATCTTATATACCAATAAAACATTTGATAAACTTGTAAACCATACAATAAACCAGTAGAAAAACATTGTTAATCTGGCACACAAAAGTAAGTTCAAAAATTCATCACTTTGACTTACCTTACCTACAAACCAGAAAAATCATGTTATTGAACCATCTTATAAAACATTTCATAAACCAGCAAACTCCAAAACAAACCAATAAAAATATCCTATGAACTTGGTGCATGACAGTTAAAATGAATCGTCTTAACTTACTTTGACTTACCTTATCTCACCTATAAACCAGAAACCCATGTCACGAATTAGTGAAACTTCTGCTAAACCAGTAAAACCTCTGATAAACCATTAAAATGTTTGATAAACCATTACATTCTTTTAAAGTGAATAGTAAAATAAACCAGTAGACCATACAATTAACTACGGAAATGTCTTATACACCAATAAAATATTTGATACTAGTAAACCATACAATAAACCATAAAAAGAGCTTGTAAACCTGGCATATTAAAGTTAATAAAAAAAGACAAAAAGAGAATCACATACATTTACTCTGACTTACCTTTTCTTACCTGTAAATCAGAAAGCCACATACTTCAGCAAAAGTCAAGAAAAAGGAGAAAAAGAATCACATAGTTTTACTTTGACTTACTTTTTCTTACTTAAAAACCAGAAAGCTGAATTTTTAAAGTGAAACATTTGTTTAAACCAGTAAAACTACAATACACCAATAAAACACATTAAAAACCTGCCGTGTGACACTTTGAAAAATGATGCAATAACCTTACCTTTAAACCAGTCAACCATCTTATGAACACATAAAACCTAAACATCCTAAAACCTAAACCTGGAGCATGACAGTTTGAAAATTGAATTGTCTTAAGTTATTTTGACTCACCTTATGTCACCTGAAAACCAGAAACCCATGTCATGAACTAGTGAAACATCTGTTAAACCAGTAAAACCTCTAATAAATGTTAAATGTTTGATAGACCATTAAATTATTTTAAAGTGAATGCTATGATAGCAAAGTAAACCATGTTGTAACCTATTGAAAGATCTTATAAACCAATTAACCATTTGATAAACCACTAAATCATACAATAAACCGATAAAAAAAATCTTGTAATTGTGGCACACAAAAGTAAAAAATAAAGAATATTTAACAGTAAAATTAACAGTAAAATTAAACAATGAAAAAAATTATAAACAGGATGCATAACAATTTGAAAAATGAATCACCTTGACTTGTCCTACATTACCTATTAACCCGAAAACTATGTTACTATATTGAAACATCTTATACACCAATAAAACATTTGATAAACTAGGAAACTCTACAATAAACCAATAAAACATCCTATAAATTTGGTGCATGGCAGTTTGAAAACTTACCTTGAATAACCTTACCTTTAAACAAAAACAGCATCTTATGAATTAGGAAAACTTCCACTAATCAGCTTAGAAAATCAGTAAAACATCTTAAAAAAATACTAAGACCTATGATGATTCAGTAAACCTGACTATACCACACATACTATAAACCAATAAAACATCATATAAACCTGGTGCATGAAAGTTTGTAAATGAATCGAAAATGAATTAACTTATTTTGACTCACCTTATATCACCTATAAACCAGAAACCTAATACCCATTAACCAGTGAACATCTGTTAAACCAGTTAAACCTCTGATAAACCATTAAATTGTTTGATAGAGCATTACATTCTTTTAAAGTGAATAGTATAATAGACCAGTAAACCATGTTATAACCTACTGAAATATCTTATATACCAGTTCATAATTTGATAAACTAGTAAACCATACAATAAGCTAATAAAAAAAAACAACTTGTAAACGTGGCACACAAAAGTAAAAAAAAAAATAAGAAAAAGAATCACATAATTTTACTTTGACATACCTTTTCTTACCTATAAACCAGAAAGCTGAATATTTAAGAAGTGAGGCATTTGTTAAACCAGCAAAACTCTGGTTCTGTAATCTTTGAAGTAAACACTGCAACTGATCAATAAAACACATTATAAACCTGTTGTGTGACAGTTTGAAAAAATGATTCAATAATCTTACCTCTTATGAACATGTAAAACCTAAAAATCTTAGAAAACCGGTAAAACTTCTGTGACAATCGTAAAACTTATGATCACTCAGTGAACCCTCATAGAAACTGTTAAAACATCTCCTACACCTGGTACATGATGTTTGAAAAATGAATCATCTTAATTGACTTTTACTTACCTTATGTTATCTGGAAACCACAAAACTATGTTATTAATCTGTGAAATATCTGTTAAACCAGTAAAACCTCAGATAAACCAATACAACGTTTCATAAAACAGTGAAAACTCAAATTAAACAATAAAACATCTTATAAACCTGGTGCATGACAGCTGGAAAAATAAATTGTCTTATATTATTTTGACTTACCTTATCTCACCTATAAACCAGAAACCCATGTCATGAACCACTGAAACATCTGTTAAACCAGTAAAACCTCTGATAAACCATAAAAATGTTTGATAGACCATTAAATTCTTTGAAAGTGAACAGTAAAACAAACCAATAAACAATGTTATAAACTACTGACACATCTTTTACACCAATAAAACGTTTGATAAACCAGTAAACCATACAATAAACCAATAAAAAACACTGTAAACATGGCTCATGAATTTTTCACAAAAAACAGAAAAAGAATCACATACATTTACTTTTACTTACCTATTCTTACCTATGAAACAGAAACACACATTTTCAAGGAGTAAAACATTTGTTGAAACAGTGAAACTTCAATAAAATGTTTGATAAATTATAGTAAACCATACAATAAACCAATAAAACACATTAAAAACCTTGATTCAATCAATCGATTCAATAACTTGACCTTACCTTTAAACCAGTAAACAATTTTACAGACACGTAAAACCTAAAGATCTTAGAAAACCAGGAAAACTTCATGGACAAAAGTAAAACCTGTGATCACTCAGTGAACCCTCATAGAAACTGTTAAAACATCTCCTACACCTGATGCATGACGGTTTGAAACATGAATCATCTTAACTTATTTTGACTGACCTTATTCTTACTTACCTCACCTAGAAAGCAAATAACCATGTCATTAACCAGTGAAACATCTGTTAAACCAGTAAAACCTCAGATAAACCATTCAAATGATTGATAGACCATTAAAGTATTTTTAGGTGAATTGTAAATTAACCAGTACACCATGTAATGAACTATTGAAACATCTTATATTCCAATGAAACATTTGATGAACCTGTAAACCACACAAAAAAACTAATAAAACAAACCTTGTAAACCTGGTACACGAAAGTAAAAAAAAAAAAAAAGAAAGAAAAAGAATCACATTATTTGACTTTGACTTAGCTTTTCTTACCTATAAACCAGAAAAGCACATATTTAAGGAGTGAAACATTTGTTAAACAAGTAAAACTTCAATAAAAATACAATAAACCAATAAAACACATTATAAACCTGCTGTGTGACAGTTTGAAAAAATGATTCAATAACCTTAACTAACCTAAAAATCTTAGAAAACCAGAAAGACTTCTGTTACAATAGTAAAACCTTTGATTATTCAGTGAACCCTCATAGAAAAACAATAAAACATTTCATAAACCAGTACACCATACAATAAAACAATAAAAAAAACAACAAACTTGTAAACCTGGAACATAAAAGTAAAGAAAAAGGAGAAAAAGAATCACATAGTTTTACTTTAACTTACCTTTTCTTAACTATAAACCAGAAAGCTGAATATTTAAAGTGAAACATTTGTTTAAACCAGTAAAACTACAATACACCAATAAAACACATTAAAAACCTGCCGTGTGACACTTTGAAAAATGATGCAATAACCTTACCTTTAAACCAGTTAACCATCTTATAAACACATAAAACCTAAACATCCTAAAACCTAAACCTGGAGCATGACAGTTTGAAAATTTAATCCTCTTAAGTTATTTTGACTTACCTTATGTCACCTGAAAACCAGAAACCCATGTCATGAACTAGTGAAACATCTGTTAAACCAGCAAAACCTCTGATAAATGCTAAATGTTTGATAGACCATTACATTATTTTAAAGTGAATGCTATGATAGCAAAGTAAACCATGTTGTAACCTTTTGAAAGATCTTATAAACCAATTAACCATCTGATAAACCACTAAATTATACAATAAACTGATAAAAAAGTCTTGTAATTGTGGCACACAAAAGTAAAAAAAAACAAAGAAAGTTACATAATTTTTCTTTCACCTACCTTTTCTAACCTATGAACAAGAAAGCTACATTTTTAGGGAGTGAAACATTTGTTAAACCAGTAACACTTCAATAAATGCTTGATAGACCAGTAAACACGACAATGAACCAATAAAACACATTATAAACCTGCTGTGTGACAGTTTGAAAGAATGATTCAATAACCTTACCTTACCTAAAAATCTTAGAAAACCAGTAAGACTTCTGTTACAATAGTAAAACCTTTGATTATTCAGTGAACCCTCATAGAAAAACAATAAAACATTTCATAAACCAGTACACCATACAATAAAACAATAAAAAAAAAACAACTTGTAAACCTGGAACACAAAAGTCAAGAAAAAGGAGAAAAAGAATCACATAGTTTTACTTTAACTTACCTTTTCTTACCTATAAACCAGAAAGCTGAATATTTAAAGTGAAACATTTGTTTAAACCAGTAAAACTACAATACACCAATAAAACACATTAAAAACCTGCTGTGTGACACTTTGAAAAATGATTCAATAACCATCTTTTAAACACGTGAAACCCAAATATCTTAGAAAATCAGTAAAACATGACAAAAGTAACACTTATGCTCATTCCCACACCTGGTGCATGACAGTTTGAAAAATGAGTCTTAGTTTAGTTTGACTTACCTTATGTTATCTGGAAACCACAAAACTATGTTATTATGCAGTGAAACATCTGTTAAACCAGTAAAACCTCAGATAAACCAACAGAACATTTCAAAAATCAGAAAAAGGTCAAATTAAACAATAAAACATATAAACCTGGAGCATGACAGTTTGAAAACTGAATCATTACATTTTTTTAAAGTGAATAGTATAAAAAGACCAGTAAACCATGTCATAACCTATTGAAACATCTTATATAGCAACAAACCATTTGATGAACCAGTGAAACCATACAATAAACCACTATAAAAAAACTTGTAAACCTGGAACATGAAAGTTAATAACAAAAGAAAGAAAAAGAATCACATACATTTACTTTGACTTACCTATTCTAACCTATAAACCAGAAACCCATGTCATTAACTAGTGAAACATCTGTTAAACCAGTAAAACTACAATAAAATGTTTGATAAATGTTTTGAACCAATAAGACACATTATAAACCTGCTGTGTGACAGTTTGAAAAAATGATTCAATAACCTTTCCTCTTATGAACACATAAAACATAAACATCTTAGAAAATCAATAAAACTTAACACCTATGATCACCAGTAAACCCTCATGTTAAAAATACACCTGGTGCATATTGAAACATCTCATACACCAATAAAACATTTGATAAACCAGTAACCCATACAATAAAACAATAAAAAAAAACAACAACTTGTAAAAATGGCGCAGGGAAATTATTAAAAAAAAATAAAAACAAGGAATCACATAAACATACATACATACAGGAGTTAAACATTTGATAACCAGTAGAACTTGAATAAAATGTTTGATAATCGAGTAAACACTATAATACCAATAAAACATATTATTAACGTGCTGTGTGACAGTTTGAAAAATGATTCAAGAACCTTACCTTTAAACCAGTAAACCATCTTATAAACATGTAAAACCTAAACATCTTGGAAAACAAGTGCAACACCTTTAACAATAGTAAAACTTATGATTCTACGTTATTATTCCAGTGAAACATATGTTAAAACCAGTAAAACCAGTAAAACCTCAGATAAACCAATAGAACACTTGATAAAACAGTAAACGGTTAAATTTATCAATAAATAATCTTATAAACCGGTGCATGAAAATTTGAGAAATGAATTACCTTGACTCGTCTTACATGACCTATAAACCAGAAACCTATGTCATTAACTAGTGAAACCTCTGAAAACCAGTAAAACATTTGATAAACCAGTAAACAGCATAATAAACAATGATCATCTGATAAACCTGTTACATAAAAGTCAAGAAGAAAAAGAATCACATACATTTACTTTGACTTACCTTTTCTTACCTATAAACCAGAAAACCTTGTTTTAATATTGAAACATTTATAAACCAGTAAAACTTCAATAAAACATTTGATAAACCAGTAAAACATCTTATGAACTTAGTACATGACAGCAAACTTACCTTGAATAACCTTACCTTTAAACCACAAAACCATCTTATTAACTAGCAAAACATGTTGTAAACACATATATTCTAATCATCTTAGAAAACCAGTACAATATCTTAAAAAACAGTAAAACCGATGATTATTTAGTCAACCCTACCTACTTTAAACTGAAACATCTTATAAACTTGGTGCATGACAGTTTGAAAAATTAATCATCTTAACTTATTTTGACTTACCTTATCTCACCTGTAAACCAGAAACCCATGTCATTAACTAGTGAAACATCTGTTAAACCAGTAAAACCTCTGATAAACCATTAAAATGTTTGATAAACCATTACATTCTTTTAAAGTGAATAGTATAATACACCAGTAAACCCTGTTATAACCTAATGAAACATCTTATACCCCAATAAACTATTTGATAAATAAAAATGAAAAATAAATGAACATGAAAAATAAATAGCCTTAACTTATTTTGACTTACTTTATCTCACCTGTAAACCAGAAACCAATGTCATGTACTAGTGGAACATCTGTTAAACCAGTAAAACATTTGATAAACCAGTAAACCATACAAGAAACCAATAAACAAAAACCTTATTAACGTGGCACATGAAAGTAAAAAAAAGGAAAAAGAATCACATACATTTACTCTGATTTACCTTTTCCCACCTATAAACCAGAAAGCCACATATTTCAGGAGTGAAACATTTGTTAAACCAGTAAAACTTCAATAAAATCTTTGATAAATGAGTAAACACTACAATTGACCAATAAAACACATTATAAACCTTAACACATTATAAAATGATTCAATAACCTTACCTTACCTTTTAACCAGTCAACCATCTCATAAACATGTAAAATCTAAACATCTGTGAAAACCAGTAAAACTTCTTTGACAATAGTAAAACCTGTGATCACTCAGTGAACCCTCATAGAAACTGTTAAAACATCTCCTACACCTGGTGCATGACAGTCTGAAAAATGGGTCATTTTTATGTGACTTTGACTTACCTTATGTTATCAAGTTACCAGAAAACTTTGTTATTATTCAGTGAAATATCTGTTAAACCAGTAAAACCTCAGATAAACCAACACAAAATTTCATAAATCAGTAAAAAATTAAACAATAAAACATCTCATAAACCTGGTGCATGACAGTTTGAAAAATGAATCACATTGACTTACCTTACCTACAAACCTGAAAACCATGTTATCAACTATTGAAACATATTATAAAACATTTCACATGCCAGTAAACTCCACAATAAACCTATAAAAAAATCTTACAAACTTGGTACATGACAGTTTGAAAAGTGAATCCTCTTAACTTATTTTGACTTACCTTATCTCACCTGTAAACCAGAAAGCCATGTCATTAACTAGTGAAACATCTGTTAAAACAGTAAAACCTCTGATAAACCATTAAAATGTTTGGTAGACCATTAAATCATTTTAAAGGGAATACTATAGCACAGTAAACCGTGGTATAACCTATTGAAAGATCTTATAGATAAAATGATTCAATAACCGTACTTTACCTTTAAACTAATCAACCTTCTTTTAAACAAGTAAAACATAAACAACTTAGAACATCAATAAAACATGACAAAAATAACACCTATGATCACTCAGTGAACCCTCATAGAAACTGTTAAAACATCTCCTACACCTGGTGCATGACAGTTTGAAAAAAAAAAGTATCCTAACTTATTTTGACTCACCTTACCTCACCTGTAAACCAGAAACCCATGTCATTAACTAGTAAAACATCTCTTAAGTAAATACATACATACATAATAAAGTACATCTCCAGTAAAACCTCTGATAAACCAAAGACATATTTGATAGAGCATTACATTCTTTTCAAGTGAATAGTAAAATAAACCAGTAAACCATGTTATAACCAATTGAAACATCTCATATACCAATAAAACATTTGATAAACCAGTAAACCATACAATAAAACAATAAAAAAACAACAACTTGTAAACCTGGCACATAAAAGTAAAAAAAAAAAACAGAAAAAGAATTATATAGTTTTACTTTGACTTACCTTTTCTTACCTATAAACCAGAAAGCCACATAGTTAAGGAGAGAAACATTTGTTAAACCAGTAAAACTTCAATAAAATCTTTGACAAACGACTAAACACTACAATAAATAATAATAAAAAAAACATAATAAACCGGCTGTGTAACAGTGTGAAAAATGATACAATAACCTTACCTCTTATGAACACGTAAAACATAAACATCTTAGAAAATCAATAAAACATGACAAAAATAACACCTGTGATCACTCAGTGAACCCTCATAGAAATGGTTAAAACATCTCCTACACCTGGTGCATGACAGTTTGAAAAAACATTATCCTAACTTATTTTGAATCACCTTATCTCACCTGTAAACCAGAAACCCATGTCATTAACTCGTGAAACATCTCTTAAGTAAATACATACATACATAATAAAGTACATCTCCAGTAAAACCTCTGATAAACCAAAGAAATATTTGATAGAGCATTACATTCTTTTAAAGTGAATAGTAAAATAAACCAGTAAACCATGTTATAACCAATTGAAACATCTCATATTCCAATAAAACATTTGATAAACCAGTAAACCATACAATAAAACAATAAAAAAAAAAAAAAACCTTGTAAACTTGGAACACAAAAGTCAAGAAAAAGGAGAAAAAGAATCACATAGTTTTACTTTGACTTACCTTTTCTTACCTATAAATCAGAAAACCACATATTTAAGGAGTGAAACATTTGTTAAACCAGAAAGACTTGAATAAAAATACAATAAACCAATAAAACACATTATAAACCTGCTGTGTGACAGTTTGAAAAAATGATTCAATAACCTTAACTAACCTAAAAATCTTAGAAAACCAGTAAGACTTCTGTTACAATAGTAAAACCTGTGATCACTCAGTGAACCCTCATAAAAACTGTTAAAACATCTCCTACACCTGGTGCATGATGTTTGAAAAATGATTCATCTTAATTGACTTTTACTTACCTTATGTTATCAGGTACCTAGAAAACCTAAGTGAAATATCTGTTAAACCAGTAAAACCTCAGATAAACCAACAGAACATTTCATAAATCAGTAAATGGTAAAATGAAACAATAAAACATCTCATAAACCTGGTGCATGACAGTTTGAAAAATTAATCAGCTTAACTTATTTTGACTTACCTTATCTCACCTATAAACCAGAAACTCATGTCATTAACCAGTGACTTAAGCATCTGTTAAACCTTTAAAACCTCAGATAAACCATTAAAATGTTTGATTTATCATTAAATTCTTTAAAAGTGAACAGTACAACAATCCAGTAAACAATGCTATAAACGACTGAAACATCTTTTACACCAATAAAACATTTGATAAACCAGTAAACCATACAATAAACCAATAAAAAACCTTGTAAACCTGGCACATGAAAGTTAAAATAAAAGAAGAAAAAGAATCACATAATTTTACTTTGACTTACCTTTTCTCACCTGTGAATCAGAAAGCAACATTTTAAGGAGTGAAACATTTGTTAAACCAGTAAAACTACAATACACCGATAAAATACATTAAAAACCTGCTGTGTGACAGTATGAAAAATGATTCAATAACCTTTAACCTTTAAACCAGTCAACCATCTTATAAACACATAAAACCTAAACATCTGTGAAAACCAGTAAAACTTCTTTGACAATAGTAAAACTTGTGATCATGCAGTGAACCCTCATAGAAACTGTTAAAACAACTCACCTGGTGCATGACAGTCTGAAAAAATTAGTCATTTTTATGTTACTTTGACTTACCTTATGCTATCAAGAAACCAGAAAACTTTGTTATTATCCAGTGAAATATCTGTTAAACCAGTAAAACCTCAGATAAACCAATAGAAACCATACAATAAACTCTTAAAACATCTTATACACCAATTAAACATTTGATAAACCAGTAAACTATACAATAAACCATAAAAAGACATTGTAAACCTGGCACATAAAAGTTAATAAAGAAGAAAGAAAAAGAATCACATACATTTACTTTGACTTACCTTTTCTTTCCTATAAATCAGAAAGCAACATAGTTAAGGAGAGAAACATTTGTTAAACCAGTAAAACTTCAATAAAATCTTTGACAAACGACTAAACACTACAATAAATTAAAACAAAAAACAAAAACATAATAAACCGGCTGTGTAGCAGTGTGAAAAATGATACAATCACCTTACCCCTTATGAACACATAAAACATAAACATCTTAGAAAATCAATAAAACATGACAAAAATAAGACCTATGATCACTCAATGAACCCTCATAGAAACGGTTAAAACATCTCCTACACCTGGTGCATGACAGTTTGAAAAAAAATTATCTTAACTTATTTTGACTTACCTTATCTCACCTGTAAACCAGAAACATAAATACATACATACATACTAAAGTACATCTCCAGTAAAACCTCTGATAAACCAAAGACATATTTGATAGAGCTTTACATTCTTTTAAAGTGAATAGTAAAATAAACCAGTAAACCATGTTATAACCAATTAAAACACCTCATATACCAATAAAACATTTGATAAACCAGTAAACCATACAATAAAACAATGAAAAAAAAAAAAAACCTTGTAAACCTGGAACACAAAAGTCAAGAAAAAGGAGAAAAAGAATCACATAGTCTTACTTTGACTTACCTTTTCTTACCTATAAACCAGAAAGCCACATAGTTAAGGAGAGAAACATTTGTTAAACCAGTAAAACTTCAATAAAATCTTTGACAAACAACTAAACACTACAATAAATTTAAAAAAAAAAAAAAAACTTAATAAACCGGCTGTGTAACAGTGTGAAAAAATGATACAATAACCTTACCCCTTATGAACACGTAAAACATAAACATCTTAGAAAATCAATAAAACATGACAAAAATAAGACCTATGATCACTCAGTGAACCCTCATAGAAACGGTTAAAACATCTCCTACACCTGGTGCATGACAGTTTGAAAAAAAATGATCTTAACTTATTTTGAATCACCTTATCTCACCTGTAAACCAGAAACATAAATACATACATACATACTAAAGTACATCTCCAGTAAAACCTCTGATAAACCAAAGAAATATTTGATAGAGCATTATATTCTTTTAAAGTGAATAGTAAAATAGACCAGTAAACCATGTTATAACCAATTAAAACATCTCATAAAACATTTGATAAACCAGTAAACCATACAATAAAACAATAAAAAAAATAAAAACAACTTGTAAACCTGGAACACAAAAGTAAAAAAAAAAAGAAAGAAAAAGAATCACATAATTTGACTTTGACTTAGCTTTTCTTACCTATAAACCAGAAAACCACATATTTAAGGAGTGAAACATTTGTTAAACCAGTAAGACTTCAATAAAAATACAATAAACCAATAAAACACATTATAAACCTGCTGTGTGACAGTTTGAAAAAATGATTCAATAACCTTAACTAACCTAAAAATCTTAGAAAACCAGTAAGACTTCTGTTACAATAGTAAAACCTTTGATTATTCAGTGAACCCTCATAGAAAAACAATAAAACATTTCATAAACCAGTACACCATACAATAAAACAATAAAAAAAAAACAACAACTTGTAAACCTGGAACATAAAAGTCAAGAAAAAGGAGAAAAGAATCACATAGTTTTACTTTAACTTACCTTTTCTTACCTATAAACCAGAAAGCTGAATATTTAAGAAGTGAAACATTTGTTTAAACCAGTAAAACTACAATACACCAATAAAACACATTAAAAACCTGCCGTGTGACACTTTGAAAAATGATGCAATAACCTTACCTTACCTTTAAACCAGTCAACCATCTTATAAACACATAAAACCTAAACATCCTAAAACCTAAACCTGGAGCATGACAGTTTGAAAATTGAATCCTCTTAAGTTATTTTGACTTACCTTATGTCACCTGAAAACCAGAAACCCATGTCATGAACTAGTGAAACATCTGTTAAACCAGTAAAACCTCTGATAAACCATAAAAATGTTTGATAGAGCATTACATTCTTTTAAAGTGAATAGTATAAAAAAGACCAGTAAACCATGTTATAACCTACTGAAACATGTTATATAGCAATTAAACATTTGATAAACCACTAAACCATACAAAAAAAACAAAAAACAACCTTGTAAACCTGGCACATAAAAGTTAATAAAGAAGAAAGAAAGAGAATCACATACATTTACTTTGACTTACCTTTTCTTGCCTATAAATCAGAAAGCCACATTTTTAAAAAGTGAAACATTTGATAAACTAGTAAAACTTCAATAAAATGTTTGAGAAATGAGTAAACGCTACAATAAACCAATAAAACACATTATAAACCTGTTGTGACAGTTTGAAAAAATGAATAAATAACCTTATCTCACCTGAAAACCAGAAACCCATGTCATTCACCAGTGAAATATCTGTTAAACCAGTAAAACCTCTGATAAACGTTAAATGTTTGATAGACCATTAAATTATTTTAAAGTGAATATTATGATAGCAAAGTAAACCATGTTATGACCTATTGAAACATCTTATATAGCAACAAACCATTTGATAGACCAGTGAAACCATACAATAAACCACTATAAAAAAACCTTGTTAACCTGGAACATGAAAGTTAATAACAAAAGAAAGAAAAAGAATCACATACATTTACTTTGACTTACCTATTCTAACCTATAAACAAGAAAGCAACATTTTTAAGGAGTGAAACATTTGTTAAATACAATAAACCAATAAAACACATTATAAACCTGCTGTGTGACAGTTTGAAAGAATGATTCAATAACCTTAACTAACCTAAAAATCTTAGAAAACCAGTAAGACTTCTGTTACAATAGTAAAACCTTTGATTACTCAGTGAACCCTCATAGAAACTGTAAAAACATCTCACCTGGTAAGCGACAGTTTGAAAAATGAATCGTATGAACTTATTTTGACTTACCTTATCTCACCTGTAAACCAGAAACCCATGGCATTAACTAGTGAAATATCTGTTAAACCAGTAAAACCTCTAATAAATGCTAAATGTTTGATAGACCATTAAATTATTTTAAAGTGAATGCTATGATAGCAAAGTAAACCATGTTGTAACCTATTGAAAGATCTTATAAACCAATTAACCATTTGATAAACCACTAAATCATACAATAAACCGATAAAAAAATCTTGTAATTGTGGCACACAAAAGTAAAAAAAAAAAAAAGTTACATAATTTTTCTTTCACTTACCTTTTCTAACCTATGAACAAGAAAGCTACATTTTTAGGGAGTGAAACATTTGTTAAACCAGTAACACTTCAATAAATGCTTGATAGACCAGTAAACACTACAATGAACCAATAAAATACGTTATAAACCTGCTGTGTGACATTTTTAAAAGATGATTCAATAACCTTACCTTAAACTAATCAAACTTCTTTTAAACACGTGAAACCTAAACATCTTAGAAAATCAGTAAAACATGACAAAAATAACACCTATGATCATTCCTACACCTGGTGCATGACAGTTTGAAAAATGAGTCTTAGTTTAGTTTGACTTACCTTATGTTATCTGGAAACCACAAAACTATGTTATTATGCAGTGAAACATCTGTTAAACCAGTAAAACCTCAGATAAACCAACAGAACATTTCAAAAATCAGAAAAAGGTCAAATTAAACAATAAAACATATAAACCTGGAGCATGACAGTTTGAAAACTGAATCATTACATTTTTTTAAAGTGAATAGGATAAAAAAGACCAGTAAACCATGTTATGACCTACTGAAACATGTTATATACCAATTAAACATTTGATAAACCACTAAACCATACAAAAAAAACCCTTTTAAACCTGGCACATAAAAGTTAATAAAGAAGAAAGAAAGAGAATCACATACATTTACTTTGACTTACCTTTTCTTACCTATAAATCAGAAAGCTACATTTTTAAAAAGTGAAACATTTGTTAAACCAGTAAAACTTCAATAACATAAACGAGTAAACAGTACAATAAAACACATTATAGACCTGCTGCGTGACAGTTTGAAAAATGATTAAATAACCTTACCTTACCTTTAAACCAGTCAACCATCTTATAAACACGTGAAACCTAAACATCTTAGAAAATCAGTAAAACATGACAAAAATAACACCTATGATCATTCCTACACCTGGTGCATGACAGTTTGAAAAATGAGTCTTAGTTTAGTTTGACTTACCTTATGTTATCTGGAAAACAAAAAACTATGTTATTATGCAGTGAAACATCTGTTAAGCCAGTAAAACCTCAGATAAACCAACAGAACATTTTGTTTGAAAAAACATTATCCTAACTTATTTTGACTTACCTTATCTCACCTGTAAACCAGAAACATAAATACATACATACATACTAAAGTACATCTCCAGTAAAACCTCTGATAAACCAAAGACATATTTGATAGAGCATTACATTCTTTTAAAGTGAATAGTAAAATAAACCAGTAAACCATGTTATAACCAATTAAAACATCTCATATACCAATAAAACATTTGATAAACCAGTAAACCATACAATAAAACAATGAAACAAAAACCAAACTTGTAAACCTGGACAGAAGAGTCAAGAAAAAGGAGAAAAAGAATCACATAGTTTTACTTTGACTTACCTTTTCTTACCTATAAACCAGAAAGCTGAATCATTCCTTTGAAAAATGAGTCTTAGTTTAGTTTGACTTACCTTATGTTATCTGGAAACCACAAAACTGTGTTATTATGCAGTGAAACATCTGTTAAACCATTAAAACCTCAGATAAACCAACAGAACATTTCAAAAATCAGTAAAAAGTCAAATTAAACAATAACTGAAATGTCTTATACACAAATAAAACATTTGATACTAGTAAAACAAACCATAAACCATAAAAACCCTTGTAAACCTGGCACATGAAAGTTTAAAAAAATAAAGTAGAA
Organism: Plectropomus leopardus; assembly: GCF_026936395.1. Lineage (NCBI taxonomy): Eukaryota > Metazoa > Chordata > Actinopteri > Perciformes > Serranidae > Plectropomus > Plectropomus leopardus. Next base: position 19,054,678 of record NC_142178.1, read on the forward strand.
GAAAGAGAATCACATACATTTACTTTGACTTACCTTTTCTTACCTATAAATCAGAAAGCTACATTTTTAAAAAGTGAAACATTTGTTAAACCAGTAAAACTTCAATAAAATGTTTGATAAACGAGTAAACAGTACAATAAAACACATTATAAACCTGCTGCGTGACAGTTTGAAAAGTGATTAAATAACCTTACCTTACCTTTAAACCAGTCAACCATCTTATAAACACGTGAAACCTAAACATCTTAGAAAATCAGTAAAACATGACAAAAATAACACCTACGATCATTCCTACACCTGGTGCATGACAGTTTGAAAAATGAGTCTTAGTTTAGTTTGACTTACCTTATGTTATCTGAAAACCACAAAACTATGTTATTATGCAGTAAAACATCTGTTAAGCCAGTAAAACCTCAGATAAACCAATACAACATTTCATAAATCAGTAAAAAGTCAAATTAAACAATATAACATCTGATAAACCTGGTGCATGACAGTTTGAAAAATGAATCACTTTGACTTAACTTCCCTTACCTAAAAACTGGAAAACCATGTTAGTAACTATCGAACCATCTTATAAAGTATTTCACGAAACATTGAACTCCAAAATAAACTAATGAAAATCTTATGAACTTGGCACATGACAGTGGGAAAAATAAAACGTCTTAACTTATTTTGACTTACCTTATCTCCTCTGAAAACCAGAAACCCATGTCATTAACTAGTGAAACAAACCAGTAAAACCTCTGATAAACCATTAAGTGTTTGTTACACATTAAAAACCTGCTGTGTGACAGTATGAAAAATGATTCAATAACCTTACCTTTAAACCAGTCAACCATCTAATAAACACATAAAACCTAAACATCTGTGAAAACCAGTAAAACTTCTTTGACAATAGTAAAACTTGTGATCACTCAGTGAACCCTCATAGAAACTGTTAAAACAACTCACCTGGTGCATGACAGTCTGAAAAAATTAGTCATTTTTATGTTACTTTGACTTACCTTATGCTATCAAGTAACCAGAAAACTTTGTTATTATTCAGTGAAATATCTGTTAAACCAGTAAAACCTCAGATAACCCAATAGAAACCATACAATAAACTTTTAAAACATCTTATACACCAATTAAACATTTGATAAACCCATAAACTATACAATAAACCATAAAAAAAGACATGAAGAAGACATGATTTACAAAAAAAACTTGTAAACCTGGCACATAAAAGTAAAAAAAAAACAAAACAGAAAAAGAATCATATAGTTTTACTTTGACTTACCTTTTCTTTCCTATAAATCAGAAAGCCACATAGTTAAGGAGAGAAACATTTGTTAAACCAGTAAAACTTCAATAAAATCTTTGACAAACGACTAAACACTACAATAAATAAAAAAACAAAATAAAACATAATAAACCGGCTGTGTAACAGTGTGAAAAATTATACAATAACCTTACCCCTTATGAACACATAAAACATAAACACCTTAGAAAATCAATAAAACATGACAAAAATAAGACCTATGATCACTCAATGAACCCTCATAGAAACGGTTAAAACATCTCCTACACCTGGTGCATGACAGTTTGAAAAAAAATTATCTTAACTTATTTTGACTTACCTTATCTCACCTGTAAACCAGAAACATAAATACATACATACATAATAAAGTACATCTCCAGAAAAACCTCTGATAAACCAAAGACATATTTGATAGAACTTTACATTCTTTTAAAGTGAATAGTAAAATAAACCAGTAAACCATGTTATAACCAATTAAAACATCTCATATACCAATAAAACATTTGATAAACTAGTAAACCATACAATAAAACAATAAAAAAAAACAAACCTTGTAAACCTGGAACACAAAAGTCAAGAAAAAGGAGAAAAAGAATCATATAGTTTTACTTTAACTTACCCTTTCTTACCTATAAACCAGAAAGCTGAATATTTAATAAGTGAAACATTTGTTAAACCAGTGAAACTACAATACACCAATAAAACACATTAAAAACCTGCTGTGACAGTTTGAAAAAAATGATTCAGTAAACTTACCTTACCTTTTAACCAGTCAACCATCTCACAAACATGTAAAATCTAAACATCTGTGAAAACCAGTAAAACTTCTTTGACAATAGTAAAACCTGTGATCACTCAGTGAACCCTCATAAAAACTCTTAAAACATCTACACCTGGTGCATGACAGTCTGAAAAATGGGTCATTTTTATGTGACTTTGACTTACCTTATGTTATCAAGTTACCAGAAAACTTTGTTATTATTCAGTGAAATATCTGTTAAACCAGTAAAACCTCAGATAAACCAACACAAAATTTCATAAATCAGTAAAAAACTAAACAATAAAACATCTCATAAACCTGGTGCATGACAGTTTGAAAAATGAATCACATTGACTTACCTTACCTACAAACCTGAAAACCATGTTATCAACTATTGAAACATATTATAAAACATTTCACATGCCAGTAAACTCCACAATAAACCTATAAAAAAATCTTACAAACTTGGTACATGACAGTTTGAAAAGTGAATCCTCTTAACTTATTTTGACTTACCTTATCTCACCTGTAAACCAGAAAGCCATGTCATTAACTAGTGAAACATCTGTTAAAACAGTAAAACCTCTGATAAACCATTAAAATGTTTAGTAGACCATTAAATCATTTTAAAGGGAATACTATAGCACAGTAAATCATGGTATAACCTATTGAAAGATCTTATAGATAAAATGATTCAATAACCGTATTTTACCTTTAAACTAATCAACCTTCTTTTAAACAAGTAAAACACAAACAACTTAGAAAATCAATAAAACATGACAAAAATAAGACCTATGATCACTCAGTGAACCCTCATAGAAACGGTTAAAACATCTCCTACACCTGGTGCATGACAGTTTGAAAAAAAAGTATCCTAACTTATTTTGACTCACCTTATCTCACCTGTAAACCAGAAACATAAATACATACATACATAATAAAGTACATCTCCAGTAAAACCTCTGATAAACCAAAGACATATTTGATAGAGCATTACATTCTTTTAAAGTGAATAGTAAAATAAACCAGTAAACCATGTTATAACCAATTAAAACATCTCATATACCAATAAAACATTTGATAAACCAGTAAACCATACAATAAAACAATAAAAAAAAAACAAACAAACTTGTAAACCTGGAACACAAAAGTCAAGAAAAAGGAGAAAAAGAATCACATAGTTTTACTTTGACTTACCTTTTCTTACCTATAAACCAGAAAGCTGAATCATTCCTTTGAAAAATGAGTCTTAGTTTAGTTTGACTTACCTTATGTTATCTGGAAACCACAAAACTATGTTATTATGCAGTGAAACATCTGTTAAACCAGTAAAACCTCAGATAAACCAACAGAACAATTCAAAAATCAGAAAAAGGTCAAATTAAACAATAAAACATATAAACCTGGAGATGATAGTTTGAAAACTGAATCATTACATTTTTTTAAAGTGAACAGTAAAAAAAAAAACACCAGTAAACCATGTTATGACCTATTGAAACATCTTATATAGCAACAAACCATTTGATAAACCAGTGAAACCATACAATAAACCACTATAAAAAAACTTGTAAACCTGGAACATGAAAGTAAAAAAAAAAAGAAAGAAAAAGAATCACATAATTTGACTTTGACTTAGCTTTTCTTACCTATAAACCAGAAAACCACATATTTAAGGAGTGAAACATTTGTTAAACCAGTAAGACTTCAATAAAAATACAAGAAACCAATAAAACACATTATAAACCTGCTGTGTGACAGTTTGAAAGAATGATTCAATAACCTTAACTAACCTAAAAATCTTAGAAAACCAGAAAGACTTCTGTTACAATAGTAAAACCTTTGATTATTCAGTGAACCCTCATAGAAAAACAATAAAACATTTCATAAACCAGTACACCATACAATAAAACAATAAAAAAACAAAACAAAACTTGTAAACCTGGAACACAAAAGTCAAGAAAAAGGAGAAAAAGAATCACATAGTTTTACTTTGACTTACCTTTTCTTACCTATAAACCAGAAAGCCACATAGTTAAGGAGAGAAACATTTGTTAAACCAGTAAAACTTCAATAAAATCTTTGACAAATGACTAAACACTACAATAAATAATAATTAAAAAAAACATAATAAACCGGCTATGTAACAGTGTGAAAAAATGATACAAGAACCTTACCCCTTATGAACACGTAAAACATAAACATCTTAGAAAATCAATAAAACATGACAAAAATAAGACCTATGATCACTCAGTGAACCCTCATAGAAACGGTTAAAACATCTCCTACACCTGGTGCATGACAGTTTGAAAAAAAATGATCTTAACTTATTTTGAATCACCTTATCTCACCTGTAAACCAGAAACATAAATACATACATACATAATAAAGTACATCTCCAGTAAAACCTCTGATAAACCAAAGAAATATTTGATAAAGCATTACATTCTTTTAAAGTGAATAGTAAAATAAACCAGTAAACCATGTTATAACCAATTAAAACATCTCATATTCCAATAAAACATTTGATAAACCAGTAAACCATACAATAAAACAATAAAAAAAAAAACAAACAAACTTGTAAACCTGGAACACAAAAGTCAAGAAAAAGGAGAAAAAGAATCACATAGTTTTACTTTGACTTACCTTTTCTTACCTATAAACCAGAAAGCTGAATATTTAAAGTGAAACATTTGTTAAACCAGTAAAACTACAATACACCAATAAAACACATTAAAAACCTGCTGTGTGACACTTTGAAAAATGATACTTACTTTTACCTTACTTTTAACCAGTTAACCATCTTATAAACACATAAAACCTAAACATCCTAAAACCTAAACCTGGAGCATGACAGTTTGAAAATTGAATCCTCTTAAGTTATTTTGACTTACCTTATGTCACCTGAAAACCAGAAACCCATGTCATGAACTAGTGAAACATCTGTTAAACCAGTAAAACCTCTGATAAACCATAAAAATGTTTGATAGACCATTACATTCTTTTAAAGTGAATAGTATAAAAAAGACCAGTAAACCATGTTATAACCTACTGAAACATGTTATATACCAATTAAACATCTGATTAACCACTCAACCATACAAAAAAAAATACAAAACTTGTAAACCTGGCACATAAAAGTTAATAAAGAAGAAAGAAAAAGAATCACATACATTTACTTTGACTTACCTTTTCTTACCTATAAATCAGAAAGCTACATTTTTAAAAAGTGAAGCATTTGTTAAACCAGTAAAACTTCAATAAAATGTTTGATAAACGAGTAAACAGTACAATAAAACACATTATAGACCTGCTGCGTGACAGTTTCAAAAATGATGAAATAACCTTATCTTACCTTTAAACCAGTCAACCATCTTATAAACACGTAAAACATATATTTTGACTCACCTTATCTCACCTATAAACCAGAAACCCATGTCATGAACTAGTGAAACATCTGTTAAACCAGTAAAACCTCTGATAAACGTTAAATGTTTGATAGACCATTAAATTATTTTAAAGTGAATACTATGATAGAAAAGTAAACCATGTTGTAACCTATTGAAAGATCTTATAAACCAATTAACCATTTGATAAACCACTAAATCATACAATAAACCGATAAAAAAATCTTGTAATTGTGGCACACAAAAGTAAAAAAAAAAAAGTTACATAATTTTTCTTTCACTTACCTTTTCTAACCTATGAACAAGAAAGCTACATTTTTAGGGAGTGAAACATTTGTTAAACCAGTAACACTTCAATAAATGCTTGATAGACCAGTAAACACTACAATGAACCAATAAAACACATAATAAACCTGCTGTGTGACATTTTGAAAAGTGATTAAATGACCTCATCTTAACTTTAAACTAATCAAACTTCTTTTAAACACGTGAAACCTAAACATCTTAGAAAATCAGTAAAACTTCTTTGACAATAGTAAAATCTGTGATCACTCAGTGAACCCTCATAGAAACTCTTAAAACATCTCCTACACCTGGTGCATGACAGTTTAAAATGAGTCATCTTAATTTACTTTGACTTACCTTATGTTATCTGGTAACCAGAAAACTTAAGTGAAATATCTATTAAACAAATAAAACCTCAGATAAACCAATAGAACATTTCATAAATCAGTAAATGGCAAAATTAAACAATAAAACATCTCATAAACCTGGTGCATGACAGTTTTAAATGAATCACTTTGACTTACCTTACCTTACCTAAAAACTGGAAAACCATGTTATTAACTATCGAACCATCTTATAAAGTATTTCACGAAACATTGAACTCCAAAATGAACTAATGAAAATCTTATGAACTTGGCACATGACAGTTTGAAAAATAAGACGTCTTAACTTATTTTGACTTACCTTATCTCCTCTGAAAACCAGAAACCCATGTCATTCACTAGTGAAACAAACCAGTAAAACCTCTGATAAACCATTAAGTGTTTGTTACACATTAAAAACCTGCTGTGTGACAGTTTGAAAAATGATTCAATAACCTTACCTTTAAACTAATCAACCATCTAATAAACACATAAAACCTAAACATCTGTGAAAACAAGTAAAACTTCTTTGACAATAGTAAAACTTGTGATCATGCAGTGAACCCTCATAGAAACTGTTAAAACATCTCCTACACCTGGTGCATGACAGTTTGAAAAATGATTCATCTTAATTTAGTTTGACTTACCTTATGTTACCTGGTAACCAGAAAACTATGTTATTATGCAGTGAAACATCTGTTAAACCAGTAAAACCTCAGATAAACCAACAGAACATTTCATAAATCAGTAAATGGTAAAATGAAACAATAAAACATCTTATAAACCTGGTGCATGACAGTTTGAAAAATGAATCTCTGTGACTTACCTTACCTTACCTACAACTCGGAAAACCATGTTATTAACTATTGAAGCATATTCTAAAACATTTCAGAAACCAGTGAACTCCAAAACAAACCAATGAATAATCTTATAAACCTGGTGCATGACAGTTTGAAAAATTAATCATCTTAACTTATTTTGACTTACCTTATCTCACCTGTAAACCAGAAACCCATGTCATTAACTAGTGAAACATCTGTTAAAGAAGCAAAACCTCAGATAAACCAAAATAGATAGATAATTACATTTTTTCAAACTGAAAAGTAAAAAAGAACAGGTAAACTATGTTATGAACCATTGAAACATCTTATCAACCAATAAAACATTAGATAAACCAGTAAACCATACAATAACTCATAAAAAAAAAAACCTGAACATTGCACATGAAAGTTAAAAAAAAGTAGAAGAAAAAGAATCACATAAATTTACTTTGACTTACCTTTTCTGACCTATAAAGCAGAAAGCCACATATTTGAGGAGTTAAACATTTGTTCAACCAGTAAAACTTCAATAAAGTGTTTGATAAACAAGTAAACAGTACAAGAAACCAATAAAACACAGTATAAACCTGCTGTGTGACAGTTTAAAAATGATTAAATAACCTTACCTTACCTTTAAACTGGTCAACAATCTTATAAACACATAAACTTAAACATCTGTTAAAGCCAGTAAAACTTTGTTGAAAATAGTAAAACCTATAGTCCCTCAGTGAGCCCTCATAGAAACTGTTAAAACATCTCACCTGGTGCATGACAGTTTGAAAAATAAATCAAATTAACTTATTTTGACTTACCTTATCTCACCAATGAACCAGAAACCCATGTCATTAACTAGTGAAAAATGTTAAACCAATAAAACCTCAGACAAACCATTCCCTTGTTTGAAAGACCATTACATTCTTTTAAAGTGAATAGTATAATAGACCAGTAAACCATGTTATAACCAATTAAAACATCTCATATACCAATAAAACATTTGATAAACCAGTAAACCATACAATAAAACAATAAATAAAACCTTGTAAACCTGGAACACAAAAGTTAAAAAAAAAAAAGAAGAAAAAGAATCACATACATTTACTTTGACTTACCTTTTCTTACCTGTAAATTGGAAAGCCACATATTTAAGGAGTGAAACATTTGTTAAACCAGTAAAACTTCAATAAAATGTTTAATAAATGAGTAAACACTACAATAAACCAACAAAACACATAATAAACCTGCTGCGTGACAGTTTGAAAAGTGATTAAATAACCTTACCTTACCTTTAAACCAGTCAACCATCTTATAAACACGTGAAACCTAAACATCTTAGAAAATCAGTAAAACATGACAAAAGTAACACCTACGATCATTCCTACACCTGGTGCATGACAGTTTGAAAAATGAGTCATCTTAGTTTAGTTTGACTTACCTTATGTTATCTGGAAACCACAAAACTATGTTATTATGCAGTGAAACAAATAAAATTAAACAATAAAACATATAAACCTGGAGCATGACAGTTTGAAAACTGAATCATTACTTTTTTTTTAAGTGAATAGTATAAAAAAGACCAGTAAACCATGTTATGACCTATTGAAACATCTTAGCAAAAAACCATTTGATGAACCAGTGAAACCATACAATAAACCACTATAAAAAATCTTGTAAACCTGGAACACGAAAGTTAATAACAAAAGAAAGAAAAAGAATCACATAGTTTTACTTTGACTTACCTTTTCTTTCCTATAAATCAGAAAGCCACATAGTTAAGAAGTGAAACATTTGTTAAACCAGTAAAACTACAATAAAATGTTTGATAAATGAGTAAACACTACAATAAACCAATAAAACACGTAATAAACCAGCTGTGTAACAGTGTGAAAAATGATACAATAACCTTACCTCTTATGAACACATAAAACATAAACATCTTAGAAAATCAATAAAACATGAAAGAAAATAACACCTATGATCACTCAGTGAACCCTCATAGAAACGGTTAAAACATCTCCTACACCTGGTGCATGACAGTTTGAAAAAAAAAAGTATCCTAACTTATTTTGACTTACCTTATCTCACCTGTAAACCAGAAACCCATGTCATTAACTCGTGAAACATCTTTTAAGTAAATACATACATACATACTAAAGTACATCTCCAGTAAAACCTCTGATAAACCAAAGACCTATTTGATAGAGCATTACATTCTTTTCAAGTGAATAGTAAATAGACCAGTAAACCATGTTAAAACCAATTGAAACATCTCATATACCAATAAAACATTTGATAAACCAGTAAACAATACAATAAAACAATAAAAAAAAAAAAACCTTGTAAACCTGGCACATGAAAGTAAAGGAAAAGAAAAAAAAGAATCGCATAAGTCAACTTTGACTTACCTTTTCTTAACTATAAACCAGAAAGCTGAATATTTAAGAAATGAAACATTTGTTAAACCAGTGAAACTACAATACACCAATAAAACACATTAAAAACCTGCTGTGTGACATTTTGAAAAATGATTCAATAACCTTACCTTACCTTTAAACCAGTCAACCTTCTTATAAACACATGAAACCTAAACATCTGTGAAAACCAGTAAAACTTCTTTGACAATAGTAAAACCTGTGATCACTCAGTGAACCCTCATAGAAACTGTTCAAACATCTCCTACACCTGGTGCATGACAGTTTGAAAAATGATTCATCTTAATTTAGTTTGACTTACCTTATGTTATCTGGTAACCAGAAAACTATGTTATTATGCAGTGAAACATATTTTAAACCAGTAAAACCTCAGATAAACCAATACAACATTTCAAAAATCAGAAAAAAGTTAAATTAAACAATAAAACATCATATAAACCTGGAGCATGACAGTTTGAAAAAAAAATCACTTTGACTTACCTTACCTTACCTAAAAACCAGAAAACCATGTCATTAACTATTGAACCATCGAATAAAACATTTCATGAACCATTTAACTCCAAAATAAACTAATGAAAAAACTTATGAACTTGGTGAATGACAGTTGGAAAAAAACATTATCTTATATTATTTTGACTTACCTTATCTCACCTGTAGACCAGAAACCCATGTCATTAACAAGTGAAACATCTGTTAAACCAGTAAAACCTCTGATGAACCATAAAAATGTTTGATACACATTATAAACCTGCTGTGGGACCCTTTGAAAAATGATTCAATAACCTTACCTTACCTTTAAACCAGTAAACCATGTTATAACCTATTGAAACATCTTATAAACCAATAAAACATTTGGTCAACCAGTTAACCACATAATAAACCAATAAAAAAAAAACTTTGTAAAAATGGCGCAGGGAAATTATTATTTTTTTTAAAAAAACACTAGGAATCACATAAATCAACTTTGACTTACCTTTTCTTACCTATAAACCAGAAAGCAACAATGTTCAGGAGTTAAACGTTTGTTGAACCAGGAAAACTTCAATAAAATGTTTGATAATCGAGTAAACAGTACGTTACCAATAAAATATATTATGAACCTGCTGTGTGACAGTTTGAGAAATTATTCAATAACCTTACCTTACCTTTAAACCAGTAAACCTTCTTATAAACATTTAAAACCTAAACATCTTGGAAAACAAATAAACAAGTAAACAAGTAAACAGTACAATAAACAATGATCATCTGATAAACCTGTTACATGTCAATTTGAAAAAGAATCACCTTGACTTTCCGTACTATGCCTACAAACCAGAAAACCTTGTTGAATATTGAAACATCTTATACACCCATAAAACATTTGATAAACCAGTAAAGCATCTTATGAACTTAGTACATGACAGTTTGCAAACTTACCTTGAATAACCTTACCTTTAAACCACAAAACCATCTTATTAACTAGCAAAACATGTTGTAAACACATATATTCTAATCATCTTAGAAAACCAGTACAATATCTTAAAAAACAGTAAAACCTATGATTATTTAGTCAACCCTACCTACTTTAAACTGAAACATCTTATACACCTGGTGCATGACAGTTTGAAAAATTAATCAGCTAACCTTATCTCACCTATAAACCAGAAAACCATGTTATCAACTATTGAAACATATTACAAAACATTTCACATGCCAGTGAACTCCACAATAAACCTATAAAAAAATCTTACAAACTTGTTGCATGACAGTTATATGACAGTTACAAAAATTAATCATCTTAACTTATTTTGACTTACATTATCTCACCTGTAAACCAGAAACCCATGTCATTAACTAGTGAAACATCTGTTAAACCAGTAAAACCTCTGATAAACCAAAAAATGTCTGATAGACAATTACATTTTTTCAAACTGAAAAGTAAAAAAGAACAGCTAAACTATGTTATGAACCATTAACACGTCTTATCAACCAATAAAACATTTGATAAACCAGTAAACCATACAATAAACCAATAGAAAACCTTGTAAACCTGGCACATGAAAGTTAAAATAAAAGAAGAAAAAGAATCACATAATTTTAATTTGACTTACCTTTTCTCACCTATAAATCAGAAAGCGACATTTTAAGGAGTGAAACATTTGTTAAACCAGTAAAACTACAATACACCGATAAAATACATTAAAGACCTGCTGTGTGACAGTATGAAAAATGATTCAGTAAACTTACCTTACCTTTAAACCAGTCAACCATCTTATAAACACAGAGAACCTAAACATCTGTGAAAACCAGTAAAACTTCTTTGACAATAGTAAAACCTGTGATCACTCAGTGAACCCTCATAAAAACTGTTAAAACATCTCCTACACCTGATGCATGACAGTTTGAAAAATGAGTCATCTTCATTGACTTTTACTTAGCTTATGTTATCTGGTAACCAGAAAACTTAAGTGAAATATATGTTAAACCAGTAAAACCTCAGATAAACCAACACAAAATGTCATAAATCAGTGAAAAATTAAACAACAAAACATCTCATAAACCTGGTGCATGACAGTTTGAAAAATGAATCACATTGACTTACCTTACCTACAAACCTGAAAACCATGTTATCAACTATTGAAACATATTATAAAACATTTCACATGCCAGTAAACTCCACAATAAACCTATAAAAATGTTTGATAAAAATGATTCAATAACCTTACCTTACCTTTAAATGAGTAAACCATCTTATAAACACCTAAAACCTAAACATCTTAGAAAACAAGTAAAACTTCTAGGCCAGTAAACCATGTTATAACCTATTGAAACATCTTATATACCAATAAAACATTTGGTCAACCAGTTAACCACATAATAAACCAATAAAAAAAACTTTGTAAAAATGGCGCAGGGAAATTATTAAAAAAATGTAAAGACAAGGAATCACATAAATCAACTTTGACTTACCTTTTCTTACCTATAAACCAGAAAGCAACAATGTTCAGGAGTTAAACGTTTGTTGAACCAGGAAAACTTCAATAAAATGTTTGATAATCGAGTAAACAGTACGTTACCAATAAAATATATTATGAACCTGCTGTGTGACAGTTTGAAAAATGATTCAATAACCTTACCTTACCTTTAAACCAGTAAACCATCTTATAAACATGTAAAACCTAAACATCTTGGAAAAAAAATAAACAAGTAAACAAGTAAACAGTACAATAAACAATGATCATCTGATAAACCTGTTACATGTCAATTTGAAAAAGAATCACCTTGACTTTCCGTACTATGCCTACAAACCAGAAAACCTTGTTGAATATTGAAACATCTTATACACCAATAAAACATTTGATAAACCAGTAAACTCTGCAATAAACCAGTAAAACACCTTAGGAACTTAGTACATGACAGTTTGCAAACTTACCTTGAATAACCTTACCTTTAAACCACAAAACCATCTTATTAACTAGCAAAACATGTTGTAAACACATATATTCTAATCATCTTAGAAAACCAGTACAATATCTTAAAAAACAGTAAAACCGATGATTATTTAGTCAACCCTACCTACTTTAAACTGAAACATCTTATAAACTTGGTGCATGACAGTTTTAAAAATTAATCATCTTAACTTATTTTGACTTACCTTATCTCACCTATAAACCAGAAACCCATGTCATGAACTAGTGAAACATCTATTAAACCAGTAAAACCTCTGAAAAACCATTTAAATGTTTGATAAACCATAACATTCAATACACCAGTAAACCCTGTTATAACCTAATGAAACATCTTATACCCCAATAAACTACAGTATTTGATAAATAAAAATGAAAAATAAATGAACATGAAAAATAAATAGCCTTAACTTTTTTTGACTTACCTTATCTCACCTGTAAACCAGAAACCAATGTCATGTACTAATGGAACATCTGTTAAACCAGTAAAACCTCTGATAAACCAGTAAACCATACAAGAAAGCAATAAACAAAAACCTTATTAACGTGGCACATGAAAGTAAAAAAAAAGGAAAAAGAATAACACACATTTACTTTGACTTACCTTTTCCCACCTATAAACCAGAAAGCCACATATTTAAGGAGTGAAACATTTGTTAAACCAGTAAAACTACAATAAAATCTTTGATAAATGAGTAAACACTACAATTGACCAATAAAACCCATTATAAACCTTAACACATTATAAAATGTTTCAATAACCTTACCTTACCTTTTAACCAGTCAACCATCTCATAAACATGTAAAATCTAAACATCTGTGAAAACCAGTAAAACTTCTTTGACAATAGTAAAACTTGTGATCATGCAGTGAACCCTCATAGAAACTCTTAAAACATCTCCTACACCTGGTGCATGACAGTGTGAAATATGGGTCATCTTAATTGACTTTTACTTACCTTATGTTATCTAGTAACCAGAAACTTTGTTATTATTCAGTGAAATATCTGTTAAACCAGTAAAACCTCAGATAAACCAACAGAACATTTCATAAATCAGTAAATGGTAAAATGAAACAATAAAACATCTTATAAACCTGGTGCATGACAGTTTGAAAAATGAATCTCTGTGACTTACCTTACCTTACCTACAACTCGGAAAACCATGTTATTAACTATTGAAGCATATTCTAAAACATTTCAGAAACCAGTGAACTCCAAAACAAACCAATGAATAATCTTATAAACCTGGTGCATGACAGTTTGAAAAATTAATCATCTTAACTTATTTTGACTTACCTTATCTCACCTGTAAACCAGAAACCCATGTCATTAACTATTGAAACATCTGTTAAACCAGCAAAACCTCAGATAAACCATAAAAATGTTTGATAGATAATTACATTTTAAAACTGAATAGTAAAAAAGAACAGGTAAACTATGTCATGAACCATTGAAACATCTTATCAACCAATAAAACATTAGATAAACCAGTAAACCATACAATAACTCATAAAAAAAACCTGAACATTGCACATGAAAGTTAAAAAAAAGTAGAAGAAAAAGAATCACATAAATTTACTTTGACTTACCTTTTCTGACCTATAAAGCAGAAAGCCACATATTTGAGGAGTTAAACATTTGTTCAACCAGTAAAACTTCAATAAAGTGTTTGATAAACAAGTAAACAGTACAAGAAACCAATAAAACACAGTATAAACCTGCTGTGTGACACTTTGAAAAATGATTAAATAACCTTACCTTACCTTTAAACCAGTCAAACTTCTTTTAAACATGTGAAACCTAAACATCTTAGAAAATCAGTAAAACATGACAAAAATAACACCTACGATCATTCCTACACCTGGTGCATGACAGTTCATCATCATCTCTAAAACACAGTATAAACCTGCTGTGTAACAGTTTAAAAATGATTAAATAACCTTACCTTACCTTTAAACTGGTCAACAATCTTATAAACACATAAACCTAAACATCTGTTAAAGCCAGTAAAACTTTGTTGAAAATACTAAAACCTATAGTCCCTCAGTGAGCCCTCATAGAAACTGTTAAAACATCTCACCTGGTGCATGACAGTTTGAAAAATGAATCACTTTGACTTACCTTACCTACAACCTGGAAAACCATGTTATTAAGTATTGAAGCATATTCTAAAACATTTTAGAAACCAGTGAACTCCAAAACAAACCATTCAATTGTTTGAAAGACTATTACATTCTTTTAAAGTGAATAGTATAATAGACCAGTAAACCATGTTATAACCTATTGAAACATCTCATACACCAATAAAACATTTCATAAACCAGTAAACCATACAATAAACCAATAAAACATCTTATATATTTGGTACATGACAGTTTGAAAACTTACCTTGAATAAACTTACCTTTCAACGCACAGACAACCATCTTATTAACTGGTCAAACATCTTATAAGCGCATTTAATCGAATCATCTTGGACAACCAGTAAAACATCTTAAAAAATAGTAAGACTGTACGAAATAGTATGATGATTCAGTAAACCCTACTATACCATACCTACTATAAACCAATAAAACATCTTATAAACCTGCTGCATGACAGTTTGAAAAATGAATCACATTGACTTACCTTACCTACAAACCAGAACACCATGCTGTCAACTATTGAAACATATTATAAAACATTTCATATGCCAGTAAACTCCACAATAAACCAATAAAAAAATCTTATAAACTTGGTACATGACAGTTTGATGAAATGAATCGTATGAACTTATTTTGACTTACCTTATCTCACCTACAAACCAGAAACTCATATCATTAACCAGTGAAACATCCGTTAAACCAGTAAAACCTCTGATGAACCATAAAAACTTTTGATTGACCATTAAATAATTTTAAAGTAAATAGTACAATAAACCAGTAAACCATGCTATAAAATACTGGAAGATCTTATATGCCAATAAAACATTTGATAAACCAGTAAACCACACAATAAACCGGTAAAAAAAAACCTTGTAAATCTGGCGCATGACAGTTAAAAACATGAATCGCATAAATTTACTTTGACTTACCTTTTCTTACCTAAAACCCAGAAAGACACATTTTTAACGAGTGAAACATTTGTTTAACCAGTAAAACTACCTATACCATAACTAAAAATAACCAATAAAACATCTCATTCGCCTGCTGCTTGACAGTTTGAATCATGATTCACCAAAACTTACCATCAATAACCTTACCTTACCTTTCAACCAGTAAACCATCTTGTGGCGCACTTCCACTCCATGGTACCAGCTCTACTCTACTCTACTCTACTCTACTCGCCTTGTTTGGGTTTCCATTAGGAAAAACTTCCTGGTACCTGTTACCACCATTTTTGGTACCTGCTCTTCTGGGGTTCTACAAAAGGCAGACCTTGTACTCTGACGTACTAAAAGGTCACGTGAAACACTGCAGACCACTGAGTGGTCAGACAGAATCGTCAGTGCGACTTCAATGCGCGGCACACACGGAATACCCTGAACAGCGCAAATAGCAAAGCTGTTGTAGCAGCTGCAGTTTTGTGTCATTTTTTTTTCTTTCACAAAATGGCAACCAGAAAGATCAAACCGTGGTCGCTCACGGAGGTGCAAACGTTCCTCTCCTCACTGGCCGACGAGCGTATACAGCAAGAGCAAGTATGTATAGTTCGAATTTCAGGGGAACAAAGGGGAGCTCTAAAAAATTGATCACTTTTGTGTAACTGATTATTTGTTTTCTGCACATAAAGTTCCGGAAATTTAAAAAATTTAAGACATAGAGGTAATATGTCAGTGTTGTGTGTTTATTTGCTCATTACATTCAATTTCTGAACATCTGTCTCCACTGTTTTACTTTTGTGTCTGTCCCTGCTGCGACCGTATGTGCGTGAAGCGGTGCTGCGGTCAGAGTCCTACATTTACGTAGTCACCTGAACTCCTCATCCAACAGAAGGGACAGAGAGAGACAGGAAATGTTACTGGCGGATATTAGTGGAATATTTTCGCAGTAGCCCAGTTATTGACCACGCATTGTCGTACAATTTATGCATGTGACATGTTTTAGTCGTGGCGCACACCGGAAAATGGGGCTCCGCCGAAAGCCACCTTGTAATTCAAACCGTGTGCGTATGTGTGAGTCGCATTGAAACTGACGTCACGGTAGGGTCGCTAGATGACCGGCTACACCGAGGCGGTACTATCTTCCAATGGAAAACCACCCCCAGACATAGCCAATACCAAAGGCAAGTAGAGTAGCAATAAGTAGAGCCGTTACCATGTAGAGGAAATGCGCCATTAGTAACTAGTGACACATCTTAAAAACATGCAAAGCCTAAACATCGTAGAATACCAGTAAAATATCTTTAACAATGGCAAAACCTATGATTATAGGTCATTATCCAGTAAAACATCTTATAAACGTGGTGCATGACAGTTTTGGAAAATGAATCACCTTAAGTTACTTTGACTTACCTTATGTTAGCTAGAAAGCAGATAAATGTCATGATTTCACTGGTATAAACCAACAAAACCTTACAGGAACCAGTGATTACCTTAAATAAACAGTTAAACCTATATTTAAATCAGTAAAACATCGTATGAACCATTACAACTTCTAATAAACCAGTAAGCCCCATTATAAACCAACAAAACATCGTATAAACTTGGAGCATGACAATTTGAGAAACAAGTCACCTTACCTTACATTTCCTTCACTATAAATGTAAAGGGTAAAACCTCTTTGTGAAATGTGTTACAAACCAGTAAAAAGCCTGAGTAAAACCTGAAATAAACCAGTGAAACTTCATACACAGGTGAAACCTCTACTGTAGTAAACCAGTCTGTCATCTGCCAACCACTAACATGTCTGTCTGCCTGGTAGTTCTTCTGATGTCACAGCCCTCTCTCCTGTTCCGAGGCAGCATTCTATTGCCTTTATGAGTCACAGATAGAACAGAGCAGGATTCCGATTTCGAGGTCAGAGTGACATCATCTATCCAGTAAGATCACCTGCTCAATGATTACATTTCCATAGCAACTATCAAGACAATATCATAATGTCCTCTATGTCAATCAATTTGAGACTCAACCATAGACTCTATATAAAAATGGACGACATGACAATTCACCTAAAGTGTAACATTTTGGTCTCAGTTGCCCCCTGGTGTCTGGCTGCAGTATAGGTTGTAAAGCCCGTCCCTCCATGTTATTAAACAGGACACAGGCCAAACTAAAAACTAAAAATACATGCCAAATAAATGTTTTCCCAAAGAGCACTTCTGTCACTGAAGGTAGTTCTTATCTATGATTATATATAATTAGTTAATAGTAAAAATAAATGTATGAATAATAAAGTAAAGCAGTAAACCATGTTATAAACTATTGAAACATCATATACACCAATAAACCATTTGATAAACCAGTAAACCATACAGTAATCAACAAAAACTTTGAAAACGTGGCTCATGAATTCTTAACAAAAGAAAGAAAAAGAATCACATACATTTACTTTTACTTACCTATTCTTACCTATGAAACAGAAAGCCACATTATTAAGGAGTAAAACATTTGTTAAAACAGTGAAACTTCAATAAAATGTTTGATAAATGAGTAAACACTACAATAAACCAATAAAACACATTATAAACCTGCTGTGTGACAGTTTGAAAAAATGATTCAATGACCTTATCTTACCTTTAAACTAGTAAACCATCTTATAGACACGTAAAACCTAAACATCTTAGAAAATCAGTAAAACATGACAAAAATAACACCTATGATCATTCCTACACCTGGTGCATGACAGTTTGAAAAATGAGTCTTAGTTTAGTTTGACTTACCTTAAGTTATCTGGAAACCACAAAACTATGTTATTATGCAGTGAAACATCTGTTAAGCCAGTAAAACCTCAGATAAACCAATACAACATTTCATAAATCAGTAAAAAGTCAAATTAAACAATATAACATCTGATAAACCTGGTGCATGACAGTTTGAAAAATGAATCACTTTGACTTAACTTCCCTTACCTAAAAACTGGAAAACCATGTTAGTAACTATCGAACCATCTTATAAAGTATTTCACGAAACATTGAACTCCAAAATAAACTAATGAAAATCTTATGAACTTGGCACATGACAGTTTGAAAAATAAGACGTCTTAACTTATTTTGACTTACCTTATCTCCTCTGAAAACCAGAAACCCATGTCATTAACTAGTGAAACAAACCAGTAAAACCTCTGATAAACCATTAAGTGTTTGTTACACATTAAAAACCTGCTGTGTGACAGTATGAAAAATGATTCAATAACCTTACCTTACCTTTAAACCAGTCAACCATCTTATAAACACATAAAACCTAAACATCTGTGAAAACCAGTAAAACTTCTTTGACAATAGTAAAACTTGTGATCATGCAGTGAACCCTCATAGAAACTGTTAAAACAACTCACCTGGTGCATGACAGTCTGAAAAAATTATGTTCATGTTACTTTGACTTACCTTATGCTATCAAGTAACCAGAAAACTTTGTTATTATTCAGTGAAATATCTGTTAAACCAGTAAAACCTCAGATAAACCAATAGAAACCATACAATAAACTTTTAAAACATCTTATACACCAATTAAACATTTGATAAACCCATAAACTATACAATAAACCATAAAAAAGACATTGTAAACCTGGCACATAAAAGTAAAAAAAAAAACAAAACAGAAAAAGAATCATATAGTTTTACTTTGACTTACCTTTTCTTTCCTATAAACCAGAAAGCCACATAGTTAAGGAGAGAAACATTTGTTAAACCAGTAAAACTTCAATAAAATCTTTGACAAACGACTAAACACTACAATAAATTAAAACAAAAAACAAAAACATAATAAACCCGTTGTGTAACAGTGTGAAAAATGATACAATAACCTTACCCCTTATGAACACATAAAACATAAACATCTTAGAAAATCAATAAAACATGACAAAATTACACCTATGATCACTCAGTGAACCCTCATAGAAACGGTTAAAACATCTCCTACACCTGGTGCATGACAGTTTGAAAAAAAATTATCTTAACTTATTTTGACTTACCTTATCTCACCTGTAAACCAGAAACATAAATACATACATACATACTAAAGTACATCTCCAGTAAAACCTCTGATAAACCAAATAAATATTTGATAGAGCATTACATTCTTTTAAAGTGAATAGTAAAATAAACCAGTAAACCATGTTATAACCAATTAAAACACCTCATATACCAATAAAACATTTGATAAACCAGTAAACCATACAATAAAACAATAAAAAAAAACAACCTTGTAAACCTGGAACACAAAAGTCAAGAAAAAGGAGAAAAAGAATCACATAGTTTTACTTTGACTTACCTTTTCTTACCTATAAACGAGAAAGCCACATAGTTAAGGAGAGAAACATTGGTTAAACCAGTAAAACTTCAATAAAATCTTTGACAAACGACTAAACACTACAATAAATTAAAAAAAAAAAAAAAAATTAATAAACCGGCTGTGTAACAGTGTGAAAAATGATTCAGTCAACTTACCTTACCTTTAAACCAGTCAACCATCTTATAAACACATAAAACATAAACATCTTAGAAAATCAATAAAACATGACAAAAATAAGACCTATGATCATTCAGTGAACCCTCATAGAAACTGTTAAAACATCTCCTACACCGGGTGCATGACAGTTTGAAAAAACATTATCCTAACTTATTTTGAATCACCTTATCTCACCTGTAAACCAGAAACATAAATACATACATACATTATAAAGTACATATCCAGTAAAACCTCTGATAAACCAAAGACATATTTGATAGAGCATTACATTCTTTTAAAGTGAATAGTAAAATAAACCAGTAAACCATGTTATAACCAATTAAAACATCTCATATACCAATAAAACATTTGATAAACCAGTAAACCATACAATAAAACAATAAAAAAAAAACAAACAAACTTGTAAACCTGGAACACAAAAGTCAAGAAAAAGGAGAAAAAGAATCACATAGTTTTACTTTGACTTACCTTTTCTTACCTATAAACCAGAAAGCTGAATCATTCCTTTGAAAAATGAGTCTTAGTTTAGTTTGACTTACCTTATGTTATCTGGAAACCACAAAACTATGTTATTATGCAGTGAAACATCTGTTAAACCAGTAAAACCTCAGATAAACCAACAGAACAATTCAAAAATCAGAAAAAGGTCAAATTAAACAATAAAACATATAAACCTGGAGATGATAGTTTGAAAACTGAATCATTACATTTTTTTAAAGTGAACAGTAAAAAAAAAAACACCAGTAAACCATGTTATGACCTACTGAAACATCTTATATAGCAACAAACCATTTGATGAACCAGTGAAACCATACAATAAACCACTATAAAAAAAACTTGTAAACCTGGAACATGAAATAAAGAAATAAAAGAAAGAAAAAGAATCACATACATTTACTTTGACTTACCTTTTCTTACCTATAAATCAGAAAACCACATATTTAAGGAGTGAAAAATTTGTTAAACCAGTAAAACTTCAATAAAAATACAATAAACCAAAACACATTATAAACCTGCTGTGTGACAGTTTGAAAGAATGATTCAATAACCTTAACTAACCTAAAAATCTTAGAAAACCAGAAAGACTTCTGTTACAATAGTAAAACCTTTGATTATTCAGTGAACCCTCATAGAAAAACAATAAAACATTTCATAAACCAGTACACCATACAATAAAACAATAAAAAAACAAAACAAAACTTGTAAACCTGGAACATAAAAGTAAAGAAAAAGGAGAAAAGAATCACATAGTTTTACTTTAACTTACCTTTTCTTACTTATAAACCAGAAAGCTGAATATTTAAGAAATGAAACATTTGTTTAAACCAGTAAAACTACAGTACACCAATAAAACACATTAAAAACCTGCCGTGTGACACTTTGAAAAATGATGCAATAACCTTACCTTACCTTTAAACCAGTTAACCATCTTATAAACATCCTAAAACCTAAACCTGGAGCATGACAGTTTGAAAAAAATTATCTTAACTTATTTTGACTTACCTTATGTCACCTGTAAACCAGAAAATATAAATACTGATACATCTATTAAACCAGTAAAAACCTCTGATAAACCATAAAAATGTTTGATAGACCGTTACTTTCTTTTAAAGTGAATAGTAAAATAAACCAGTAAACCATGTTATAACCTACTGAAACATCTCATATACCAATTAAACATTTGATAAACCAGTAAACCATACAATAAAACAATAAAAAAATACAAAACTTGTAAACTTGGCACATAAAAGTTAATAAAGAAGAAAGAAAGAGAATCACATACATTTACTTTGACTTACCTTTTCTTACCTATAAATCAGAAAGCTACATTTTTAAAAAGTGAAACATTTGTTAAACCAGTAAAACTTCAATAAAATGTTTGATAAACGAGTAAACAGTACAATAAAACACATTATAGACCTGCTGCGTGACAGTTTCAAAAATGATGAAATAACCTTATCTTACCTTTAAACCAGTCAACCATCTTATAAACACGTAAAACATATATTTTGACTCACCTTATCTCACCTATAAACCAGAAACCCATGTCAGGAACTAGTGAAACATTTGTTAAACCAGCAAAACCTCTGATAAACGTTAAATGTTTGATAGACCATTAAATTAATTTAAAGTGAATACTATGATAGAAAAGTAAACTATGTTGTAACCTATTGAAAGATCTTATAAACCAATTAACCATTTGATAAACCACTAAATCATACAATAAACCGATAAAAAACCTTACAAACTTGGTACATGACAGTAAAAAAGTGAATCCTCTTAACTTATTTTGACTTACCTTTTCTAAACTATAAACCAGAAAGCTACATGTCATTAACTAGTGAAACATCTGTTAAACCAGTAAAACTTCTGATAAACCATTAAAATGTTTGATAGACCATTAAATCACTAAATGAAATACTATAGCACAGTAAACCTATAACCTATTGAAAGATCTTATAGATAAAATGATTAAATAACCTTACCTTACCTTTAAACTAATCAAACTTCTTTTAAACAAGTGAAACCTAAACATCTTAGAAAATCAGTAAAACTTCTTTGACAATAGTAAAATCTGTGATCACTCAGTGAACCCTCATAGAAACTCTTAAAACATCTCCTACACCTGGTGCATGACAGTTTAAAATGAGTCATCTTAATTTACTTTGACTTACCTTATGTTATCTGGTAACCAGAAAACTTAAGTGAAATATCTATTAAACAAATAAAACCTCAGATAAACCAATAGAACATTTCATAAATCAGTAAATGGCAAAATTAAACAATAAAACATCTCATAAACCTGGTGCATGACAGTTTTAAATGAATCACTTTGACTTCCCTTACCTAAAAACTGGAAAACCATGTTATAACCAATTAAAACATCTCATATTATAAAACATTTGATAAACCAGTAAACCATACAATGAAACTAATAAAAAATCTTATGAACTTGGCACATGACAGTGGAGAAAAAGAATCACATAGTTTTACTTTGACTTACCTTTTCTTACCTATAAACCAGAAAGCCATCGAATATTTAACTAGTGAAACATTTGTTAAACCAGTAAAACCTCTGATAAACCAATAAAACACATTAAAAACCTGCTGTGACAGTTTGAAAAATTATGCAATAAACTTACCTTACCTTTTAACCAGTCAACCATCTTATAAACACATAAAACCTAAACATCTGTGAAAAACAGTAAAACTTCTTTGACAATAGTAAAACTTGTGATCACTCAGTGAACCCTCATAGAAACTGTAAAACAACTCACCTGGTGCATGACAGTCTGAAAAATGAGTCATTTTTATGTGACTTTGACTTACCTTATGCTATCAAGTAACCAGAAAACTTTGTTATTATTCAGTGAAATATCTGTTAAACCAGTAAAACCTCAGATAAACCAATAGAAACCATACAATAAACTTTTAAAACATCTTATACACCAATTAAACATTTGATAAACCAGTAAACTATACAATAAACCATAAAAAGACATTGTAAACCTGGCACATAAAAGTAAAAAAAAAAAAAAGGAAAAAGAATCACATAGTTTTACTTTGACTTACCTTTTCTTTCCTATAAATCAGAAAGCCATAGTCATGAACTAGTGAAACATTTGTTAAACCAGTAAAACTTCAATAAAATGTTTGACAAACCATTAAATCATTTTAAATAATACTATAGCACAGTAAACCGTGGTATAACCTACTGAAAGATCTTATAGATAAAATGATTCAATAACAGTACTTTACCTTTAAACTAATCAACCTTCTTTTAAACAAGTAAAACATAAACATCTTAGAAAATCAATAAAACATGACAAAAATAAGACCTATGATCACTCAGTGAACCCTCATAGAAACGGTTAAAACATCTCCTACACCTGGTGCATGACAGTTTGAAAAAAAAATTATCCTAACTTATTTTGACTTACCTTATCTCACCTGTAGACCAGAAACCCATTTCATTAACTCGTGAAACATCTGTTAAACCAGTAAGACCGCTGATAAACCATAAAAATGTTTGATACACATTATAAACCTGCTGTGTGACACTTTGAAAAATGATTCAATAACCTTACCTTTAAAACAAGTAAAACTTCTAGACCAGTAAACCATGTTATAACCTATTGAAACATCTTATATACCAATAAAACATTTGATAAACCAGTAAACCATACAATAAAACAATAAAAAAACAAACAAACTTGTAAACCTGGAACACAAAAGTCAAGAAAAAGGAGAAAAAGAATCACATAGTTTTACTTTGACTTACCTTTTCTTACCTATAAACCAGAAAGCTGAATCATTCCTTTGAAAAATGAGTCATCTTAGTTTAGTTTGACTTACCTTATGTTATCTGGAAACCACAAAACTATGTTATTATGCAGTGAAACATCTGTTAAACCAGTAAAACCTCAGATAAACCAACAGAACATTTCAAAAATCAGAAAAAGGTCAAATTAAACAATAAAACATATAAACCTGGAGCATGACAGTTTGAAAACTGAATCATTACATTTTTTTTAAAGTGAATAGTATAAAAAAGACCAGTAAACCATGTTATGACCTATTGAAACATCTTATATAGCAACAAACCATTTGATAAACCAGTGAAACCATACAATAAACCACTATAAAAAAACTTGTAAACCTGGAACATGAAAGTTAAAAAAAGTAGAAGAAAAAGAATCACATACATTTACTTTGACTTACCTATTCTAACCTATAAACCAGAAAGCAACATTTTTGAGAAGTGAAACATTTGTTAAACCAGTAAAACTACATTAAAATGTTTGATAAATGAGTAAACGCTACAATAAACCAATAAAACACATTATAAACCTGCTGTGTGACAGTTTGAAAAAATGATTCAATAACCTTAACTAACCTAAAAATCTTAGAAAACCAGTAAGACTTCTGTTACAATAGTAAAACCTTTGATTATTCAGTGAACCCTCATAGAAAAACAATAAAACATTTCATAAACCAGTACACCATACAATAAAACAATAATAAAAAAAAAACAACAACTTGTAAACCTGGAACATAAAAGTAAAGAAAAAGGAGAAAAGAATCACATAGTTTTACTTTAACTTACCTTTTCTTACCTATAAACCAGAAAGCTGAATATTTAAGAAGTGAAACATTTGTTTAAACCAGTAAAACTACAATACACAAATAAAACACATTAAAAACCTGCCGTGTGACACTTTGAAAAATGATGCAATAACCTTACCTTTAAACCAGTCAACCATCTTATAAACACATAAAACCTAAACATCCTAAAACCTAAACCTGGAGCATGACAGTTTGAAAATTGAATCCTCTTAAGTTATTTTGACTCACCTTATGTCACCTGAAAACCAGAAACCCATGTCATGAACTAGTGAAACATCTGTTAAACCAGTAAAACCTCTGATAAACCATAAAAATGTCTGATAGACCATTACATTCTTTTAAAGTGAATAGTATAAAAAAGACCAGTAAACCATGTTATAACCTACTGAAACATGTTATATACCAATTAAACATCTGATTAATCACTCAACCATACAAAAAAACCCCAAAAAAAAACCCTTGTAAACCTGGCACATAAAAGTTAATAAAGAAGAAAGAAAGAGAATCACATACATTTACTTTGACTTACCTTTTCTTACCTATAAATCAGAAAGCTACATTTTTAAAAAGTGAAACATTTGTTAAACCAGTAAAACTTCAATAAAATGTTTGATAAACGAGTAAACAGTACAATAAAACACATTATAGACCTGCTGCGTGACAGTTTGAAAAATGATGAAATCACCTTATCTAACCTTTAAACCAGTCAACCATCTTATAAACACGTAAAACATATATTTTGACTTACTTTATCTCACCTATAAACCAGAAACCCATGTCCTGAATGACTGAAACATCTGTTAAACCAGTAAAACCTCTAATAAACGCTAAATGTTTGATAGACCATTAAATTATTTTAAAGTGAATGCTATGATAGCAAAGTAAACCATGTTGTTACCTATTGAAAGATCTTATAAACCAATTAACCATTTGATAAACCACTAAATCATACAATAAACCGATAAAAAAATCTTGTAATTGTGGCACACAAAAGAAAAAAAAAAAAAAAGTTACATAATTTTTCTTTCACTTACCTTTTCTAACCTATGAACCAGAAAACCACATTTTTGAGAAGTGAAACATTTGTTAAACCAGTAAAACTACAATACACCGATAAAAGACATTAAAAACCTGCTGTGTGACAGAATGAAAAATGATTCAATAACCTTACCTTTAAACCAGTCAACCATCTTATAAACACAGAGAACCTAAACATCTGTGAAAACCAGTAAAACTTCTTTGACAATAGTAAAACTTGTGATCATGCAGTGAACCCTCATAGAAACTGTTAAAACAACTCACCTGGTGCATGACAGTCTGAAAAATGAGTCATTTTTATGTTACTTTGACTTACCTTATGTTATCAAGTAACCAGAAAACTTTGTTATTATTCAGTGAAATATCTGTTAAACCAGTAAAACCTCAGATAAACCAATAGAAACCATACAATAAACTTTTAAAACATCTTATTCACCAATTAAACATTTGATAAACCTAAACTATACAATAAACCATAAAAAAAACCTTGTAAACCTGGAACACAAAAGTCAAGAAAAAGGAGAAAAAGAATCACATAGATTTACTTTGACTTACCTTTTCTTTCCTATAAATCAGAAAGCAACATAGTTAAGGAGAGAAACATTTGTTAAACCAGTAAAACTTCAATAAAATCTTTGACAAACGACTAAACACTATGATAAATTAAAAAAAAAAAACCATAATAAACCGGCTGTGTAACAGTGTGAAAAATGATACAATAACCTTACCCCTTATGAACACATAAAACATAAACATCTTAAAAAATCAATAAAACATGACAAAAATTACACCTATGATCACTCAGTGAACCCTCATAGAAACGGTTAAAACATCTCCTACACCTGGTGCATGACAGTTTGAAAAAAAATGATCTTAACTTATTTTGACTCACCTTATCTCACCTGTAAACCAGAAACATAAATACATACATACATACTAAAGTACATCTCCAGCAAAACCTCTGATAAACCAAAGAAATATTTGATAGAGCATTACATTCTTTTAAAGTGAATAGTAAAATAAACCAGTAAACCATGTTATAACCAATTAAAACATCTCATATTCCAATAAAACATTTGATAAACCAGTAAACCATACAATAAAACAATTTAAAAAAAACAACCTCGTAAACCTGGAACACAAAAGTCAAGAAAAAGGAGAAAAAGAATCACATAGTTTTACTTTGACTTACCTTTTCTTACCTATAAACCAGAAAGCTGAATCATTCCTTTGAAAAATGAGTCTTAGTTTAGTTTGACTTACCTTATGTTATCTGGAAACCACAAAACTATGTTATTATGCAGTGAAACATCTGTTAAACCAGTAAAACCTCAGATAAACCAACAGAACATTTCAAAAATCAGAAAAAGGTCAAATTAAACAATAAAACATATAAACCTGGAGCATGACAGTTTGAAAACTGAATCATTACATTTTTTTAAAGTGAACAGTAAAAAAAACACACCAGTAAACCATGTTATGACCTATTGAAACATCTTATATAGCAACAAACCATTTGATAGACCAGTGAAACCATACAATAAACCACTATAAAAAAACTTGTAAACCTGGAACATGAAAGTTAATAACAAAAGAAAGAAAAAGAATCACATACATTTACTTTGACTTACCTATTCTAACCTATAAACCAGAAAACCACATATTTAAGGAGTGAAACATTGAAAAAAAGTGAAAAAAAATTATCTTAACTTATTTTGACTCACCTTATCTCACCTGTAAACCAGAAACATAAATACATACATACATAATAAAGTACATCTCCAGTAAAACCTCTGATAAACCAAAGAAATATTTTATAGAGCATTACATTCTTTTAAAGTGAATAGTAAAATAAACCAGTAAACCATGTTATAACCAATTAAAACATCTCATATTCCAATAAAACATTTGATAAACCAGTAAACCATACAATAAAACAATAAAAAAAACAACTTGTAAACTTGGAACACAAAAGTCAAGAAAAAGTAGAAAAAGAATCACATAGTTTTACTTTGACTTACCTTTTCTTACCTATAAATCAGAAAACCACATATTTAAGGAGTGAAACATTTGTTAAACCAGAAAGACTTCAATAAAATGTTTGATACAAGTAAACAACCAATAAAACACATTATAAACCTGCTGTGTGACAGTTTGAAAAAATGATTCAATAACCTTAACTAACCTAAAAATCTTAGAAAACCAGTAAGACTTCTGTTACAATAGTAAAACCTTTGATTATTCAGTGAACCCTCATAGAAACTGTTAAAACATCTCACCTGGTAAGCGACAGTTTGAAAAATGAATTGTATCAACTTATTTTGACTCACCTTATCTCACCTGTAAACCAGAAACATAAATACATACATACATATTAAAGTACATCTCCAGTAAAACCTCTGATAAACCAAAGAAATATTTGATAGAGCATTACATTCTTTTAAAGTGAATAGTAAAATAAACCAGTAAACCATGTTATAACCAATTAAAACATCTCAAATTCCAACAAAACATTTGATAAACCAGTAAACCATACAATAAAACAATAAAAAAAAACCTTGTAAACCTGGCACATGAAAGTAAAGAAAAAGGAGAAAAAGAATCACATAGTTTTACTTTAACTTACCTTTTCTTAACTATAAACCAGAAAGCTGAATATTTAAGAAGTGAAACATTTGTTAAACCAGTGAAACTACAATACACCAATAAAACACATTAAAAACCTGCTGTGTGACATTTTGAAAAATGATTCAATAACCTTACCTTTAAACCAGTCAACCTTCTTATAAACACATAAAACCTAAACATCTGTGAAAACCAGTAAAACTTCTTTGACAATAGTAAAACTTGTGATCATGCAGTGAATCCTCATAGAAACTGTTAAAACAACTCACCTGGTGCATGACAGTCTGAAAAAATTAGTCATTTTTATGTTACTTTGACTTACCTTATGCTATCAAGTAACCAGAAAACATTATTATTCAGTGAAATATCTGTTAAACCAGTAAAACCTCAGATAAACCTATAGAAACCATACAATAAACTTTTAAAACATCTTATACACCAATTAAACATTTGATAAACCCATAAACTATACAATAAAACCATAAAAAAGACATTGTAAACCTGGCACATAAAAGTAAAAAGAAAACAAAACAGAAAAAGAATCACATAGTTTTACTTTGACTTACCTTTTCTTTCCTATAAATCAGAAAGCCACATAGTTAAGGAGAGAAACATGAACACATAATAAAATAAATTAAATATGCATGACAGTTTGAAAAATGATTCATCTTAATTTAGTTTGACTTACCTTATGTTACCTGGTAACCAGAAAACTATGTTATTATGCAGTGAAACATCTGTTAAACCAGTAAAACCTCAGATAAACCAACAGAACATTTCAAAAATCAGAAAAAAGATAAATTAAACAATAAAACATCTTATAAACCTGCTGCATGACAGTTTGAAAAATGAATCACATTGACTTACCTTACCTAAAAACCAGAAAACCATGTTAGTAACTATTGAACCATCTTACAAAACATTGCATGAACCATTTTACTCCTAAATAAACTAATGAAAAATCTAATGAACTTGATGAATGACAGTTGGAAAAAAACATTATCTTATATTATTTTGACTTACCTTGTCTCACCTGTAGACCAGAAACCCATGTCATTAACTAGTGAAACATCTGTTAAACCAGTAAAACCTCTGATAAACCATAAAAATGTTTGATACACATTATAAACCTGCTGTGGGACACTTTGAAAAATGATTCAATAACCTTACCTTTAAAACAAGTAAAACTTCTAGACCAGTAAACCATGTTATAACCTATTGAAACATCTTATATACCAATAAAACATTTGGTCAACCAGTTAACCACATAATAAACCAATAAAAAAAACTTTGTAAAAATGGCACAGGGAAATTATTAAAAAAAAATAAAAACAAGGAATCACATAAACATACATACATACAGGAGTTAAACATTTGTTGAACCAGGAAAACAATCACATTAATTTACTTTGACTTACCTTTTCTTACCTGTCAATTGGAAAGCCACATAACTAAGGAGTTAAACATTTCATAAGAACTTGAATAAAATGTTTGACAATCGAGTAAACACTATAATACCAATAAAGCATATTATTAACGTGCTGTGTGACAGTTTGAAAAATGATTCAAGAACCTTACCTTTAAACCAGTAAACCATCTTATAAACATGTAAAACCTAAACATCTTGGAAAACAAGTGCAACACCTTTAACAATAGTAAAACTTATGATTATACGTTATTATTCCAGTGAAACATATGTTAAAAGCAGTAAAACCAAAAAAACCCTCAGATAAACCAATAGAACACTTGATAAACAGTTAAATTTATCAATAATCTTATAAACTGGTGCATGAAAATTTGAGAAATGAATTACCTTGATTCGTCTTACATGACCTATAAACCAGAAACCTATGTCATTAACTAGTGAAACCTCTGAAAACCAGTAAAACATTTGATAAACCAGTAAACAGCATAATAAACAATGATCATCTGATAAACCTGTTACATGTCAATTTGAAAAAGAATCACCTTGACTTTCCGTACTATGCCTACAAACCAGAAAACCTTGTTGAATATTGAAACATCTTATACACCAATAAAACATTTGATAAACCAGTAAAACATCTTATGAACTTAGTACATGACAGTTTGAAAACTTACCTTGAATAACCTTACCTTTAAACCACAAAACCATCTTATTAACTAGCAAAACGTGTTATAAACACATATATTCTAGTCATCTGAGAAAACCAGTACAATATCTTAAAAAACAGTAAAACCTATGATTATTTAGTCAACCCTACCTACTTTAAACTGATGAAACATCTTATAAACTTGGTGCATGACAGTTTGAAAAATTAATCAGCTTAACTTATTTTGACTCACCTTATCTCACCTGTAAACCAGAAACCCATGTCATTAACTAGTGAAACATCTGTTAAACCAGCAAAACCTCTGATAAACCAATAAAACATTTCAAAAATCAGAAAAAGGTCAAATTAAACAATAAAACATATAAACCTGGAGCATGACAGTTTGAAAACTGAATCATTACATTTTTAAAACTGAATAGTAAAAAAGAACAGGTAAACTATGTCATGAACCACTGAAACATCTTATCAACCAATAAAACATTAGATAAACCAGTAAACCATACAATACACCAATGAAAAAAACTTAACATGGCACATGAAAGTTAAAAAAAAAAAGTAGAAGAAAAAGAATCACATACATTTACTTTGACTTACCTTTTCTGACCTATAAAGCAGAAAGCCACATATTTGAGGAGTTAAACATTAGTTCAACCAGTAAAACTTCAATAAAGTGTTTGATAAACAAGTAAACAGTACAAGAAACCAATAAAACACAGTAAACCTGCTGTGTAACAGTTTAAAAATGATTAAATAACCTTACCTTACCTTTAAATTAGTCAACAATCTTATAAACACATAAACCTAAACATCTGTTAAAGCCAGTAAAACCTTGTTGAAAATGGTAAAACCTATAGTCCCTCAGTGAGCCCTCATAGAAACTGTTAAAACATCTCATCTGGTGCATGACAGTTTGAAAAATGAATCACTTTGACTTACCTTACCTACAACCTGGAAAACCA
The DNA here is from genome assembly GCF_026936395.1 of Plectropomus leopardus. Taxonomy (NCBI): domain Eukaryota; kingdom Metazoa; phylum Chordata; class Actinopteri; order Perciformes; family Serranidae; genus Plectropomus; species Plectropomus leopardus. Next base: position 19,086,936 of record NC_142178.1, read on the forward strand.
TGTTATTAAGTATTGAAGCATATTCTAAAACATTTTAGAAACCAGTGAACTCAAAACAAACCATTCAATTGTTTGAAAGACTATTACATTCTTTTAAAGTGAATAGTATAATAGACCAGTAAACCATGTTATAACTTATTGAAACATCTCATACACCAATAAAACATTTCATAAACCAGTAAACCATACAATAAACCAATAAAACATCTTATATATTTGGTACATGACAGTTTGAAAACTTACCTTGAATAAACTTACCTTTCAACGCACAGACAACCATCTTATTAACTGGTCAAACATCTTATAAGCGCATTTCATCGAATCATCTTGGACAACCAGTAAAACATCTTAAAAAATAGTAAGACTGTACGAAATAGTATGATGATTCAGTAAACCCTACTATACCATACCTACTATAAACCAATAAAACATCTTATAAACCTGCTGCATGACAGTTTGAAAAATGAGTCACATTGACTTACCTTACCTACAAACCAGAACACCATGCTGTCAACTATTGAAACATATTATAAGACATTTCAAATGCCAGTAAACTCCACAATAAAGCAATAAAAAAATCTTATAAACTTGGTACATGACAATTTGATGAAATGAATCGTATGAACTTATTTTGACTTACCTTATCTCACCTATAAACCAGAAACTCATATCATTAACCAGTGAAACATCCGTTAAACCAGTAAAACCTCTGATAAACCATAAAAACGTTTGATAGACCATTAAATAATTTTAAAGTAAATAGTACAATAAACCAGTAAACCATGCTATAAAATACTGGAAGATCTTATATGCCAATAAAACGTTTGATAAACCAGTAAACCACACAATAAACCGGTAAAAAGAAAACTTGTAAATCTGGCACGACAGTTAAAAACATGAATCGCATAAATTTACTTTGACTTACCTTTTCTTACCTAAATCCCACAAAGACACATTTTTAACGAGTGAAACATTTGTTTAACCAGTAAAACTACCTATACCATAACTAAAAATAACCAATAAAACATCTCATTCGCCTGCTGCTTGACAGTTTGAGTCATGATTCACCAAAACTTACCATCAATAACCTTACCTTACCTTTCAACCAGTAAACCATCTTGTGGCGCACTTCCACTACATGGTACCAGCTCTACTCTACTCTACTCTACTCTACTCTACTCTACTCTACTCTACTCTACTCTACTCTACTCTACTCTACTCGTCTTTTTTGGTTTTCCATTAGGAAAAACTTCCTGGTACCTGGTACCACCATTTTTGGTACCTGCTCTCCTGGGGTTCTACAAAAGGCAGACCTTGTACTCTGACGTACTAAAAGGTCACGTGAAACACTGCAGACCACTGAGTGGTCAGACAGAGTCGTCAGTGCGACTTCAATGCGCGGCACACACGGAATACCCTGAACAGCGCAAATAGCAAAGCTGTTGTAGCAGCTGCAGTTTTGTGTCATTTTTTTTTTTCATTCACAAAATGGCAACCAGAAAGATCAAACCGTGGTCGCTCACCGAGGTGCAAACGTTCCTCTCCTCGCTGGCCGACGAGCGTATACAGCAAGAGCAAGTATGTATAGTTTGAACTTCAGGGGAACGAAGGGGAGCTCTAAAACATTGTTCACTTTTGTGTAATTGATTATTTGTTTTCTGCACATAAAGTTCCGGAAATTTAAAAAATTTAAGACATAGAGGTAATATGTCAGTGTTGTGTGTTTATTTGCTCATTACATTCAATTTCTGAACATCTGTCTCCACTGTTTTACTTTTGTGTCTGTCCCTGCTGCGACCGTATGTGCGTGAAGCGGTGCTGCGGTCAGAGTCCTACATTTACGTAGTCACCTGAACTCCTCATCCAACAGAAGGGACAGAGAGAGACAGGAAATGTTACTGGCGGATATTAGTAGAATATTTTCGCAGTAGCCCAGTTATTGACCACGCATTGTCGTACAATTTATGCATGTGACATGTTTTAGTCGTGGCGCACACCGGAAAATGGGGCTCCGCCGAAAGCCACCTTGTAATTCAAACCGTGTGCGTATGTGTGAGTCGCATTGAAACTGACGTCACGGTAGGGTCGCTAGATGACCGGCTACACCGAGGCGGTACTATCTTCCAATGGAAAACCACCCCCAGACATAGCCAATACCAAAGACAAGTAGAGTAGCAATAAGTAGAGCCGTTACCATGTAGAGGAAATGCGCCATTAGTAACTAGTGACGCATCTTAAAAACATGCAAAGCCTAAACATCGTAGAATACCAGTAAAATATCTTTAACAATGGCAAAACCTATGATTATAGGTCATTATCCAGTAAAACATCTTATAAACGTGGTGCATTACAGTTTTGGAAAATGAATCACCTTAAGTTACTTTGACTTACCTTATGTTAGCTAGAAAGCAGATAAATGTCATGATTTCACTGGTATAAACCAACAAAACCTTACAGGAACCAGTGATTACCTTAAATAAACAGTCAAACCTATATTTAAATCAGTAAAACATCGTATGAACCATTACAACTTCTAATAAACCAGTAAGCCCCATTATAAACCAACAAAACATCGTATAAACTTGGTGCCTGACAATTTGAGAAACAAATCACCTTACCTTACATTTCCTTCACTATAAATGTAAAGGGTAAAACCTCTTTGTGAAATGTGATACAAACCAGTAAAAAGCCTGAGTAAAACCTGTAATAAACCAGTGAAACTTCATACACAGGTGAAACCTCTACTGTAGTAAACCAGTCTGTCATCTGCCAACCACTAACATGTCTGTCTGCCTAGTAGTTCTTCTGATGTCACAGCCCTCTCTCCTGTTCCGAGGCAGCATTCTATTGCCTTTATGAGTCACAGATAGAACAGAGCAGGATTCCGATTTCGAGGTCAGAGTGACATCATCTATCCAGTAAGATCACCTGCTGATATTTGATTACATTTCCATAGCAACTATCAAGACAATATCATAATGTCCTCTATGTCAATCAATTTGAGACTCAACCATAGACTCTATATAAAAATAGACGACATGACAATTCACCTAAAGTGTAACATTTTGGTCTCAGTTGCCCCCTGGTGTCTGGCTGCAGTATAGGTTGTAAAGCCCGTCCCTCCATGTTATTAAACAGGACATAGGCCAAACTAAAAACTCAAAATACATGCCAAATAAATGTTTTCCCAAAGAGCACTTCTGTCACTGAAGGTAGTTCTTATCTATGATTATATATAATTAGTGAATAGTAAAAATAAATGTATGAATAATAAAGTAAAGCAGTAAACCATGTTATAAACTATTGAAATATCATATACACCAATAAACCATTTGATAAACCAGTAAACCATACAGTAATCAACAAAAAACCTTGAAAATGTGGCTCATGAATTCTTAACAAAAGAAAGAAAAAGAATCACATACATTTACTTTTACTTACCTATTCTTACCTATGAAACAGAAAGCCACATTTTAAGGAGTAAAACATTTGTTAAAACAGTGAAACTTCAATAAAATGTTTGATAAATGAGTAAACACTACAATAAACCAATAAAACACATTATAAACCTGCTGTGTGACAGTTTGAAAAAAATGATTCAATGACCTTATCTTACCTTTAAACTAGTAAACCATCTAATAGACACGTAAAACCTAAACATCTTAGAAAATCAGTAAAACATGACAAAAATAACACTTATGATCATTCCTACACCTGGTGCATGACAGTTTGAAAAATGAATCATCTTAGTTTAGTTTGACTTACCTTATGTTATCTGGAAACCACAAAACTATGTTATTATGCAGTGAAACATCTGTTAAACCAGTAAAACCTCAGATAAACCGATACAACATTTCATAAATCAGTAAAAAGTCAAATTAAACAATATAACATCTGATAAACCTGGTGCATGACAGTTTGAAAAATGAATCACTTTGACTTAACTTCCCTGACCTAAAAACTGGAAAACCATGTTAGTAACTATCGAACCATCTTATAAAGTATTTCACGAAACATTGAACTCCAAAATAAACTAATGAAAATCTTATGAACTTGGCACATGACAGTTGGAAAAATAAGACGTCTTAACTTATTTTGACTTACCTTATCTCCTCTGAAAACCAGAAACCCATGTCATTAACTAGTGAAACAAACCAGTAAAACCTCTGATAAACCATTAAGTGTTTGTTACACATTAAAAACCTGCTGTGGGACAGTATGAAAAATGATTCAATAACCTTACCTTTAAACCAGTCAACCATCTTATAAACACATAAAACCTAAACATCTGTGAAAACCAGTAAAACTTCTTTGACAATAGTAAAACTTGTGATCATGCAGTGAACCCTCATAGAAACTGTTAAAACAACTCACCTGGTGCATGACAGTCTGAAAAAATTAGTCATTTTTATGTTACTTTGACTTACCTTATGCTATCAAGTAACCAGAAAACTTTGTTATTATTCAGTGAAATATCTGTTAAACCAGTAAAACCTCAGATAAACCAATAGAAACCATACAATAAACTTTTAAAACATCTTATACACCAATTAAACATTTGATAAACCAGTCAAGCATACAATAAACCAAAAAAAGACATTGTAAACCTGGCACATAAAAGTAAAAAAAAAAACAAAACAGAAAAAGAATCATATAGTTTTACTTTGACTTACCTTTTCTTTCCTATAAATCAGAAAGCCACATAGTTAAGGAGAGAAACATTTGTTAAACCAGTAAAACTTCAATAAAATCTTTGACAAACGACTAAACACTACAATAAATAATAATAAAAAAAACATAATAAACCGGCTGTGTAACAGTGTGAAAAATGATACAATAACCTTACCCCTTATGAACACATAAAACATAAACATCTTAGAAAATCAATAAAACATGACAAAAATTACACCTATGATCACTCAGTGAACCCTCATAGAAACGGTTAAAACATCTCCTACACCTGGTGCATGACAGTTTGAAAAAAAATTATCTTAACTTATTTTGACTTACCTTATCTCACCTGTAAACCAGAAACATAAATACATACATACATACTAAAGTACATCTCCAGTAAAACCTCTGATAAACCAAAGACATATTTGATAGAGCATTACATTCTTTTAAAGTGAATAGTAAAATAAACCAGTAAACCATGTTATAACCAATTAAAACATCTCATATACCAATAAAACATTTGATAAACCAGTAAACCATACAATAAAACAATAAAAAAACAAACAAACTTGTAAACCTGGCACATGAAAGTAAAGAAAAAGGAGAAAAAGAATCACATTGTTTTACTTTGACTTACCTTTTCTTACCTATAAACCAGAAAGCTGAATATTTAATAAGTGAAACATTTGTTAAACCAGTGAAACTACAATACACCAATAAAACACATTAAAAACCTGCTGTGACAGTTTGAAAAATTATGCAATAAACTTACCTTACCTTTAAACCAGTCAACCATCTTATAAACACATAAAACCTAAACATCTGTGAAAAACAGTAAAACTTCTTTGACAATAGTAAAACCTGTGATCACTCAGTGAACCCTCATAGAAACTGTTAAAACAACTCACCTGGTGCATGACAGTCTGAAAAATGAGTCATTTTTATGTGACTTTGACTTACCTTATGTTATCAAGTTACCAGAAAACTTTGTTATTATTCAGTGAAATATCTGTTAAACCAGTAAAACCTCAGATAAACCAACACAAAATTTCATAAATCAGTAAAAAACTAAACAATAAAACATCTCATAAACCTGGTGCATGACAGTTTGAAAAATGAATCACATTGACTTACCTTACCTACAAACCTGAAAACCATGTTATCAACAATTGAAACATATTATAAAACATTTCACATGCCAGTAAACTCCACAATAAACCTATAAAAAAATCTTACAAACTTGGTACATGACAGTTTGAAAAGTGAATCCTCTTAACTTATTTTGACTTACCTTATCTCACCTATAAACCAGAAACCCATGTCATTAACTAGTGAAACATCTGTTAAATCAGTAAAACCTCTGATAAACCATTAAAATGTTTGGTAGACCATTAAATCATTTTAAAGGGAATACTATAGCACAGTAGACCGTGGTATAACCTATTGAAAGATCTTATAGATAAAATGATTCAATAACAGTACTTTACCTTTAAACTAATCAACCTTCTTTTAAACAAGTAAAACATAAACATCTTAGAAAATCAATAAAACATGACAAAAATAACACCTATGATCACTCAGTGAACCCTCATAGAAACGGTTAAAACATCTCCTACACCTGGTGCATGACAGTTTGAAAAAAAAATGATCCTAACTTTTTTTGAATCACCTTATCTCACCTGTAAACCACAAAACTATGTTATTATGCAGTGAAACATCTGTTAAACCAGTAAAACCTCAGATAAACCAACAGAACATTTCAAAAATCAGAAAAGGTCAAATAATAAACCAAAGACATATTTGATAGAGCATTACATTCTTTTAAAGTGAATAGTAAAATAAACCAGTAAACCATGTTATAACCAATTAAAACATCTCATATACCAATAAAACATTTGATAAACCAGTAAACCATACAATAAAACAATAAAAAAAAAAACCTTGTAAACCTGGAACACAAAAGTCAAGAAAAAGGAGAAAAAGAATCACATAGTTTTACTTTGACTTACCTTTTCTTACCTATAAACCAGAAAGCCACATAGTTAAGGAGAGAAACATTTGTTAAACCAGTAAAACTTCAATAAAATCTTTGACAAACGACTAAACACTACAATAAATAATAATAAAAAAAAACATAATAAACCGGCTGTGTAACAGTGTGAAAAAATGATACAATAACCTTACCCCTTATGAACACGTAAAACATAAACATCTTAGAAAATCAATAAAACATGACAAAAATAAGACCTATGATCACTCAGTGAACCCTCATAGAAAGCAGTTAAAACATCTCCTACACCTGGTGCATGACAGTTTGAAAAAAAAAAATGATCTTAACTTTTTTTGACTCACCTTATCTCACCTGTAAACCAGAAACATAAATACATACATACATACTAAAGTACATCTCCAGTAAAACCTCTGATAAACCAAAGACATATTTGATAGAGCATTATATTCTTTTAAAGTGAATAGTATAAAAAAGACCAGTAAACCATGTTATAACCTACTGAAACATGTTATATACCAATTAAACATCTGATTAATCACTCAATCATACAAAAAAAGTACAAAACTTGTAAACCTGGCACATAAAAGTTAATAAAGAAGAAAGAAAGAGAATCACATACATTTACTTTGACTTACCTTTTCTTACCTATAAATCAGAAAGCTACATTTTTAAAAAGTGAAACATTTGTTAAACCAGTAAAACTTCAATAAAATGTTTGATAAACGAGTAAACAGTACAATAAAACACATTATAGACCTGCTGTGTGACAGTTTGAAAAATGACTAAACAACCTTATCTTACCTTTAAACCAGTCAACCATCTTATAAACACGTAAAACATATATTTTGACTCACCTTATCTCACCTATAAACCAGAAACCCATGTCAGGAACTAGTGAAACATTTGTTAAACCAGTAAAACCTCTAATAAACCATTAAATGTTTGATAGACCATTAAATTATTTTAAAGTGAATACTATGATAGAAAAGTAAACCATGTTGTAACCTATTGAAAGATCTTATAAACCAATTAACCATTTGATAAACCACTAAATCATACAATAAACCGATAAAAAAAACCTTGTAATTGTGGCACATAAAAAGTTAAAAAGAAGAAAGAAAGAGAATCACATAATTTTTCTTTCACTTACCTTTTCTAAACTATGAACAAGAAAGCTACATTTTTTGGGAGTGAAACATTTGTTAAACCAGTAACACTTCAATAAATGCTTGATAGACCAGTAAACACTACAATGAACCAATAAAACACATAATAAACCTGCTGTGTGACATTTTGAAATGTGATTAAATAACCTTACCTTACCTTTAAACTAATCAAACTTCTTTTAAACACGTGAAACCTGAACATCTTAGAAAATCAGTAAAACTTCTTTGACAATAGTAAAACCTGTGATCACTCAGTGAACCCTCATAGAAACTCTTAAAACATCTCCTACACCTGGTGCATGACAGTTTAAAATGAGTCATCTTAATTTACTTTGACTTACCTTATGTTATCTGGTAACCAGAAACTATGTTATTATGCAGTGAAACATCTGTTAAACCAGTAAAACCTCAGATAAACCAACACAAAATTTCATAAATCAGTAAATGGCAAAATTAAACAATAAAACATCTCATAAACCTGGTGCATGACAGTTTTAAATGAATCACTTTGACTTACCTTTCCTTACCTAAAAACTGGAAAACCATGTTAGTAACTATCGAACCATCTTATAAAGTATTTCACGAAACATTGAACTCCAAAATAAACTAATGAAAATCTTATGAACTTGGCACATGACAGTTTGAAAAATAAAACATCTTAACTTATCTTGACTTACCTTATCTCCTCTGAAAACCAGAAACCCATGTCATAAACTAGTGAAACAAACCAGTAAAACCTCTGATAAACCATTAACTGTTTGTTACACATTAAAAACCTGCTGTGGGACACTTTGAAAAATGATGCAGTAACCTTACCTTACCTTTAAACTAATCAACCATCTAATAAACACATAAAACCTAAACATCTGTGAAAACAAGTAAAACTTCTTTGACAATAGTAAAACTTGTGATCATGCAGTGAACCCTCATAGAAACTGTTAAAACAACTCACCTGGTGCATGACAGTCTGAAAAAAAAATTATCTTAACTTATTTTGACTCACCTTATGTTATCTAGTAACCAGAAAACTTTGTTATTATTCAGTGAAATATCTGTTAAACCAGTAAAACCTTAGATAAAGCAATAGAAACCATACAATAAACTTTTAAAACATCTTATACACCAATTAAACATTTGATAAACCCAGAAACTATACAATAAAACCATAAAAAAGACATTGTAAACCTGGCACATAAAAGTAAAAAGAAAACAAAACAGAAAAAGAATCACATAGTTTTACTTTGACTTACCTTTTCTTTCCTATAAATCAGAAAGCCACATAGTTAAGGAGAGAAACATTTGTTAAACCAGTAAAACTTCAGATAAAATCTTTGACAAACGACTAAACACTACGATAAATTAAACAATAAAAATCTTATAAACCTGGTGTGACAGTGTGAAAAATGATACAATAACCTTACCCTTATGAACAACATAAAAACATAAACATCTTAGAAAATCAATAAAACATGACAAAATTACACCTATGATCACCAGTGAACTCCTTAAACAAACCAATGAAAAATCTTATAAACCTGGTGCATGACAGTTTGAAAAATTAATCATCTTAACTTATTTTGACTTACCTTATCTCACCTGTAAACCAGAAACCCATGTCATTAACTAGTGAAACATCTGTTAAAGAAGCAAAACCTCAGATAAACCAAAAATAGATAGATAATTACATTCTTTTCAAACTGAAAAGTAAAAAAGAACAGTAAACTATGTTATGAACCATTGAAACATCTTATATACCAATAAAACATTTGATAAAACCAGTAAACCATACAATAACTCATAAAAAAACCTGAACATTGCACATGAAAGTAAAAAAAAGGAGAAAAAGAATCACATAAATTTACTTTGACTTACCTTTTCTGACCTATAAACCAGAAAGCCACATATTTGAGGAGTTAAACATTTGTTCAACCAGTAAAACTTCAATAAAGTGTTTGATAAACAAGTAAACAGTACAAGAAACCAATAAAACACAGTATAAACCTGCTGTGTGACAGTTTAAAAATGATTCAATAACCTTACCTTACCTTTAAACTGGTCAACCATCTTATAAACACATAAACTTAAACATCTGTTAAAACCAGTAAAACTTTGTTGACAAATAGTAAAACCTGTGATCATGCAGTGAACCTCATAAAAACTGTTAAAACAACTCACCTGGTGCATGACAGTCTGAACAAAAATCACATGTGACTTTGACTTACCTACAACCTGAAAACCATGTTATTCAGTGAAATATTGTTAAACCAGTTAAACCTCAGATAAACCAACACATTTCATAAATCAGTAAAAAATTAAACCAATAAAACATCTCATAAACCTTGGTACATGACAGTTTGAAAATGAATAAACTACCTACAACTGAAAACCATGTTATCAACTATTGAAACATATTATAAAACATTTCACATGCCAGTAAACTCCACAATAAACCTCTTACAAACTTGGTACATGACAGTTTGAAAAGTGAATCCTCTTAACTTATTTTGACTTACCTTATCTCACCTATAAACCAGAAAGCCATGTCATTAACTAGTGAAACATCTGTTAAACCAGTAAAACCTCTGATAAACCATTAAAATGTTTGGTAGACCATTAAATCATTTTAAAGGGAATACTATAGCACAGTAGACCGTGGTATAACCTATTGAAAGATCTTATAGATAAAATGATTCAATAACCGTACTTTACCTTTAAGCTAATCAACCTTCTTTTAAACAAGTAAACAAGTAAAACATGACAAAAATAACACCTATGATCACTCAGTGAACCCTCATAGAAACTGTTAAAACATCCTACACCTGGTGCATGACAGTTTGAAAAATGAGTCATCTTAGTTTAGTTTGACTTACCTTATGTTATCTGGAAACCACAAAACTATGTTATTATGCAGTGAAACATCTGTTAAACCAGTAAAACCTCAGATAAACCAACAGAACATTTCAAAAATCAGAAAAAGGTCAAATTAAACAATAAAACATATAAACCTGGAGCATGACAGTTTGAAAACTGAATCATTACATTTTTTAAAGTGAATAGTATAAAAAAGACCAGTAAACCATGTTATAACCTACTGAAACATCTTATATAGCAACAAACCATTTGATAAACCAGTGAAACCATACAATAAACCACTATAAAAAAACTTGTAAACCTGGAACACGAAAGTTAATAACAAAAGAAAGAAAAAGAATCACATACATTCACTTTGACTTACCTATTCTAACCTATAAACCAGAAAGCCACATTTTTAAGAAGTGAAACATTTGTTAAACCATTAAAACTACAATAAAATGTTTGATAAATGAGTAAACGCTACAATAAACCAATAATACACATTATAAACCTGCTGTGGGACACTTTGAAAAAATGATTCAATAACCTTAACTAACCTAAAAATCTTAGAAAACCAGTAAGACTTCTGTTACAATAGTAAAACCTTTGATTACTCAGTGAACCCTCATAAAAACTGTAAAAACATCTCACCTGGTAAACGACAGTTTGAAAAATGAATCGTATCAACTTATTTTGACTTACCATATCTCACCTGTAAACCTGAAACCTATGTCATTAACTAGTGAAACATCTTATATACCAATAAAACAGTTGGTCAACCAGTTAACCACATAATAAACCAATAAAAAAACTTTGTAAAAATGGTGCAGGGAAATTATTAAAAAAAATAAAGACATACAATAAACCACATAAACATACATACATACAGGAGTTAAACATTTGTTGAACCAGGAAAACAATCACATACATTTACTTTGACTTACCTTTTCTTACCTGTAAATTGGAAAGCCACATAACTAAGGAGTTAAACATTTCATAACCAGTAGAACTTGAATAAAATGTTTGATAATCGAGTAAACACTATAATACCAATAAAACATATTATTAACGTGCTGTGTGACAGTTTGAAAAATGATTCAAGAACCTTACCTTTAAACCAGTAAACCATCTTATAAACATGTAAAACCTAAACATCTTGGAAAACAAGTGCAACACCTTTAACAATAGTAAAACTTATGATTATACGTTATTATTCCAGTGAAACATATGTTAAAACCAGTAAAACCAGTAAAACCTCAGATAAACCAATAGAACACTTGATAAAACAGTAAACGGTTAAATTTATCAATAAATAATCTTATAAACCGGTGCATGAAAATTTGAGAAATGAATTACCTTGACTCGTCTTACATGACCTATAAACCAGAAACCTATGTCATTAACTAGTGAAACCTCTGAAAACCAGTAAAACATTTGATAAACCAGTAAACAGCATAATAAACAATGATCATCTGATAAACCTGTTACATGTCAATTTGAAAAAGAATCACCTTGACTTTCCGTACTATGCCTACAAACCAGAAAACCTTGTTGAATATCGAAACATCTTATACACCAATAAAACATTTGATAAACCAGTAAACTCTGCAATAAACCAGTAAAACACCTTATGAACTTAGTACATGACAGTCTGAAAACTTACTTTGAATAACCTTACCTTTAAACCACAAAACCATCTTATTAACTAGCAAAACATGTTGTAAACACATATATTCTAATCATCTTAGAAAACCAGTACAATATCTTAAAAAACAGTAAAACCTATGATTATTTAGTCAACGCTACCTACTTTAAACTGAAACATCTTATAAACCTGGTGCATGACAATTTGAAAAATGAATCACATTGACTTACCTTACCTACAAACCTGAAAACCATGTTATCAACTATTGAAACATATTATAAATCATTTCACATGCCAGTAAACTCCACAATAAACCTATAAAAAAATCTTACAAACTTGGTGCATGACAGTTTGAAAAATTAATCATCTTAACTTATTTTGACTTACCTTTTCTCACCTGTAAACCAGAAACCCATGTCATGTACTAGTGGAACATCTGTTAAACCAGTAAAACCTCTGATAAACCAAAAAATGTTTGATAGACAATTACATTTTTTAAAACTGAATAGTAAAAAAGAACAGCTAAACTATGTTATGAACCATTAACACGTCTTATCAACCAATAAAACATTAGATAAACCAGTAAACCATACAATAACTCATAAAAAAACTGAACATGGCACATGAAAGTTTAAAAAAAAGTAGAAGAAAAAGAATCACATACATTTACTTTGACTTACCTTTTCTGACCTATAAAGCACAAAGCCACATATTTGAGGAGTTAAACATTTGTTCAACCAGTAAAACTTCAATAAACTGTTTGATAAACAAGTAAACAGTACAAGAAACCAATAAAACACAGTATAAACCTGCTGTGTAACAGTTTAAAAATGATTAAATAACCTTACCTTACCTTTAATCTGGTCAACAATCTTATAAACACATAAACTTAAACATCTGTTAAAGCCAGTAAAACTTTGTTGAAAATAGTAAAACCTATAGTCCCTCAGTGAGCCCTCATAGAAACTGTTAAAACATCTCACCTGGTGCATGACAGTTTGGAAAATAAATCAAATTAACTTATTTTGACTTACCTTATCTCACCAATGAACCAGAAACCCATGTCATTAACTAGTGAAAAATGTTAAACCAGTAAAACCTCTGATAAACCATTCCCTTGTTTGAAAGACCATTACATTCTTTTAAAGTGAATAGTATAATAGACCAGTAAACCATGTTATAACCAATTAAAACATCTCATATACCAATAAAACATTTGATAAACCAGTAAACCATACAATAAAACAATAATAAAAAAAAAAAACCTTGTAAACCTGGCACATGAAAGTAAAGGAAAAGAAAAAAAAGAATCGCATAAGTCAACTTTGACTTACCTTTTCTTAACTATAAACCAGAAAGCTGAATATTTAAGAAATGAAACATTTGTTAAACCAGTGAAACTACAATACACCAATAAAACACATTAAAAACCTGCTGTGTGACATTTTGAAAAATGATTCAGTAAACTTACCTTACCTTTAAACCAGTCAACCTTCTTATAAACACATGAAACCTAAAAATCTGTGAAAACCAGTAAAACTTCTTTGACAATAGTAAAACCTGTGATTACTCAGTGAACCCTCATAGAAACTGTTCAAACATCTCCTACACCTGGTGCATGACAGTTTGAAAAATGATTCATCTTAATTTAGTTTGACTTACCTTATGTTACCTGGTAACCAGAAAACTATGTTATTATGCAGTGAAACATCTGTTAAACCAGTAAAACCTCAGATAAACCAATACAACATTTCAAAAATCAGAAAAAAGTTAAATTAAACAATAAAACATCATATAAACCTGGAGCATGACAGTTTGAAAAATGAATCACTTTGACTTACCTTACCTTACCTAAAAACCAGAAAACCATGTCATTAACTATTGAACCATCTTATAAAACATTTCATGAACCATTTAACTCCAAAATAAACTAATGAAAAAACTTATGAACTTGGTGAATGACAGTTGGAAAAAAACATTATCTTATATTATTTTGACTTACCTTATCTCACCTGTAGACCAGAAACCCATGTCATTAACAACTGAAACATCTGTTAAACCAGTAAAACCTCTGATAAACCATAAAAATGTTTGATACACATTATAAACCTGCTGTGGGACACTTTGAAAAATGATTCAATAACCTTACCTTACCTTTAAACCAGTAAACCATCTTATAAACACGTAAAACCTAAACATCTTAGAAAACAAGTAAAACTTCTAGGCCAGTAAACCATGTTATAACCTATTGAAACATCTTATAAACCAATAAAACATTTGGTCAACCAGTTAACCACATAATAAACCAATAAAAAAAAAAAACATTGTAAAAATGGCGCAGGGAAATTATTTTTTTTTTTAAAAAAAGACTAGGAATCACATAAATCAACTTTGACTTACCTTTTCTTACCTATAAACCAGAAAGCAACAATGTTCAGGAGTTAAACGTTTGTTGAACCAGGAAAACTTCAATAAAATGTTTGATAATCGAGTAAACAGTACGTTACCAATAAAATATATTATGAACCTGCTGTGTGACAGTTTGAAAAATGATTCAAGAACCTTACCTTTAAACCAGTAAACCATCTTATAAACATGTAAAACCTAAACATCTTGGAAAACAAATAAACAAGTAAACAAGTAAACAGTACAATAAACAATGATCATCTGATAAACCTGTTACATGTCAATTTGAAAAAGAATCACCTTGACTTTCCGTACTATGCCTACAAACCAGAAAACCTTGTTGAATATCGAAACATCTTATACACCAAGAAAACATTAGATAAACCAGTAAACTCTGCAATAAACCAGTAAAACATCTTATGAACTTAGTACATGACAGTCTGAAAACTTACCTTGAATAACCTTACCTTTAAACCACAAAACCATCTTATTAACTAGCAAAACATGTTGTAAACACATATATTCTAATCATCTTAGAAAACCAGTACAATATCTTAAAAAACAGTAAAACCTATGATTATTTAGTCAACCCTACCTACTTTAAACTGAAACATCTTATAAACCTGGTGCATGACAATTTGAAAAATGACATTGACTTACCTTACCTACAAACCTGAAAACCATGTTATCAACTATTGAAACATATTATAAATCATTTCACATGCCAGTAAACTCCACAATAAACCTATAAAAAAATCTTACAAACTTGGTGCATGACAGTTTGAAAAATTAATCATCTTAACTTATTTTGACTTACCTTTTTGACTTTGACTTATGCAATGAACCCTCATAGAAACTGTTAAAACAACTCACCTGGTGCATGACAGTCTGAAAAAAATAGTCATTTTTATGTTACTTTGACTTACCTTATGCTATCAAGTAACCAGAAAACTTTGTTATTATTCAGTGAAATATCTGTTAAACCAGTAAAACCTCAGATAAACCAATAGAAACCATACAATAAACTTTTAAAACATCTTATACACCAATTAAACATTTGATAAACCAGTCAAGCATACAATAAACCATAAAAAGACATTGTAAACCTGGCACATAAAAGTAAAAAAAACAAAAAAAAAAACAGAAAAAGAATCATATAGTTTTAGTTTGACTTACCTTTTCTTACCTATAAACCAGAAAGCCACATAGTTAAGGAGAGAAACATTTGTTAAACCAGTAAAACTTCAATAAAATCTTTGACAAACAACTAAACACTACAATAAATTTAAAAAAAAAAAAAAAACTTAATAAACCGGCTGTGTAACAGTGTGAAAAAATGATACAATAACCTTACCCCTTATGAACACGTAAAACATAAACATCTTAGAAAATCAATAAAACATGACAAAAATAAGACCTATGATCACTCAGTGAACCCTCATAGAAACGGTTAAAACATCTCCTACACCTGGTGCATGACAGTTTGAAAAAACATTATCCTAACTTATTTTGAATCACCTTATCTCACCTGTAAACCAGAAACATAAATACATACATACATAATAAAGTACATATCCAGTAAAACCTCTGATAAACCAAAGACATATTTGATAGAGCATTACATTCTTTTAGAGTGAATAGTAAAATAAACCAGTAAACCATGTTATAACCAATTGAAACATCTCATATACCAATAAAACATTTGATAAACCAGTAAACCATACAATAAAACAATAAAAAAACAAACAAACTTGTAAACCTGGACAGAAGAGTCAAGAAAAAGGAGAAAAATCACATAGTTTCACTTTGACTTACCTTTTCTTACCTATAAACCAGAAAGCTGAATCATTCCTTTGAAAAATGAGTCTTTGTTTAGTTTGACTTACCTTATGTTATCTGGAAACCACAAAACTATGTTATTATGCAGTGAAACATCTGTTAAACCAGTAAAACCTCAGATAAACCAACAGAACATTTCAAAAATCAGAAAAAGGTCAAATTAAACAATAAAACATATAAACCTGGAGCATGACAGTTTGAAAACTGAATCATTACATTTTTTTTTAAAGTGAATAGTATAAAAATGACCAGTAAACCATGTTATAACCTATTGAAACATCTTATATAGCAACAAACCATTTGATGAACCAGTGAAACCATACAATAAACCACTATAAAAAAAACTTGTAAACCCGGGACATGAAAGTTAATAACAAAAGAAAGAAAAAGAATCACATACATTCACTTTGACTTACCTATTCTAACCTATAAACCAGAAAGCCACATTTTTAAGAAGTGAAACATTTGTTAAACCATTAAAACTACAATAAAATGTTTGATAAATGAGTAAACGCTACAATAAACCAATAATACACATTATAAACCTGCTGTGGGACACTTTGAAAAATGATTCAATAACCTTACCTTTAAAACAAGTAAAACTTCTTGGCCAGTAAACCGTGTTATAACCTATTGAAACATCTTATATACCAATAAAACATTTGGTCAACCAGTTAACCACATAATAAACCAATAAAAAAAACTTTGTAAAAATGGCGCAGGGAAATTATTAAAAAAAATAAAAACAAGGAATCACATAAACATACATACATACAGGAGTTAAACATTTGTTGAAACAGGAAAACAATCACATACATTTACTTTGACTTACCTTTTCTTACCTGTAAATTGGAAAGCCACATAACTAAGGAGTTAAACATTTGATAACCAGTAGAACTTGAATAAAATGTTTGATAATCGAGTAAACGGTATGTTACCAATAAAGCATATTATTAAGCATATTACTAAACATCTTAGAAAACAAGTAAAACTTCGAGGCCAGTAAACCATGTTATAACCTATTGAAACATCTTATATACCAATAAAACATTTGGTCAACCAGTTAACCACATAATAAACCAATAAAAAAAAAAACTTGTAAAAATGGCGCAGGGAAATTATTAAAAAAATGTAAAGACAAGGAATCACATAAATCAACTTTGACTTACCTTTTCTTACCTATAAACCAGAAAGCAACAATGTTCAGGAGTTAAACGTTTGAACAAGTAAACAGCGTAATAAACAATGATCATCTGATAAACCTGTTCCATGTCAATTTGAAAAAGAATCACCTTGACTTTCTGTACTATGCCTACAAACCAGAAAACCTTGTTGAATATTGAAACATCTTATACACCAATAAAACATTTGATAAACCAGTAAACTCTGCAATAAACCAGTAAAACACCTTAGGAACTTAGTACATGACAGTTTGCAAACTTACCTTGAATAACCTTACCTTTAAACCACAAAACCAACTTATTAACTAGCAAGACATGTTGTAAACACATATATTCTAATCATCTGAGAAAACCAGTACAATATCTTAAAAAACAGTAAAACCTATGATTATTTAGTCAACCCTACCTACTTTAAACTGAAACATCTTATAAACTTGGTGCATGACAGTTTGAAAAATTAATCATCTTAACTTATTTTGACTCACCTTATCTCACCTGTAAACCAGAAACCCATGTCATGAACTAGTGAAACATCTATTAAACCAGTAAAACCTCTGAAAAACCATTTAAATGTTTGATAAACCATAACATTCAATACACCAGTAAACCCTGTTATAACCTAATGAAACATCTTATACCCCAATTAACTACAGTATTTGATAAATAAAAATGAAAAATAAATGAACATGAAAAATTAAATAGCCTTAACTTATTTTGACTTACTTTATCTCACCTGTAAACCAGAAACCAACGTCATGTACTAGTGGAACATCTGTTAAACCAGTAAAACATTTGATAAACCAGTAAACAGCATAATAAACAATGATCATCTGATAAACCTGTTACATGTCAATTTGAAAAAGAATCACCTTGACTTTCCGTACTATGCCTACAAACCAGAAAACCTTGTTGAATATTGAAACATCTTATACACCAATAAAACATTTGATAAACCAGTAAACTCTGCAATAAACCAGTAAAACACCTTAGGAACTTAGTACATGACAGTTTGCAAACTTACCTTGAATAACCTTACCTTTAAACCACAAAACCATCTTATTAACTAGCAAAACATGTTGTAAACACATATATTCTAATCATCTTAGAAAACCAGTACAATATCTTAAAAAACAGTAAAACCTATGATTATTTAGTCAACCCTACCTACTTTAAACTGAAACATCTTATAAACTTGGTGCATGACAGTTTTAAAAATTAATCATCTTAACTTATTTTGACTTGCCTTATCTCACCTATAAACCAGAAACCCATGTCATGAACTAGTGAAACATCTATTAAACCAGTAAAACCTCTGAAAAACCATTTAAATGTTTGATAAACCATAACATTCAATACACCAGTAAACCCTGTTATAACCTAATGAAACATCTTATACCCCAATAAACTACAGTATTTGATAAATAAAAATGAAAAATAAATGAACATGAAAAATAAATAGCCTTAACTTATTTTGACTTACCTTATCTCACCTGTAAACCAGAAACCAATGTCATGTACTAATGGAACATCTGTTAAACCAGTAAAACCTCTGATAAACCAGTAAACCATACAAGAAAGCAATAAACAAAAACCTTATTAACGTGGCACATGAAAGTAAAAAAAAAGGAAAAAGAATAACACACATTTACTTTGACTTACCTTTTCCCACCTATAAACCAGAAAGCCACATATTTAAGGAGTGAAACATTTGTTAAACCAGTAAAACTACAATAAAATCTTTGATAAATGAGTAAACACTACAATTGACAAATAAAACCCATTATAAACCTTAACACATTATAAAATATTTCAATAACCTTACCTTACCTTTTAACCAGTCAACCATCTCATAAACATGTAAAATCTAAACATCTGTGAAAACCAGTAAAACTTCTTTGACAATAGTAAAACCTGTGATCACTCAGTGAACCCTCATAGAAACTCTTAAAACATCTCCTGCACCTGGTGCATGACAGTTTGAAATATGGGTCATCTTAATTGACTTTTACTTACCTTATGTTATCTAGTAACCAGAAACTTTGTTATTATTCAGTGAAATATCTGTTAAACCAGTAAAACCTCAGATAAACCAACAGAACGTTTCATGAATTAGTAAATGGTAAAATTAAACAATAAAACATCTTATAAACCTGGTGCATGACAGTTTGAAAAATGAATCTCTGTGACTTACCTTACCTTACCTACAACTCGGAAAACCATGTTATTAACTATTGAAGCATATTCTAAAACATTTCAGAAGCCAGTGAACTCCAAAACAAACCAATGAAAAATCTTATAAACCTGGTGCATGACAGTTTGAAAAATTAATCAGCTTAACTTATTTTGACTTACCTTATCTCACCTGTAAACCAGAAACCCATGTCATTAACTAGTGAAACATCTGTTAAAGAAGCAAAACCTCAGATAAACCAAAATAGATAGATAATTACATTTTTTCAAACTGAAAAGTAAAAAAGAACAGGTAAACTATGTTATGAACCATTAAAACATCTTATCAACCAATAAAACATTAGATAAACCAGTAAACCATACAATAACTCATAAAAAAAACCTGAACATTGCACATGAAAGTTAAAAAAAAGTAGAAGAAAAAGAATCACATAAATTTACTTTGACTTACCTTTTCTGACCTATAAAGCAGAAAGCCACATATTTGAGGAGTTAAACATTTGTTCAACCAGTAAAACTTCAATAAAGTGTTTGATAAACAAGTAAACAGTACAAGAAACCAATAAAACACAGTATAAACCTGCTGTGTGACACTTTGAAAAATGATTAAATAACCTTACCTTACCTTTAAACCAGTCAAACTTCTTTTAAACATGTGAAACCTAAACATCTTAGAAAATCAGTAAAACATGACAAAAATAACACCTACGATCATTCCTACACCTGGTGCATGACAGTTTGAAAAATGAATCATCTCTAAAACACAGTATAAACCTGCTGTGTAACAGTTTAAAAATGATTAAATAACCTTACCTTACCTTTAAACTGGTCAACAATCTTATAAACACATAAACCTAAACATCTGTTAAAGCCAGTAAAACTTTGTTGAAAATAGTAAAACCTATAGTCCCTCAGTGAGCCCTCATAGAAACTGTTAAAACATCTCACCTGGTGCATGACAGTTTGAAAAATGAATCACTTTGACTTACCTTACCTACAACCTGGAAAACCATGTTATTAAGTATTGAAGCATATTCTAAAACATTTTAGAAACCAGTGAACTCCAAAACAAACCATTCAATTGTTTGAAAGACTATTACATTCTTTTAAAGTGAATAGTATAATAGACCAGTAAACCATGTTATAACCTATTGAAACATCTCATACACCAATAAAACATTTCATAAACCAGTAAACCATACAATAAACCAATAAAACATCTTATATATTTGGTAAATGACAGTTTGAAAACTTACCTTGAATAAACTTACCTTTCAACGCACAGACAACCATCTTATTAACTGGTCAAACATCTTATAAGCGCATTTAATCGAATCATCTTGGACAACCAGTAAAACATCTTAAAAAATAGTAAGACTGTACGAAATAGTATGATGATTCAGTAAACCCTACTATACCATACCTACTATAAACCAATAAAACATCTTATAAACCTGCTGCATGACAGTTTGAAAAATGAGTCACATTGACTTACCTTACCTACAAACCAGAGCACCATGCTGTCAACTATTGAAACATATTATAAGACATTTCATATGCCAGTAAACTCCACAATAAAGCAATAAAAAAATCTTATAAACTTGGCACATGACAGTTTGATGAAATGAATCGTATGAACTTATTTTGACTTACCTTATCTCACCTACAAACCAGAAACTCATATCATTAACCAGTGAAACATCTGTTAAACCAGTAAAACCTCTGATAAACCATAAAAACTTTTGATTGACCATTAAATAATTTTAAAGTAAATAGTACAATAAACCAGTAAACCATGCTATAAAATACTGGAAGATCTTATATGCCAATAAAACGTTTGATAAACCAGTAAACCACACAATAAACCGGTAAAAAAAACCAACTTGTAAATCTGGCGCATGACAGTTAAAAACATGAATCGCATAAATTTACATTGACTTACCTTTTCTTACCTAAAGCCCAGAAAGACACATCTTTAACGAGTGAAACATTTGTTTAACCAGTAAAACTACCTATACCATAACTACAAATAACCAATAAAATATCTCATTCGCCTGCTGCTTGACAGTTTGAATCATGATTCACCAAAACTTACCATCAATAACCTTACCTTACCTTTCAACCAGTAAACCATCTTGTGGCGCACTTCCACTACATGGTACCAGTTCTACTCTACTCTACTCGCCTTTTTTGGTTTTCCATTAGGAAAAACTTCCTGGTACCTGGTACCACCATTTTTGGTACCTGCTCTCCTGGGGTTCTACAAAAGGCAGACCTTGTACTCTGACGTACTAAAAGGTCACGTGAAACACTGCAGACCACTGAGTGGTCAGACAGAATCGTCAGTGCGACTTCAATGCGCGGCACACACGGAATACCCTGAACAGCGCAAATAGCAAAGCTGTTGTAGCAGCTGCAGTTTTGTGTCATTTTTTTTTCTTTCACAAAATGGCAACCAGAAAGATCAAACCGTGGTCGCTCACGGAGGTGCAAACGTTCCTCTCCTCGCTGGCCGACGAGCGTATACAGCAAGAGCAAGTATGTATAGTTCGAATTTCAGGGGAACGAAGGGGAGCTCTAAAACATTGTTCACTTTTTTGTAATTGATTATTTGTTTTCTGCACATAAAGTTCCGGAAATTTAAAAAATTTAAGACATAGAGGTAATATGTCAGTGTTGTGTGTTTATTTGCTCATTACATTCAATTTCTGAACATCTGTCTCCACTGTTTTACTTTTGTGTCTGTCCCTGCTGCGACCGTATATGCATGAAGCGGTGCTGCGGTCAGAGTCCTACATTTACGTAGTCACCTGAACTCCTCATCCAACAGAAGGGACAGAGAGAGACAGGAAATGTTACAGGCGGATATTAGTAGAATATTTTCGCAGTAGCCCAGTTATTGACCACGCATTGTCGTACAGTTTATGCATGTGACATGTTTTAGTCGTGGCGCACACCGGAAAATGGGGCTCCGCCGAAAGCCACCTTGTAATTCAAACCGTGTGCGTATGTGTGAGTCGCATTGAAACTGACGTCACAGCAGCGTCGCAATGATGACCGGCTACACTGAGGCGGTACTATCTTCCAATGGAAAACCACCCCCAGACATAGCCAATACCAAAGGCAAGTAGAGTAGCAATAAGTAGAGCCGTTACCATGTAGAGGAAATGCGCCATTAGTAACTAGTGACACATCTTAAAAACATGCAAAGCCTAAACATCGTAGAATACCAGTAAAATATCTTTAACAATGGCAAAACCTATGATTATAGGTCATTATCCAGTAAAACATCTTATAAACGTGGTGCATTACAGTTTTGGAAAATGAATCACCTTGAAGTTACTTTGACTTACCTTATGTTAGCTAGAAAGCAGATAAATGTCATGATTTCACTGGAATAAACCAACAAAACCTTACAGGAATCAGTGATTACCTTAAATAAACAGTTAAACCTATATTTAAATCAGTAAAACATCGTATGAACCATTACAACTTCTAATAAACCAGTAAGCCCCATTATAAACCAACAAAACATCGTATAAACTTGGTGCCTGACAATTTGAGAAACAAATCACCTTACCTTACATTTCCTTCACTATAAATGTAAAAGGTAAAACCTCTTTGTGAAATGTGTTACAAACCAGTAAAAAGCCGGAGTAAAACCTGTAATAAACCAGTGAAACTTCATACACAGGTGAAACCTCTACTGTAGTAAACCAGTCTGTCATCTGCCAACCACTAACATGTCTGTCTGCCTAGTAGTTCTTCTGATGTCACAGCCCTCTCTCCTGTTCCGAGGCAGCATTCTATTGCCTTTATGAGTCACAGATAGAACAGAGCAGGATTCCGATTTCGAGGTCAGAGTGACATCATCTATCCAGTAAGATCACCTGCTGATATTTGTTTACATTTCCATAGCAACTATCAAGACAATATCATAATGTCCTCTATGTCAATCAATTTGAGACTCAACCATAGACTCTATATAAAGATGGACGACATGACAATTCACCAAAACTGTAACATTTTGGTCTCAGTTGCCCCCTGGTGTCTGGCTGCAGTATAGGTTGTAAAGCCCGTCCCTCCATGTTATTAAACAGGACATAGGCCAAACTAAAAACTCAAAATACATGCCAAATAAATGTTTTCCCAAAGAGCACTTCTGTCACTGAAGGTAGTTCTTATCTATGATTATATATAATTAGTTAATAGTAAAAATAAATGTATGAATAATAAAGTAAAGAAGTAAACCATGTTATAAACTATTGCAACATCATATACACAAATAAACCATTTGATAAACCAGTAAACCATACAGTAATCAACAAAAACTTTGAAAACGTGGCTCATGAATTCTTAACAAAAGAAAGAAAAAGAATCACATACATTTACTTTTACTTACCTATTCTTACCTATGAAACAGAAAGCCACATTATTAAGGAGTAAAACATTTGTTAAAACAGTGAAACTTCAAAAAAATGTTTGATAAATGAGTAAACACTACAATAAACCAATAAAACACCAGTATAAACCTGCTGTGTGACAGTTTGAAAAAATGATTCAATGACCTTACCTTACCTTTAAACTAGTAAACCATCTTATAGACATGTAAAACCTAAACATCTTAGAAAATCAGTAAAACATGACTTAGTTTGACTTACCTTAAGTTATCTGGAAACCACAAAACTATGTTATTATGCAGTGAAACATCTGTTAAGACAGTAAAACCTCAGATAAACCAATATAACATTTCATAAATCAGTAAAAAGTAAATTTAAACAATATAACATCTGATAAACCTGGTGCATGACAGTTTGAAAAATGAATCACTTTGACTTACCTTCCCTTACCTAAAGACTGGAAAACCATGTTAGTAACTATCGAACCATCTTATAAAGTATTTCACGAAACATCGAACTCCAAAATAAACTAATGAAAATCTTATGAACTTGGCACATGACAGTTTGAAAAATAAGACGTCTTAACTTATTTTGACTTACCTTATCTCCTCTGAAAACCAGAAACCCATGTCATTAACTAGTGAAACACACCAGTAAAACCTCTGATAAACCATTAAGTGTTTGTTACACATTAAAAACCTGCTGTGTGACAGTATGAAAAATGATTCAATAACCTTACCTTACCTTTAAACCAGTCAACCATCTTATAAACATATAAAACCTAAACATCTGTGAAAACCAGTAAAACTTCTTTGACAATAGTAAAACTTGTGATCATGCAGTGAACCCTCATAGAAACTGTTAAAACAACTCACCTGGTGCATGACAGTCTGAAAAAATTATGTTCATGTTACTTTGACATACCTTATGCTATCAAGTAACCAGAAAACTTTGTTATTATTCAGTGAAATATCTGTTAAACCAGTAAAACCTCAGATAAACCAATAGAAACCATACAATAAACTTTTAAAACATCTTATACACCAATTAAACATTTGATAAACCAGTCAAGCATACAATAAACCATAAAAAGACATTGTAAACCTGGCACATAAAAGTAAAAAAAAAAAAAAAACAGAAAAAGAATCATATAGTTTTACTTTGACTTACCTTTTCTTTCCTATAAATCAGAAAGCTACATTTTTAAAAAGTGAAACATTTGTTAAACCAGTAAAACTTCAATAAAATGTTTGAAAAACGAGTTAAACAGTACAATAAAACACATTATAGACCTGCTGCGTGACAGTTTCAAAAATGATGAAATAACCTTATCTTACCTTTAAACCAGTCAACCATCTTATAAACACGTAAAACATATATTTTGACTCACCTTATCTCACCTATAAACCAGAAACCCATGTCATGAACTAGTGAAACATCTGTTAAACCAGTAAAACCTCTGATAAACGTTAAATGTTTGATAGACCATTAAATTATTTTAAAGTGAATATTATGATAGCAAAGTAAACCATGTTATGACCTATTGAAACATCTTATATAGCAACAAACCATTTGATAAACCACTAAATCATACAATAAACCGATAAAAAAAACCTTGTAATTGTGGCACACAAAAGTAAAAAACAAAGAAAGTTACATAATTTTTCTTTCACTTACCTTTTCTAACCTATGAACAAGAAAGCCACATTTTTCGGGAGTGAAACATTTGTTAAACCAGTAACACTTCAATAAATGCTTGATAGACCAGTAAACACTACAATGAACCAATAAAACACATAATAAACCTGCTGTGTGACATTTTGAAAAGTGATTAAATAACCTCATCTTACCTTTAAACTAATCAAACTTCTTTTAAACACGTGAAACCTAAACATCTTAGAAAATCAGTAAAACTTCTTTGACAATAGTAAAATCTGTGATCACTCAGTGAACCCTCATAGAAAGTCTTAAAACATCTCCTACACCTGGTGCATGACAGTTTAAAATGAGTCATCTTAATTTACTTTGACTTACCTTATGTTATCTGGTAACCAGAAAACTTAAGTAAAATATCTGTTAAACCAGTAAAACCTCAGATAAACCAACACAAAATTTCATAAATCAGTAAATGGCAAAATTAAACAATAAAACATCTTATAAACCTGGTGCATGACAGTTTTAAATTAATCACTTTGACTTACCTTACCTTACCTAAAAACTGGAAAACCATATTAGTAACTATCGAACCATCTTATAAAGTATTTCACGAAACATTGAACTCCAAAATGAACTAATGAAAATCTTATGAACTTGGCACATGACAGTGGGAAAAATAAAACATCTTAACTTATCTTGAATTACCTTATCTCCTCTGAAAACCAGAAACCCATGTCATTCACTGGTGAAACAAACCAGTAAAACCTCTGATAAACCATTAAGTGTTTGATACACATTATAAACCTGCTGTGGGACACTTTGAAAAATGATTCAATAACCTTACCTTTAAACTAATCAACCATCTAATAAACACATAAAACCTAAACATCTGTGAAAACAAGTAAAACTTCTTTGACAATAGTAAAACTTGTGATCATGCAGTGAACCCTCATAGAAACTGTTAAAACAACTCACCTGATGCATGAAAGTCTGAAATATGGGTCATCTTAATTGACTTTTACTTACCTTATGTTATCTAGTAACCAGAAAACTTTGTTATTATTCAGTGAAATATCTGTTAAACCAGTAAAACCTCAGATAAACCAATAGAATGTTTCATAAATTAGTAAATGGTAAAATTAAACAATAAAACATCTTATAAACCTGGTGCATGACAGTTTGAAAAATGAATCTCTGTGACTTACCTTACCTTACCTACAACTTGGAAAACCATGTTATTAACTATTGAAGCATATTCTACAACATTTCAGAAGCCAGTGAACTCCAAAACAAACCAATGAAAAATCTTATAAACCTGGTGCATGACAGTTTGAAAAATTAAACCATACAATAACTCATAAAAAAAACCTGAACATTGCACATGAAAGTTAAAAAAAAGTAGAAGAAAAAGAATCACATAAATTTACTTTGACTTACCTTTTCTGACCTATAAAGCACAAAGCCACATATTTGAGGAGTTAAACATTTGTTCAACCAGTAAAACTTCAATAAAGTGTTTGATAAACAAGTAAACAGTACAAGAAACCAATAAAACACAGTATAAACCTGCTGTGTGACAGTTTAAAAATGATTCAATAACCTTACCTTACCTTTAAACTGGTCAACAATCTTATAAACACATAAACTTAAACATCTGTTAAAGCCAGTAAAACTTTGTTGAAAATAGTAAAACCTATAGTCCCTCAGTGAGCCCTCATAGAAACTGTTAAAACATCTCACCTGGTGCATGACAGTTTGAAAAATGAATCATCTTAGTTTAGTTTGACTTACCTTATGTTATCTGGAAACCACAAAACTATGTTATTATGCAGTGAAACATCTGTTAAACCAGTAAAACCTCAGATAAACCAACAGAACATTTCAAAAATCAGTAAAAAATCAAATTAAACAATAACTGAAATGTCTTATACACAAATAAAACATTTGATACAAGTAAAACAAACCATAAACCATAAAAACCCTTGTAAACCTGGCACATGAAAGTTTAAAAAAATAAAATAGAAGAAAGAGAATCACATACATTTACTTTGACTTACCTTTTCTTACCTATAAATCAGAAAGCTACATTTTTAAAAAGTGAAACATTTGTTAAACCAGTAAAACTTCAATAAAATGTTTGAAAAACAAGTACAATAAAACACATTATAGACCTGCTGTGTGACAGTTTGAAAAGTGATTAAATAACCTTATCTGATCTTTAAACCAGTCAACCATCTTATAAACACGTGAAACCTAAACATCTTAGAAAATCAGTAAAACATGACAAAAATAACACCTATGATCATTCCTACACCTGGTGCATGACAGTTTGAAAAATGAGTCTTAGTTTAGTTTGACTAACCTTATGTTATCTGAAAACCACAAAACTATGTTATTATGCAGTGAAACATCTGTTAAACCAGTAAAACCTCAGATAAACCAACAGAACATTTCAAAAATCAGAAAAAGGTCAAATTAAACAATAAAACATATAAACCTGGAGCATGACAGTTTGAAAACTGAATCATTACATTTTTTTAAAGTAAATAGTATAAAAAAGACCAGTAAACCATGTTATAACCTATTGAAACATCTTATATAGCAACAAACCATTTGATAAACCAGTGAAACCATACAATAAACCACTATAAAAAAAACTTGTAAACCTGGAACATGAAAGTTAATAACAAAAGAAAGAAAAAGAATCACATACATTTACTTTGACTTACCTATTCTAACCTATAAACCAGAAAGCAACATTTTTAACAAGTGAAACATTTGTTAAACCAGTAAAACTACAATAAAATGTTTGATAAATGAGTAAACGCTACAATAAACCAATAATACACATTATAAACCTGCTGTGGGACACTTTGAAAAATGATTCAATAACCTTACCTTTAAAACAAGTAAAACTTCTTGGCCAGTAAACCGTGTTATAACCTATTGAAACATCTTATATACCAATAAAACATTTGGTCAACCAGTTAACCACATAATAAACCAATAAAAAAAACTTTGTAAAAATGGTGCAGGGAAATTATTAAAAAAAATAAAAACAAGGAATCACATAAACATACATACATACAGGAGTTAAACATTTGTTGAAACAGGAAAACAATCACATACATTTACTTTGACTTACCTTTTCTTACCTGTAAATTGGAAAGCCACATAACTAAGGAGTTAAACATTTGATAACCAGTAGAACTTGAATAAAATGTTTGATAATCGAGTAAACGGTATGTTACCAATAAAGCATATTATTAAGCATATTACTAAACATCTTAGAAAACAAGTAAAACTTCGAGGCCAGTAAACCATGTTATAACCTATTGAAACATCTTATATACCAATAAAACATTTGGTCAACCAGTTAACCACATAATAAACCAATAAAAAAAAAAAACTTGTAAAAATGGCGCAGGGAAATTATTAAAAAAATGTAAAGACAAGGAATCACATAAATCAACTTTGACTTACCTTTTCTTACCTATAAACCAGAAAGCAACAATGTTCAGGAGTTAAACGTTTGAACAAGTAAACAGCGTAATAAACAATGATCATCTGATAAACCTGTTCCATGTCAATTTGAAAAAGAATCACCTTGACTTTCTGTACTATGCCTACAAACCAGAAAACCTTGTTGAATATTGAAACATCTTATACACCAATAAAACATTTGATAAACCAGTAAACTCTGCAATAAACCAGTAAAACACCTTAGGAACTTAGTACATGACAGTTTGCAAACTTACCTTGAATAACCTTACCTTTAAACCACAAAACCAACTTATTAACTAGCAAGACATGTTGTAAACACATATATTCTAATCATCTGAGAAAACCAGTACAATATCTTAAAAAACAGTAAAACCTATGATTATGAAAATGATTCAATAACCTTACCTTTAAAACAAGTAAAACTTCTTGGCCAGTAAACCATGTTATAACCTATTGAAACATCTTGTATACCAATAAAACATTTGGTCAACCAGTTAACCACATAATAAACCAATAAAAAAAACTTTGTAAAAATGGTGCAGGGAAATTATTAAAAAAAAATAAAGACAAGGAATCACATAAACATACATACATACAGGAGTTAAACATTTGTTGAACCAGGAAAACAATCACATACATTTACTCTGACTTACCTTTTCTTACCTGTAAATTGGAAAGCCACATAACTAAGGAGTTAAACATTTGATAACCAGTAGAACTTGAATAAAATGTTTGACAATCGAGTAAACACTATAATACCAATAAAACATATTATTAACGTGCTGTGTGACAGTTTGAAAAATGATTCAAGAACCTTACCTTTAAACCAGTAAACCATCTTATAAACATGTAAAACCTAAACATCTTGGAAAACAAGTGCAACACCTTTAACAATAGTAAAACTTATGATTATACGTTATTATTCCAGTGAAACATATGTTAAAACCAGTAAAACCAGTAAAACCGCAGATAAACCAATAGAACACTTGATAAAACAGTAAACGGTTAAATTTATCAATAAATAATCTTATGAACTGGTGCATGAAAATTTGAGAAATGAATTACCTTGACTCGTCTTACATGACCTATAAACCAGAAACCTATGTCATTAACTAGTGAAACCTCTGAAAACCAGTAAAACATTTGATAAACCAGTAAACAGCATAATAAACAATGATCATCTGATAAACCTGTTACATGTCAATTTGAAAAAGAATCACCTTGACTTTCTGTACTATGCCTACAAACCAGAAAACCTTGTTGAATATTGAAACATCTTATACACCAATAAAACATTTGATAAACCAGTAAACTCTGCAATAAACCAGTAAAACACCTTAGGAACTTAGTACATGACAGTTTGCAAACTTACCTTGAATAACCTTACCTTTAAACCACAAAACCATCTTATTAACTAGCAAAACATGTTGTAAACACATATATTCTAATCATCTTAGAAAACCAGTACAATATCTTAAAAAACAGTAAAACCTATGATTATTTAGTCAACCCTACCTACTTTAAACTGAAACATCTTATAAACTTGGTGCATGACAGTTTTAAAAATTAATCATCTTAACTTATTTTGACTTACCTTATCTCACCTATAAACCAGAAACCCATGTCATGAACTAGTGAAACATCTATTAAACCAGTAAAACCTCTGAAAAACCATTTAAATGTTTGATAAACCATAACATTCAATACACCAGTAAACCCTGTTATAACCTAATGAAACATCTTATACCCCAATAAACTACAGTATTTTATAAATAAAAATGAAAAATAAATGAACATGAAAAATAAATAGCCTTAACTTATTTTGACTTACCTTATCTCACCTGTAAACCAGAAACCAATGTCATGTACTAATGGAACATCTGTTAAACCAGTAAAACCTCTGATAAACCAGTAAACCATACAAGAAAGCAATAAACAAAAACCTTATTAACGTGGCACATGAAAGTAAAAAAAAAGGAAAAAGAATTACACACATTTACTTTGACTTACCTTTTCCCACCTATAAACCAGAAAGCCACATATTTAAGGAGTGAAACATTTGTTAAACCAGTAAAACTTCAATAAAATCTTTGATAAATGAGTAAACACTACAATTGACCAATAAAACCCATTATAAACCTTAACACATTATAAAATGATTCAATAACCTTACCTTACCTTTTAACCAGTCAACCATCTCATAAACATGTAAAATCTAAACATCTGTGAAAACCAGTAAAACTTCTTTGACAATAGTAAAACCTGTGATCACTCAGTGAACCCTCATAGAAACTCTTAAAACATCTCCTACACCTGGTGCATGACAGTTTGAAATATGGGTCATCTTAATTGACTTTTACTTACCTTATGTTATCTAGTAACCAGAAACTTTGTTATTATTCAGTGAAATATCTGTTAAACCAGTAAAACCTCAGATAAACCAATAGAACGTTTCATAAATTAGTAAATGGTAAAATTAAACAATAAAACATCTTATAAACCTGGTGCATGACAGTTTGAAAAATGAATCTCTGTGACTTACCTTACCTTACCTACAACTCGGAAAACCATGTTATTAACTATTGAAGCATATTCTAAAACATTTCAGAAGCCAGTGAACTCCAAAACAAACCAATGAATAATCTTATAAACCTGGTGCATGACAGTTTGAAAAATTAATCAGCTTAACTTATTTTGACTTACCTTATCTCACCTGTAAACCAGAAACCCATGTCATTAACTAGTGAAACATCTGTTAAAGAAGCAAAACCTCAGATAAACCAAAATAGATAGATAATTACATTTTTTCAAACTGAAAAGTAAAAAAGAACAGGTAAACATTGTTATGAACCATTGAAACATCTTATCAACCAATAAAACATTAGATAAACCAGTAAACCATACAATAACTCATAAAAAAAACCCTGAACATTGCACATGAAAGTTAAAAAAAAAGTAGAAGAAAAAGAATCACATAAATTTACTTTGACTTACCTTTTCTGACCTATAAAGCAGAAAGCCACATATTTGAGGAGTTAAACATTTGTTCAACCAGTAAAACTTCAATAAAGTGTTTGATAAACAAGTAAACAGTACAAGAAACCAATAAAACACAGTATAAACCTGCTGTGTGACACTTTGAAAAATGATTAAATAACCTTACCTTACCTTTAAACCAGTCAAACTTCTTTTAAACATGTGAAACCTAAACATCTTAGAAAATCAGTAAAACATGACAAAAATAACACCTACGATCATTCCTACACCTGGTGCATGACAGTTTGAAAAATGAATCATCTCTAAAACACAGTATAAACCTGCTGTGTAACAGTTTAAAAATGATTAAATAACCTTACCTTACCTTTAAACTGGTCAACAATCTATAAACACATAAACCTAAACATCTGTTAAAGCCAGTAAAACTTTGTTGAAAATAGTAAAACCTATAGTCCCTCAGTGAGCCCTCATAGAAACTGTTAAAACATCTCACCTGGTGCATGACAGTTTGAAAAATGAATCACTTTGACTTACCTTACCGACAACCTGGAAAACCATGTTATTAAGTATTGAAGCATATTCTAAAACATTTTAGAAACCAGTGAACTCCAAAACAAACCATTCAATTGTTTGAAAGACTATTACATTCTTTTAAAGTGAATAGTATAATAGACCAGTAAACCATGTTATAACCTATTGAAACATCTCATACACCAATAAAACATTTCATAAACCAGTAAACCATACAATAAACCAATAAAACATCTTATATATTTGGTAAATGACAGTTTGAAAACTTACCTTGAATAAACTTACCTTTCAACGCACAGACAACCATCTTATTAACTGGTCAAACATCTTATAAGCGCATTTAATCGAATCATCTTGGACAACCAGTAAAACATCTTAAAAAATAGTAAGACTGTACGAAATAGTATGATGATTCAGTAAACCCTACTATACCATACCTACTATAAACCAATAAAACATCTTATAAACCTGCTGCATGACAGTTTGAAAAATGAGTCACATTGACTTACCTTACCTACAAACCAGAACACCATGCTGTCAACTATTGAAACATATTATAAGACATTTCATATGCCAGTAAACTCCACAATAAACCAATAAAAAAATCTTATAAACTTGGTACATGACAGTTTGATGAAATGAATCGTATGAACTTATTTTGACTTACCTTATCTCACCTACAAACCAGAAACTCATATCATTAACCAGTGAAACATCTGTTAAACCAGTAAAACCTCTGATAAACCATAAAAACTTTTGATAGACCATTGAATAATTTTAAAGTAAATAGTACAATAAACCAGTAAACCATGCTATAAAATACTGGAAGATCTTATATGCCAATAAAACGTTTGATAAACCAGTAAACCACACAATAAACCGGTAAAAAAAAACCTTGTAAATCTGGCGCATGACAGTTAAAAACATGAATCGCATAAATTTACTTTGACTTACCTTTTCTTACCTAAAACCCAGAAAGACACATTTTTAACGAGTGAAACATTTGTTTAACCAGTAAAACTACCTATACCATAACTAAAAATAACCAATAAAACATCTCATTCGCCTGCTGCTTGACAGTTTGAGTCATGATTCACCAAAACTTACCATCAATAACCTTACCTTACCTTTCAACCAGTAAACCATCTTGTGGCGCACTTCCACTACATGGTACCAGCTCTACTCTACTCTACTCGCCTTGTTTGGTTTTCCATTAGGAAAAACTTCCTGGTACCTGTTACCACCATTTTTGGTACCTGCTCTCCTGGGGTTCTACAAAAGGCAGACCTTGTACTCTGACGTACTAAAAGGTCACGTGAAACACTGCAGACCACTGAGTGGTCAGACAGAATCGTCAGTGCGACTTCAATGCGCGGCACACACGGAATACCCTGAACAGCGCAAATAGCAAAGCTGTTGTAGCAGCTGCAGTTTTGTGTCATTTTTTTTTCTTTCACAAAATGGCAACCAGAAAGATCAAACCGTGGTCGCTCACAGAGGTGCAAACGTTCCTCTCCTCGCTGGCCGACGAGCGTATACAGCAAGAGCAAGTATGTATAGTTCGAATTTCAGGGGAACAAAGGGGAGCTCTAAAAAATTGTTCATTTTTGTGTAATTGATTATTTGTTTTCTGCACATAAAGTTCCGGAAATTTAAAAAATTTAAGACATAGAGGTAATATGTCAGTGTTGTGTGTTTATTTGCTCATTACATTCAATTTCTGAACATCTGTCTCCACTGTTTTACTTTTGTGTCTGTCCCTGCTGCGACCGTATGTGCGTGAAGCGGTGCTGCGGTCAGAGTCCTACATTTACGTAGTCACCTGAACTCCTCATCCAACAGAAGGGACAGAGAGAGACAGGAAATGTTACAGGCGGATATTAGTGGAATATTTTCGCAGTAGCCCAGTTATTGACCACGCATTGTCGTACAATTTATGCATGTGACATGTTTTAGTCGTGGCGCACACCGGAAAATGGAGCTCCGCCGAAAGCCACCTTGTAATTCAAACCGTGTGCGTATGTGTGAGTCGCATTGAAACTGATGTCACGGTAGGGTCGCTAGATGACCGGCTACACCGAGGCGGTACTATCTTCCAATGGAAAACCACCCCCAGACATAGCCAATACCAAAGGCAAGTAGAGTAGCAATAAGTAGAGCCGTTACCATGTAGAGGAAATGCGCCATTAGTAACTAGTGACACATCTTAAAAACATGCAAAGCCTAAACATCATAGAATACCAGTAAAATATCTTTAACAATGGCAAAACCTATGATTATAGGTCATTATCCAGTAAAACATCGTATAAACGTGGTGCATGACAGTTTTGGAAAATGAATCACCTTAAGTTACTTTGACTTACCTTATGTTAGCTAGAAAGCAGATAAATGTCATGATTTCACTGGTATAAACCAACAAAACCTTACAGGAACCAGTGATTACCTTAAATAAACAGTCAAACCTATATTTAAATCAGTAAAACATCGTATGAACCATTACAACTTCTAATAAACCAGTAAGCCCCATTATAAACCAACAAAACATCGTATAAACTTGGTGCATGACAATTTGAGAAACAAGTCACCTTACCTTACATTTCCTTCACTATAAATGTAAAGGGTAAAACCTCTTTGTGAAATGTGTTACAAACCAGTAAAAAGCCTGAGTAAAACCTGTAATAAACCAGTGAAACTTCATACACAGGTGAAACCTCTACTGTAGTAAACCAGTCTGTCATCTACCAACCACTAACATGTCTGTCTGCCTAGTAGTTCTTCTGATGTCACAGCCCTCTCTCCTGTTCCGAGGCAGCATTCTATTGCCTTTATGAGTCACAGATAGAACAGAGCAGGATTCCGATTTCGAGGTCAGAGTGACATCATCTATCCAGTAAGATCACCTGCTCAATGATTACATTTCCATAGCAACTATCAAGACAATATCATAATGTCCTCTATGTCAATCAATTTGAGACTCAACCATAGACTCTATATAAAAATGGACGACATGACAATTCACCTAAAGTGTAACATTTTGGTCTCAGTTGCCCCCTGGTGTCTGGCTGCAGTATAGGTTGTAAAGCCCGTCCCTCCATGTTATTAAACAGGACACAGGCCAAACTAAAAACTAAAAATACATGCCAAATAAATGTTTTCCCAAAGAGCACTTCTGTCACTGAAGGTAGTTCTTATCTATGATTATATATAATTAGTTAATAGTAAAAATAAATGTATGAATAATGAAGTAAAGCAGTAAACCATGTTATAAACTATTGAAACATCATATACACCAATAAACCATTTGATAAACCAGTAAACCATACAGTAATCAACAAAAACTTTGAAAACGTGGCTCATGAATTCTTAACAAAAGAAAGAAAAAGAATCACATACATTTACTTTTACTTACCTATTCTTACCTATGAAACAGAAAGCCACATTATTAAGGAGTAAAACATTTGTTAAAACAGTGAAACTTCAAAAAAATGTTTGATAAATGAGTAAACACTACAATAAACCAATAAAACACCAGTATAAACCTGCTGTGTGACAGTTTGAAAAAATGATTCAATGACCTTACCTTACCTTTAAACTAGTAAACCATCTTATAGACATGTAAAACCTAAACATCTTAGAAAATCAGTAAAACATGACTTAGTTTGACTTACCTTAAGTTATCTGGAAACCACAAAACTATGTTATTATGCAGTGAAACATCTGTTAAGACAGTAAAACCTCAGATAAACCAATATAACATTTCATAAATCAGTAAAAAGTAAATTTAAACAATATAACATCTGATAAACCTGGTGCATGACAGTTTGAAAAATGAATCACTTTGACTTACCTTCCCTTACCTAAAGACTGGAAAACCATGTTAGTAACTATCGAACCATCTTATAAAGTATTTCACGAAACATTGAACTCCAAAATAAACTAATGAAAATCTTATGAACTTGGCACATGACAGTTTGAAAAATAAGACGTCTTAACTTATCTTGACTTACCTTATCTCCTCTGAAAACCAGAAACCCATGTCATTAACTAGTGAAACAAACCAGTAAAACCTCTGATAAACCATTAAGTGTTTGTTACACATTAAAAACCTGCTGTGTGACAGTATGAAAAATGATTCAATAACCTTACCTTTAAACCAGTCAACCATCTTATAAACATATAAAACCTAAACATCTGTGAAAACCAGTAAAACTTCTTTGACAATAGTAAAACTTGTGATCATGCAGTGAACCCTCATAGAAACTGTTAAAACAACTCACCTGGTGCATGACAGTCTGAAAAAATTATGTTCATGTTACTTTGACATACCTTATGCTATCAAGTAACCAGAAAACTTTGTTATTATTCAGTGAAATATCTGTTAAACCAGTAAAACCTCAGATAAACCAATAGAAACCATACAATAAACTTTTAAAACATCTTATACACCAATTAAACATTTGATAAACCAGTCAAGCATACAATAAACCATAAAAAGACATTGTAAACCTGGAATATAAAAGTAAAAAAAAAGAAAAACAAAAAGAAAAAGAATCATATAGTTTTACTTTGACTTACCTTTTCTTTCCTATAAATCAGAAAGCCACATAGTTAAGGAGAGAAACATTTGTTAAACCAGTAAAACTTCAATAAAATCTTTGACAAACAACTAAACACTACAATAAATTAAAACAAAAAACAAAAACATAATAAACCCGTTGTGTAACAGTGTGAAAAATGATACAATAACCTTACCCCTTATGAACACATAAAACATAAACATCTTAGAAAATCAATAAAACATGACAAAAATTACACCTATGATCACTCAGTGAACCCTCATAGAAACGGTTAAAACATCTCCTACACCTGGTGCATGACAGTTGGAAAAAAAATTATCTTAACTTATTTTGACTTACCTTATCTCACCTGTAAACCAGAAACATAAATACATACATACATAATAAAGTACATCTCCAGTAAAACCTCTGATAAACCAAAGACATATTTGATAGAGCTTTACATTCTTTTAAAGTGAATAGTAAAATAAACCAGTAAACCATGTTATAACCAATTAAAACACCTCATATACCAATAAAACATTTGATAAACCAGTAAACCATACAATAAAACAATAAATAAAACCTTGTAAACCTGGAACACAAAAGTCAAGAAAAAGGAGAAAAAGAATCACATAGTTTTACTTTGACTTACCTTTTCTTACCTATAAACCAGAAAGCCACATAGTTAAGGAGAGAAACATTTGTTAAACCAGTAAAACTTCAATAAAATCTTTGACAAACGACTAAACACTACAATAAATTTAAAAAAAAAAAAAAAAACTTAATAAACCGGCTGTGTAACAGTGTGAAAAATGATACAATCACCTTACCCCTTATGAACACATAAAACATAAACATCTTAGAAAATCAATAAAACATGACAAAAATAAGACCTATGATCACTCAGTGAACCCTCATAGAAACGGTTAAAACATCTCCTACACCTGGTGCATGACAGTTTGAAAAAACATTATCCTAACTTATTTTGAATCACCTTATCTCACCTGTAAACCAGAAACATAAATACATACATACATACTAAAGTACATATCCAGTAAAACCTCTGATAAACCAAAGAAATATTTGATAGAGCATTACATTCTTTTAAAGTGAATAGTAAAATAAACCAGTAAACCATGTTATAACCAATTAAAACATCTCATATACCAATAAAACATTTGATAAACCAGCAAACCATACAATAAAACAATAAAAAAAACAAACAAACTTGTAAACCTGGAACACAAAAGTCAAGAAAAAGGAGAAAAAGAATCACATAGTTTTACTTTGACTTACCTTTTCTTACCTATAAACCAGAAAGCTGAATCATTCCTTTGAAAAATGAGTCTTAGTTTAGTTTGACTTACCTTATGTTATCTGGAAACCATAAAACTATGTTATTATGCAGTGAAACATCTGTTAAACCAGTAAAACCTCAGATAAACCAACAGAACAATTCAAAAATCAGAAAAAGGTCAAATTAAACAATAAAACATATAAACCTGGAGCATGATAGTTTGAAAACTGAATCATTACATTTTTTTAAAGTGAACAGTAAAAAAAAAACACCAGTAAACCATGTTATGACCTATTGAAACATCTTATATAGCAACAAACCATTTGATAAACCAGTGAAACCATACAATAAACCACTATAAAAAAACTTGTAAACCTGGAACACGAAAGTAAAAAAAAAAAGAAAGAAAAAGAATCACATAATTTGACTTTGACTTAGCTTTTCTTACCTATAAACCAGAAAACCACATATTTAAGGAGTGAAACATTTGTTAAACCAGTAAGACTTCAATAAAAATACAAGAAACCAATAAAACACATTATAAACCTGCTGTGTGACAGTTTGCAAGAATGAATCAATAACCTTAACTAACCTAAAAATCTTAGAAAACCAGAAAGACTTCTGTTACAATAGTAAAACCTTTGATTACTCAGTGAACCGTCATAGAAAAACAATAAAACATTTCATAAACCAGTACACCATACAATAAAACAATAAAAAAACAAAACAAAACTTGTAAACCTGGAACATAAAAGTAAAGAAAAAGGAGAAAAGAATCGCATAGTTTTACTTTAACTTACCTTTTCTTACTTATAAACCAGAAAGCTGAATATTTAAGAAGTGAAACATTTGTTTAAACCAGTAAAACTACAGTACACCAATAAAACACATTAAAAACCTGCCGTGTGACACTTTGAAAAATGATGCAATAACCTTACCTTACCTTTAAACCAGTTAACCATCTTATAAACACATAAAACCTAAACATCCTAAAACCTAAAACTGGAGCATGACAGTTTGAAAATTTAATCCTCTTAAGTTATTTTGACTTACCTTATGTCACCTGAAAATAAACTTTGTAAAAATGGCGCAGGGAAATTATTTAAAAAACAAAAAAAACAAAAGGAATCACATAAATCAACTTTGACTTAGCTTTTCTTACCTATAAACCAGAAAGCAACAATGTTCAGGAGTTAAACGTTTGTTGAACCAGGAAAACTTCAATAAAATGTTTGATAATCGAGTAAACAGTACGATACCAAAAAAAACATATTATGAACCTGCTGTGTGACAGTTTGAAAAATGATTCAATAACCTTACCTTACCTTTAAACCAGTAAACCATCTTATAAACATGTAAAACCTAAACATCTTGGAAAACAAATAAACAAGTAAACAAGTAAACAGTATAATAAACAATGATCATCTGATAAACCTGTTACATGTCAATTTGAAAAAGAATCACCTTGACTTTCCGTACTATGCCTACAAACCAGAAAACCTTGTTGAATATCGAAACATCTTATACACCAATAACACATTTGATAAACCAGTAAAACATCTTATGAACTCAGTACATGACAGTTTGAAAACTTACCTTGAATAACCTTACCTTTAAACCACAAAACCATCTTATTAACTAGCAAAACGTGTTATAAATACATATAATCTAATCATCTTAGAAAACCAGTAAAAATTCTTACAAAATAGTAAAACCTATGATTATTTAGTCAACCCTACTATACTATACCTACTTTACACTGATGAAAAATCTTATAAACCTGGTGCATGACAGTTTGAAAAATGAATCACATTGACTTACCTTACCTACAAACCAGAAAAACTATGTTATTAACAAATGAACCATCTTATAAAACATTTCATAAACCAGCAAACTCCAAAACAAACCAATAAAAAAATCCTATGAACTTGGTGCATGACAGTTAAAATGAATCGCCATAACTTATTTTCACTTACCTTATCTCACCTGTAAACCAGAAACCCATGTCATTAACTCGTGAAACATCTCTTAAACCAGTAAAACCGCTGATAAACCATTCAATTGTTTGAAAGATTATTACATTCTTTTAAAGTGAATAGTAAAATAGACCAGTAAACCATGTTATAACCTACTGAAACATCTTATATACCAATAAAACATTTGATAAACCAGTAAACCATACAATAAACCAACGAAAAAACTTAACATGGCACATGAAAGTTAAAAAAAGTAGAAGAAAAAGAATCACATACATTTACTTTGACTTACCTTTTCTTACCTATAAATCAGAAACCAATGTCATGTACTAGTGGAACATTTGTTAAACCAGTAAAACCTCTAATAAACGCTAAATGTTTGATAGACCATTAAATTATTTTAAAGTGAATATTATGATAGCAAAGTAAACCATGTTGTAACCTACTGAAAGACCTTATAAACCAAATAACCATTTGATAAACCACTAAATCATACAATAAAACAATAAACAAAAACCTTATTAACGTGGCACATGAAAGTAAAAAAAAAGGAAAAGAATTACACACATTTATTTTGACTTACCTTTTCTTACCTATAAACCAGAAAGCCACATATTTAAGGAGTGAAACATTTGTTAAACCAGTAAAACTTCAATAAAATCTTTGATAAATGAGTAAACACTACAATTGACCAATAAAACACATTATAAACCTTAACACATTATAAAATGATTCAATAACCTTACCTTACCTTTTAACCAGTAAAACTACAATACACAAATAAAACACATTAAAAACCTGCCGTGTGACACTTTGAAAAATGATGCAATAACCTTACTTTTAAACCAGTCAACCATCTTATGAACACATAAAACCTAAACATCCTAAAACGCAAACCCAAACCTTGAAAATTAGTCATTTTTATGTTACTTTGACTTACCTTATGCTATCAAGTAACCAGAAAACTTTGTTATTATTCAGTGAAACATCTGTTAAACCAGTAAAACCTCTGATAAACCATAAAAATGTTTAATAGACCATTACATTCTTTTAAAGTGAATAGTATAAAAAAGACCAGTAAACCATGTTATAACCTACTGAAACATGTTATACACCAATTAAACATTTGATAAACCAGTAAACTATACAATAAACCATAAAAAGACATTGTAAACCTGGCACATAAAAGTAAAAAAAACAAAAAAAAAAACAAAAAAAAAATAATATAAATTTACTTTAACTAACCTTTTCTTTCATATAAATCAGAAAGCTACATTTTTAAAAAGTGAAACATTTGTTAAACCAGTAAAACTTCAATAAAATCTTTGACAAACGACTAAACACTACAATAAATTAAAACAAAAAACAAAAACATAATAAACCCGTTGTGTAACAGTTTGAAAAATGACTAAACAACCTTATCTTACCTTTAAACCAGTCAACCATCTTATAAACACGTGAAACCTAAACATCTTAGAAAATCAGTAAAACATGACAAAAATAACACTTATGATCACTCAGTGAACCCTCATAGAAACGGTTAAAACATCTCCTACACCTGGTGCATGACAGTTTGAAAAAAAATTATCTTAACTTATTTTGACTTACCTTATCTCACCTGTAAACCAGAAACATAAATACATACATACATAATAAAGTACATCTGTTAAACCAGTAAAACCTCAGATAAACCAACAGAACATTTCAAAAATCAGAAAAAGGTCAAATTAAACAATAAAACATATAAACCTGGAGCATGACAGTTTGAAAACTGAATCATTACATTCTTTTAAAGTGAATAGTAAAAAAAAAAACACCAGTAAACCATGTTATGACCTATTGAAA
The DNA here is from genome assembly GCF_026936395.1 of Plectropomus leopardus. Classification (NCBI taxonomy): domain Eukaryota; kingdom Metazoa; phylum Chordata; class Actinopteri; order Perciformes; family Serranidae; genus Plectropomus; species Plectropomus leopardus. The sequence continues at coordinate 19,129,666 of NC_142178.1, forward strand.
CATCTTATATAGCAACAAACCATTTGATAAACCAGTGAAACCATACAATAAACCACTATAAAAAAACTTGTAAACCTGGAACATGAAAGTAAAAAAAAAAAAAGAAAGAAAAAGAATCACATAATTTGACTTTAACTTACCTTTTCTTACCTATAAACCAGAAAACCACATATTTAAGGAGTGAAACATTTGTTAAACCAGTAAAACTACAATAAAATGTTTGATGAATGAGTAAGCGCTACAATAAACCAATAAAACACATTATAAACCTGCTGTGTGACAGTTTGAAAAGATGATTCAATAACCTTAACTAACCTAAAAATCTTAGAAAACCAGTAAGACTTCTGTTACAATAGTAAAACCTTTGATTATTCAGTGAACCCTCATAGAAAAACAATAAAACATTTCATAAACCAGTACACCATACAATAAAACAATAAAAAAAAAAACAACAACTTGTAAACCTGGAACATAAAAGTAAAGAAAAAGGAGAAAAGAATCACATAGTTTTACTTTAACTTACCTTTTCTTACTTATAAACCAGAAAGCTGAATATTTAAGAAGTGAAACATTTGTTTAAACCAGTAAAACTACAGTACACCAATAAAACACATTAAAAACCTGCCGTGTGACACTTTGAAAAATGATGCAATAACCTTACCTTTAAACCAGTCAACCATCTTATAAACACATAAAACCTAAATATCCTAAAACCTAAACCTGGAGCATGACAGTTTGAAATTTTAATCCTCTTAAGTTATTTTGACTTACCTTATGTCACCTGAAAACCAGAAACCCATGTCATGAACTAGTGAAACATCTGTTAAACCAGTAAAACCTCTGATAAACCAAAAAATGTTTGATAGAGCATTACATTCTTTTAAAGTGAATATCATAATAGACCGGTAAACCATGTTATAACTGATTGAAACATCTTATATACCAATAAAACATTTCATAAACCAGTAAACCATACAATAAAACAATAAATAAAACCTTGTAAACCTGGAACACAAAAGTAAATAAAAAGAAGAAAAAGAATCACATACATTTACTTTTACTTACCTTTTCTTACCTATAAACCAGAAAGCAACATATTTAAGGAGTGAAACATTTGTTAAACCAGTAAAACTTCAATAAAATCTTTGATAGATGAGTAAACACTACAATTGACCAATAAAACACATTATAAACCTGCTGTGTGACATTTTGAAAAGTGATTCAATAACCTTACCTTACCTTTTAACCAGTCAACCATCTCATAAACATGTAAAATCTAAACATCTGTGAAAACCAGTGAAACTTCTTTGACAATAGTAAAACCTGTGATCACTCAGTGAACCCTCATAAAAACTGTTAAAACATCTACACCTGGTGCATGACAGTCTGAAAAATGGTGACTTTGACTTACCTTGTTATCAAGTTACCAGAAAACTTTGTTACTATTCAGTGAAATATCTGTTAAACCAGTAAAACCTCAGATAAACCAACACAAAATTTCATAAATCAGTAAAAAATGAAACAATAAAACATCTCATAAACCTGGTGCATGACAGTTTGAAAAATGAATCACATTGACTTACCTTACCTACAAACCTGAAAACCATGTTATCAACTATTGAAACATATTATAAAACATTTCACATGCCAGTAAACTCCACAATAAACCTATAAAAAAATCTTACAAACTTGGTACATGACAGTTTGAAAAGTGAATCCTCTTAACTTATTTTGACTTACCTTATCTCACCTGTAAACCAGAAAGCCATGTCATTAACTAGTGAAACATCTGTTAAACCAGTAAAACCTCAGATAAACCAATACAACATTTCAAAAATCAGAAAAAGGTCAAATTAAACAATAAAACATATAAACCTGGAGCATGACAGTTTGAAAACTGAATCATTACATTTTTTTAAAGTGAATAGCATAAAAAAGACCAGTAAACCATGTTATGACCTATTGAAACATCTTATATAGCAACAAACCATTTGATAGACCAGTGAAACCATACAATAAACCACTATAAAAAATCTTGTAAACCTGGAACATGAAAGTTAATAACAAAAGAAAGAAAAACAATCACATACATTTACTTTGACTTACCTATTCTAACCTATAAACCAGAAAGCCACATTTTTGAGAAGTGAAACATTTGTTAAACCAGTAAAACTACAATAAAATGTTTGATAAATGAGTAAACGCTACAATAAACCAATAAAACACATTATAAACCTGTTGTGACAGTTTGAAAAAATGATTCAATAACCTTAACTAACCTAAAAATCTTAGAAAACCAGTAAGACTTCTGTTACAATAGTAAAACCTTTGATTACTCAGTGAACCCTCATAGAAACTGTTAAAACATCTCCTACACCTGGTGCATGATGTTTGAAAAATGATTCATCTTAATTGACTTTTACTTACCTTATGTTATCAGGTACCTAGAAAACCTGTCATTAACTAGTGAAACCTCTGAAAACCAGTAAAACATTTGATAAACCAGTAAACAGCATAATAAACAATGATCATCTGATAAACCTGTTACATGTCAATTTGAAAAAGAATCACCTTGACTTTATGCCTACAAACCAGAAAACCTTGTTGAATATTGAAACATCTTATACACCAATAAAACATTTGATAAACCAGTAAAACATCTTATGAACTTAGTACATGACAGTTTGAAAACTTACCTTGAATAACCTTACCTTTAAACCACAAAACCATCTTATTAACTAGCAAAACGTGTTATAAACACATATATTCTAGTCATCTGAGAAAACCAGTACAATATCTTAAAAAACAGTAAAACCTATGATTATTTAGTCAACCCTACCTACTTTAAACTGATGAAACATCTTATAAACTTGGTGCATGACAGTTTGAAAAATTAATCAGCTTAACTTATTTTGACTTACCTTATCTCACCTATAAACCAGAAACCCATGTCATTAACAAGTGAAACATCTGTTAAACCAGTAAAACCTCTGATAAACCAAAAAAATGTTTGATAGATAATTACATTTTTTCAAACTGAAAAGTAAAAAAGAACAGGTAAACATTGTTATGAACCATTGAAACATCTTATCAACCAATAAAACATTAGATAAACCAGTAAACCATACAATAACTCATAAAAAAAACCCTGAACATTGCACATGAAAGTTAAAAAAAAAGTAGAAGAAAAAGAATCACATACATTTACTTTTACTTACCTATTCTTACCTATGAAACAGAAAGCCACATTATTAAGGAGTAAAACATTTGTTAAAACAGTGAAACTTCAAAAAAATGTTTGATAAATGAGTAAACACTACAATACACCAATAAAACACAAGTATAAACCTGCTGTGTGACAGTTTAAAATGATTAAATAACCTTACCTTACCTTTAAACTAGTAAACCATCTTATAGACATGTAAAACCTAAACATCTTAGAAAATCAGTAAAACATGACTTAGTTTGACTTACCTTATGTTATCTGGTAACCAGAAAACTTAAGTAAAATATCTGTTAAACCAGTAAAACCTCAGATAAACCAACACAAAATTTCATAAATCAGTAAATGGCAAAATTAAACAATAAAACATCTTATAAACCTGGTGCATGACAGTTTTAAATTAATCACTTTGACTTACCTTACCTTACCTAAAAACTGGAAAACCATATTAGTAACTATCGAACCATCTTATAAAGTATTTTAGAAACCATTGAACTCCAAAACAAACCATTCAATTGTTTGAAAGACTATTACATTCTTTTAAAGTGAATAGTATAATAGACCAGTAAACCATGTTATAACTTATCTTGAATTACCTTATCTCCTCTGAAAACCAGAAACCCATGTCATTCACTGGTGAAACAAACCAGTAAAACCTCTGATAAACCATTAAGTGTTTGATACACATTATAAACCTGCTGTGGGACACTTTGAAAAATGATTCAATAACCTTACCTTTAAACTAATCAACCATCTAATAAACACATAAAACCTAAACATCTGTGAAAACAAGTAAAACTTCTTTGACAATAGTAAAACTTGTGATCATGCAGTGAACCCTCATAGAAACTGTTAAAACAACTCACCTGATGCATGAAAGTCTGAAATATGGGTCATCTTAATTGACTTTTACTTACCTTATGTTATCTAGTAACCAGAAAACTTTGTTATTATTCAGTGAAATATCTGTTAAACCAGTAAAACCTCAGATAAACCAATAGAACGTTTCATAAATTAGTAAATGGTAAAATTAAACAATAAAACATCTTATAAACCTGGTGCATGACAGTTTGAAAAATGAATCTCTGTGACTTACCTTACCTACAACTTGGAAAACCATGTTATTAACTATTGAAGCATATTCTACAACATTTCAGAAGCCAGTGAACTCCAAAACAAACTAATGAAAAATCTTATAAACTTGGTACATGACAGTTTGAAAAATTAATCAGCTTAACTTATTTTGACTTACCTTATCTCACCTATAAACCAGAAACTCATATCATTAACCAGTGAAACATCCGTTAAACCAGTAAAACCTCTGATGAACCATAAAAACTTTTGATTGACCATTAAATAATTTTAAAGTAAATAGTACAAAAAACCAGTAAACCATGCTATAAAATACTGGAAGATCTTATATGCCAATAAAACGTTTGATAAACCAGTAAACCACACAATAAACCGGTAAAAAGAAACCTTGTAAATCTGGCGCATGACAGTTAAAAACATGAATCACATAAATTTACTTTGACTTACCTTTTCTTACCTAAAACCCAGAAAGACACATTTTTAACGAGTGAAACATTTGTTTAACCAGTAAAACTACCTATACCATAACTAAAAATAACCAATAAAACATCTCATTCGCCTGCTGCTTGACAGTTTGAGTCATGATTCACCAAAACTTACCATCAATAACCTTACCTTACCTTTCAACCAGTAAACCATCTTGTGGCGCACTTCCACTACATGGTACCAGCTCTACTCTACTCTACCCTACCCTACTCTACTCTACTCTCTACTCTACTCTACACTACTCTACTCTACCCTACCCTACCCTACCCTACTCTACTCTCTACTCTACTCTACTCTACTCTACTCTACTCTACTCTACTCTACTCTACTCGCCTTTTTTGGTTTTCCATTAGGAAAAACTTCCTGGTACCTGGTACCACCATTTTTGGTACCTGCTCTCCTGGGGTTCTACAAAAGGCAGACCTTGTACTCTGACGTACTAAAAGGTCACGTGAAACACTGCAGACCACTGAGTGGTCAGACAGAATCGTCAGTGCGACTTCAATGCGCGGCACACACGGAATACCCTGAACAGCGCAAATAGCAAAGCTGTTGTAGCAGCTGCAGTTTTGTGTCATTTTTTTTTTTCATTCACAAAATGGCAACCAGAAAGATCAAACCGTGGTCGCTCACGGAGGTGCAAACGTTCCTCTCCTCGCTGGCCGACGAGCGTATACAGCAAGAGCAAGAGTCTGTGTGTATGTATAGTTCGAACTTCAGGGGAACGAAGGGGAGCTCTAAAACATTGTTCACTTTTTTGTAATTGATTATTTGTTTTCTGCACATAAAGTTCCGGAAATTTAAAAAATTTAAGACATAGAGGTAATATGTCAGTGTTGTGTGTTTATTTGCTCATTACATTCAATTTCTGAACATCTGTCTCCACTGTTTTACTTTTGTGTCTGTCCCTGCTGCGACCGTATGTGCGTGAAGCGGTGCTGCGGTCAGAGTCCTACATTTACGTAGTCACCTGAACTCCTCATCCAACAGAAGGGACAGAGAGAGACAGGAAATGTTACAGGCGGATATTAGTAGAATATTTTCGCAGTAGCCCAGTTATTGACCACGCATTGTCGTACAATTTATGCATGTGACATGTTTTAGTCGTGGCGCACACCGGAAAATGGGGCTCCGCCGAAAGCCACCTTGTAATTCAAACCGTGTGCGTATGTGTGAGTCGCATTGAAACTGACGTCACGGTAGGGTCGCTAGATGACCGGCTACACCGAGGCGGTACTATCTTCCAATGGAAAACAACCCCCAGACATAGCCAATACCAAAGACAAGTAGAGTAGCAATAAGTAGAGCCGTTACCAAGTAGAGGAAATGCGCCATTAGTAACTAGTGACACATCTTAAAAACATGCAAAGCCTAAACATCGTAGAATACCAGTAAAATATCTTTAACAATGGCAAAACCTATGATTATAGGTTATTATCCAGTAAAACATCTTATAAACGTGGTGCATTACAGTTTTGGAAAATGAATCACCATAAGTTACTTTGACTTACCTTATGTTAGCTAGAAAGCAGATAAATGTCATGATTTCACTGGTATAAACCAACAAAACCTTACAGGAACCAGTGATTACCTTAAATAAACAGTCAAACCTATATTTAAATCAGTAAAACATCGTATGAACCATTACAACTTCTAATAAACCAGTAAGCCCCATTATAAACCAACAAAACATCGTATAAACTTGGTGCCTGACAATTTGAGAAACAAGTCACCTTACCTTACATTTCCTTCACTATAAATGTAAAGGGTAAAACCTCTTTGTGAAATGTGTTACAAACCAGTAAAAAGCCTGAGTAAAACCTGTAATAAACCAGTGAAACTTCATACACAGGTGAAACCTCTACTGTAGTAAACCAGTCTGTCATCTGCCAACCACTAACATGTCTGTCTGCCTAGTAGTTCTTCTGATGTCACAGCCCTCTCTCCTGTTCCGAGGCAGCATTCTATTGCCTTTATGAGTCACAGATAGAACAGAGCAGGATTCCGATTTCGAGGTCAGAGTGACATCATCTATCCAGTAAGATCACCTGCTGATATTTGTTTACATTTCCATAGCAACTGTCAAGACAATATCATAATGTCCTCCATGTCAATCAATTTGAGACTCAACCATAGACTCTATATAAAAATGGACGACATGACAATTCACCTAAAGTGTAACATTTTGGTCTCAGTTGCCCCCTGGTGTCTGGCTGCAGTATAGGTTGTAAAGCCCGTCCCTCCATGTTATTAAACAGGACATAGGCCAAACTAAAAACTCAAAATACATGCCAAATAAATGTTTTCCCAAAGAGCACTTCTGTCACTGAAGGTAGTTCTTATCTATGATTATATATAATTAGTGAATAGTAAAAATAAATGTATGAATAATAAAGTAAAGCAGTAAACCATGTTATAAACTATTGAAACATCATATACACCAATAAACCATTTGATAAACCAGTAAACCATACAGTAATCAACAAAAAACCTTGAAAATGTGGCTCATGAATTCTTAACAAAAGACAGAAAAAGAATCACATACATTTACTTTTACTTACCTATTCTTACCTATGAAACAGAAAGCCACATTTTAAGGAGTAAAACATTTGTTAAAACAGTGAAACTTCAATAAAATGTTTGATAAATGAGTAAACACTACAATAAACCAATAAAACACATTATAAACCTGCTGTGTGACAGTTTGAAAAAAATGATTCAATGACCTTATCTTACCTTTAAACTAGTAAACCATCTAATAGACACGTAAAACCTAAACATCTTAGAAAATCAGTAAAACATGACAAAAAATAACACCTATGATCATTCCTACACCTGGTGCATGACAGTTTGGAAAATGAGTCTTAGTTTAGTTTGACTTACCTCAAGTTATCTGGAAACCACAAAACTATGTTATTATGCAGTGAAACATCTGTTAAACCAGTAAAACCTCAGATAAACCGATACAACATTTCATAAATCAGTAAAAAGTCAAATTAAACAATATAACATCTGATAAACCTGGTGCATGACAGTTTGAAAAATGAATCACTTTGACTTTACTTCCCTGACCTAAAAACTGGAAAACCATGTTAGTAACTATCGAACCATCTTATAAAGTATTTCACGAAACATTGAACTCCAAAATAAACTAATGAAAATCTTATGAACTTGGCACATGACAGTTGGAAAAATAAGATGTCTTAACTTATTTTGACTTACCTTATCTCCTCTGAAAACCAGAAACCCATGTCATTAACTAGTGAAACAAACCAGTAAAACCTCTGATAAACCATTAAGTGTTTGTTACACATTAAAAACCTGCTGTGGGACAGTATGAATGATTCAATAACCTTACCTTACCTTTAAACCAGTCAACCATCTTATAAACACATAAAACCTAAACACATAAAACCAGTAAAACTTCTTTGACAATAGTAAAACTTGTGATCATGCAGTGAACCCTCATAGAAACTGTTAAAACAACTCACCTGGTGCATGACAGTCTGAAAAAATTAGTCATTTTTATGTTACTTTGACTTACCTTATGCTATCAAGTAACCAGAAAACTTTGTTATTATTCAGTGAAATATCTGTTAAACCAGTAAAACCTCAGATAAACCAATAGAAACCATACAATAAACTTTTAAAACATCTTATACACCAATTAAACATTTGATAAACCAGTCAAGCATACAATAAACCAAAAAAAAGACATTGTAAACCTGGCACATAAAAGTAAAAAAAACAAAAAAAAAAACAGAAAAAGAATCATGTAGTTTTACTTTGACTTACCTTTTCTTTCCTATAAATCAGAAAGCCACATAGTTAAGGAGAGAAACATTTGTTAAACCAGTAAAACTTCAATAAAATCTTTGACAAACGACTAAACACTACAATAAATTAAAAAAAAAAAAACAAAACATAATAAACCGGCTGTGTAACAGTGTGAAAAATGATACAATAACCTTACCCCTTATGAACACGTAAAACATAAACATCTTAGAAAATCAATAAAACATGACAAAAATTACACCTATGATCACTCAGTGAACCCTCATAGAAACGGTTAAAACATCTCCTACACCTGGTGCATGACAGTTTGAAAAAAAATTGTCTTAACTTATTTTGAATCACCTTATCTCACCTGTAAACCAGAAACATAAATACATACATACATACTAAAGTACATCTCCAGCAAAACCTCTGATAAACCAAAGAAATATTTGATAGAGCATTACATTCTTTTAAAGTGAATAGTAAAATAAACCAGTAAACCATGTTATAACCAATTAAAACATCTCATATTCCAATAAAACATTTGATAAACCAGTAAACCATACAATAAAACAATAAAAAAAACAAACTTATAAACCTGGCACATGACAGTAAAGAAAAAGGAGAAAAAGAATCACATAGTTTTACTTTGACTTACCTTTTCTTACCTATAAACCAGAAAGCTGAATATTTAAGAAGTGAAACATTTGTTAAACCAGTGAAACTACAATACACCAATAAAACACATTAAAAACCTGCTGTGACATTTTGAAAAAAATGATTCAGTCAACTTACCTTACCTTTAAACCAGTCAACCATCTTATAAACACATAAAACCTAAACACATAAAACCTAAACATCTGTGAAAAACAGTAAAACCTGTGATCATGCAGTGAACCCTCATAGAAACTGTTAAAACAACTCACCTGGTGCATGACAGTCTGAAAAATGGGTCATTTATATGTGACTTTGACTTACCTTATGTTATCAAGTTACCAGAAAACTTTGTTATTATTCAGTGAAATATCTGTTAAACCAGTAAAACCTCAGATAAACCAATAGAAACCATACAATAAACTTTTAAAACATCTTATACACCAATTAAACATTTGATAAACCCAGAAACTATACAATAAAACCATAAAAAAGACATTGTAAACCTGGCACATAAAAGTAAAAAGAAAACAAAACAGAAAAGGAATCACATAGTTTTACTTTGACTTACCTTTTCTTTCCTATAAATCAGAAAGCCACATAGTTAAGGAGAGAAACATTTGTCAAACCAGTAAAACTTCAATAAAATCTTTGACAAACGACTAAACACTACAATAAATTAAAAAGAAAACAAAACATAATAAACCGGCTGTGTAACAGTGTGAAAAATGATACAATAACCTTACCCCTTATGAACACATAAAACATAAACATCTTAGAAAATCCATAAAACATGACAAAAATTACACCTATGATCACTCAGTGAACCCTTATAGAAACGGTTAAAACATCTCCTACACCTGGCGCATGACAGTTTGAAAAAAAATTATCTTAACTTATTTTGACTTACCTTATCTCACCTGTAAACCAGAAACATAAATACATACATACATATTAAAGTACATCTCCAGTAAAACCTCTGATAAACCAAAGAAATATTTGATAGAGCATTACATTCTTTTAAAGTGAATAGTAAAATAAACCAGTAAACCATGTTATAACCAATTAAAACATCTCATATACCAATAAAACATTTGATAAACCAGTAAACCATACAATAAAACAATAATTTAAAAAAACCTTGTAAACCTGGCACATGAAAGTAAAGAAAAAGGAGAAAAACAATCACATAATTTTACTTTGACTTACCTTTTCTTACCTATAAACCAGAAAGCTGAATATTTAATAAGTGAAACATTTGTTAAACCAGTGAAACTACAATACACCAATAAAAACACATTAAAAACCTGCTGTGACAGTTTGAAAAAATTGATTCAGTCAACTTACCTTACCTTTTAACCAGTCAACCATCTTATAAACACATAAAACCTAAACATCTGTGAAAACCAGTAAAACTTCTTTGACAATAGTAAAACCTGTGATCACTCAGTGAACCCTCATAAAAACTGTTAAAACAACTCACCTGGTGCATGACAGTCCGAACAATGACATCACATCACATTGACTTACCTTACCTACAACCTGAAAACCATGTTATCAACAATTGAAACATATTATAAAACATTTCACATGCCAGTAAACTCCACAATAAACCTATAAAAAAATCTTACAAACTTGGTACATGACAGTTGAAAAGTGAATCCTCTTAACTTATTTTGACTTACCTTATCTCACCTATAAACCAGAAACCCATGTCATTAACTAGTGAAACATCTGTTAAATCAGTAAAACCTCTGATAAACCATTAAAATGTTTGGTAGACCATTAAATCATTTTTAAAGGGAATACTATAGCACAGTAAACCGTGGTATAACCTATTGAAAGATCTTATAGATAAAATGATTCAATAACCGTACTTTACCTTTAAACTAATCAACCTTCTTTTAAACAAGTAAAACATAAACAACTTAGAAAATCAATAAAACATGACAAAAATAACACCTATGATCACTCAGTGAACCCTCATAGAAACGGTTAAAACATCTCCTACACCTGGTGCATGACAGTTTGAAAAAAAAAGTATCCTAATTTTTTTTGACTCACCTTATCTCTCCTGTAAACCAGAAACCCATGTCATTAACTAGTGAAACATCTCTTAAGTAAATACATACATACATACTAAAGTACATCTCCAGTAAAACCTCTGATAAACCAAAGACATATTTGATAGAGCATTACATTCTTTTAAAGTGAATAGTAAAATAAACCAGTAAACCATGTTATAACCAATTAAAACATCTCATATTCCAATAAAACATTTGATAAACCAGTAAACCATACAATAAAACAATAAACAAAAAAAACAAACTTGTAAACCTGGAACACAAAAGTCAAGAAAAAGGAGAAAAAGAATCACATAGTTTTACTTTGACTTACCTTTTCTTACCTATAAATTAAGAAAACCACATATTTAAGGAGTGAAACATTTGTTAAACCTGAAAGACTTCAATAAAAATACAATAAACCAATAAAACACATTATAAACCTGCTGTGTGACAGTTTGAAAAAATGATTCAATGACCTTAACTAACCTAAAAATCTTAGAAAACCAGAAAGACTTCTGTTACAATAGTAAAGCCTTTGATTATTCAGTGAGCCCTCATAGAAAAACAATAAAACATTTCATAAACTAGTACACCATACAATAAAGCAATAAAAAAAACAACAACTTGTAAACCTGGAACATAAAAGTAAAGAAAAAGGAGAAAAAGAATCACATAGTTTTACTCTGACTTACCTTTTCTTACCTATAAACCAGAAAGCCACATAGTTAAGGAGAGAAACATTTGTTAAACCAGTAAAACTACAATACACCAATAAAACACATTAAAAACCTGCTGTGTGACACTTTGAAAAATGATGCAATAACCTTACCTTTAAACCAGTCAACCATCTTATAAACACATAAAACCTAAACATCCTAAAACCTAAACCTGGAGCATGACAGTTTGAAAATTGAATCCTCTTAAGTTATTTTGACTCACCTTATGTCACCTGAAAACCAGAAACTCATGTCATGAACTAGTGAAACATCTGTTAAACCAGTAAAACCTCTGATAAACCATAAAAATGTCTGATAGACCATTACATTCTTTTAAAGTGAATAGTATAAAAAAGACCAGTAAACCATGTTATAACCTACTGAAACATGTTATATACCAATTAAACATCTGATTAATCACTCAACCATACAAAAAAAATGTACAAAACTTGTAAACCTGGCACATAAAAGTTAATAAAGAAGAAAGAAATAGAATCACATACATTTACTTTGACTTACCTTTTCTTACCTATAAATCAGAAAGCTACATTTTTAAAAAGTGAAACATTTGTTAAAGCAGTAAAACTTCAATAAAATGTTTGATAAACGAGTAAACAGTACAATAAAACACATTATAGACCTGCTGTGTGACAGTTTGAAAAATGATGAAATAACCTTATCTAACCTTTAAACCAGTCAACCATCTTATAAACATGTAAAACATATATTTTGACTTACTTTATCTCACCTATAAACCAGAAACCCATGTCCTGAACTAGTGAAACATTTGTTAAACCAGTAAAACCTCTGATAAACGTTAAATGTTTGATAGACCATTAAATTATTTTAAAGTGAATGCTATGATAGCAAAGTAAACCATGTTGTAACCTATTGAAAGATCTTATAAACCAATTAACCATTTGATAAACCACTAAATCATACAATAAACCGATAAAAAAAACCTTGTAATTGTGGCACACAAAAGTAAAAAACAAAGAAAGTTACATAATTTTTCTTTCACTTACCTTTTCTAACCTATGAACAAGAAAGCTACATTTTTCGGGAGTGAAACATTTGTTAAACCAGTAACACTTCAATAAATGCTTGATAGACCAGTAAACACTACAATGAACCAATAAAACACATAATAAACCTGCTGTGTGACATTTTGAAAAGTGATTAAATAACCTTACCTTACCTTTAAACTAATCAAACTTCTTTTAAACACGTGAAACCTAAACATCTTAGAAAATCAGTAAAACTTCTTTGACAATAGTAAAATCTGTGATCACTCAGTGAACCCTCATAGAAACTCTTAAAACATCTCCTACACCTGATGCATGACAGTTTAAAATGAGTCATCTTAATTTACTTTTACTTACCTTATGTTATCTGGTAACCAGAAAACCTAAGTGAAATATCTGTTAAACCAGTAAAACCTCAGATAAACCAATAGAACATTTCATAAATCAGTAAAAAGTCAAATTAAACAATAAAACATCTGATAAACCTGGTGCATGACAGTTTTAAATGAATCACTTTGACTTACCTTTCCTTACCTAAAAACTGGAAAACCATGTTAGTAACTATCGAACCATCTTATGAAACATTTCATGAACCATTTAACTCCAAAATAAACTAATGAAAATCTTATGAACTTGGCACATGACAGTTGGAAAAATAAGACGTCTTAACTTATTTTGACTTACCTTATCTCCTCTGAAAACCAGAAACCCATGTCATTAACTAGTGAAACAAACCAGTAAAACCTCTGATAAACCATTAAGTGTTTGTTACACATTAAAAACCTGCTGTGTGACAGTATGAAAAATGATTCAATAACCTTACCTTACCTTTAAACCAGTCAACCATCTTATAAACACATAAAACCTAAACATCTGTGAAAACCAGTAAAACTTCTTTGACAATAGTAAAACTTGTGATCATGCAGTGAACCCTCATAGAAACTGTTAAAACAACTCACCTGGTGCATGACAGTCTGAAAAAATTAGTCATTTTTATGTTACTTTGACTTACCTTATGCTATCAAGTAACCAGAAAACATTGTTATTATTCAGTGAAATATCTGTTAAACCAGTAAAACCTCAGATAAACCAATAGAAACCATACAATAAACTTTTAAAACATCTTATACACCAATTAAACATTTGATAAACCCAGAAACTATACAATAAAACCATAAAAAAGACATTGTAAACCTGGCACATAAAAGTAAAAAGAAAACAAAACAGAAAAAGAATCACATAGTTTTACTTTGACTTACCTTTTCTTTCCTATAAATCAGAAAGCCACATAGTTAAGGAGAGAAACATTTGTTAAACCAGTAAAACTTCAATAAAATCTTTGACAAACGACTAAACACTACGATAAATTAAAAAAAAAAAAAAACATAATAAACCGGCTGTGTAACAGTGTGAAAAATGATACAATAACCTTACCCCTTATGAACACATAAAACATAAACATCTTAGAAAATCAATAAAACATGACAAAAATTACACCTATGATCACTCAGTGAACCCTTATAGAAACGGTTAAAACATCTCCTACACCTGGTGCATGACAGTTTGAAAAAAAATTATCTTAACTTATTTTGACTTACCTTATCTCACCTGTAAACCAGAAACATAAATACATACATACATACTAAAGTACATCTCCAGTAAAACCTCTGATAAACCAAAGACATATTTGATAAAGCATTACATTCTTTTAAAGTGAATAGTAAAATAAACCAGTAAACCATGTTATAACCAATTAAAACATCTCATATACCAATAAAACATTTGATAAACCAGTAAACCATACAATAAAACAATAATTAAAAAAAACCTTGTAAACCTGGCACATGAAAGTAAAGAAAAAGGAGAAAAAGAATCACATAGTTTTACTTTAACTTACCTTTTCTTACCTATAAACCAGAAAGCTGAATATTTAATAAGTGAAACATTTGTTAAACCAGTGAAACTACAATACACCAATAAAACACATTAAAAACCTGCTGTGACAGTTTGAAAAAATTGATTCAGTCAACTTACCTTACCTTTTAACCAGTCAACCATCTTATAAACACATAAAACCTAAACATCTGTGAAAACCAGTAAAACTTCTTTGACAATAGTAAAACCTGTGATCATGCAGTGAACCCTCATAAAAACTGTTAAAACAACTCACCTGGTGCATGACAGTCTGAACAATGAATCACATTGACTTACCTTACCTACAACCTGAAAACCATGTTATCAACAATTGAAACATATTATAAAACATTTCACATGCCAGTAAACTCCACAATAAACCTATAAAAAAATCTTACAAACTTGGTACATGACAGTTTGAAAAGTGAATCCTCTTAACTTATTTTGACTTACCTTATCTCACCTATAAACCAGAAAGCCATGTCATGAACTAGTGAAACATCTGTTAAACCAGTAAAACCTCTGATAAACCATTAAAATGTTTGGTAGACCATTAAATCATTTTAAAGGGAATACTATAGCACAGTAGACCGTGGTATAACCTATTGAAAGATCTTATAGATAAAATGATTCAATAACCGTACTTTACCTTTAAACTAATCAACCTTCTTTTAAACAAGTAAAACATGACAAAAATAACACCTATGATCACTCAGTGAACCCTCATAGAAACAGTTAAAACAGATCCTACACCTGGTGCATGACAGTTTGAAAAATGAGTCTTAGTTTAGTTTGACTTACCTTATGTTATCTGGAAACCACAAAACTGTTATTATGCAGTGAAACATCTGTTAAACCAGTAAAACCTCAGATAAACCAACAGAACATTTCAAAAATCAGAAAAAGGTCAAATTAAACAATAAAACATATAAACCTGGAGCATGACAGTTTGAAAACTGAATCATTACATTTTTTTAAAGTGAACAGTAAAAAAAAAACACCAGTAAACCATGTTATGACCTATTGAAACATCTTATATAGCAACAAACCATTTGATAGACCAGTGAAACCACACAATAAACCACTATAAAAAAACTTGTAAACCTGGAACATGAAAGTTAATAACAAAAGAAAGAAAAAGAATCACATACATTTACTTTGACTTACCTATTCTAACCTATAAACAAGAAAGCAACATTTTTAAGAAGTGAAACATTTGTTAAACCAGTAAAACTACAATAAAATGTTTGATGAATGAGTAAACACTACAATAAACCAATAAAACACATTATAAACCTGCTGTGTGACAGTTTGAAAAAATGATTCAATAACCTTAACTAACCTAACAATCTTAGAAAACCAGTAAGACTTCTGTTACAATAGTAAAACCTTTGATTACTCAGTGAACCCTCATAGAAACTGTAAAAACATCTCACCTGGTAAACGACAGTTTGAAACATGAATCGTATCAACTTATTTTGACTTACCTTATCTCACCTGTAAACCAGAAACCCATGTCATTAACTAGTGAAACATCTGTTAAACCAGCAAAACCTCTGATAAACCATAAATATGTTTGATAGATAATTACATTTGTTAAAACTGAATAGTAAAAAAGAACAGGTAAACTATGTCATGAACCATTGAAACATCTTATCAACCAATAAAACATTAGATAAACCAGTAAACCATACAATAAACCAATGAAAAAAACTTAACATGGCACATGAAAGTTACAAAAAAAGTAGAAGAAAAAGAATCACATACATTTACTTTGACTTACCTTTTCTAACCTATAAAGCAGAAAGCCACATATTTGAGGAGTTAAACATTAGTTCAACCAGTAAAACTTCAATAAAGTGTTTGATAAACAAGTAAACAGTACAAGAAACCAATAAAACACAGTAAACCTGCTGTGTAACAGTTTAAAAATTATTAAATAACCTTACCTTACCTTTAAATTAGTCAACAATCTTATAAACACATAAACCTAAACATCTGTTAAAGCCAGTAAAACCTTGTTGAAAATGGTAAAACCTATAGTCCCTCAGTGAGCCCTCATAGAAACTGTTAAAACATCTCACCTGGTGCATGACAGTTTGAAAAATGAATCACTTTGACTTACCTTACCTACAACCTGGAAAACCATGTTATTAAGTACTGAAGCATATTCTAAAACATTTTAGAAACCAGTGAACTCCAAAACAAACCATTCAATTGTTTGAAAGACTATTACATTCTTTTAAAGTGAATAGTATAATAGACCAGTAAACCATGTTATAACCTATTGAAACATCTCATACACCAATAAAACATTTCATAAACCAGTAAACCATACAATAAACCAATAAAACATCTTATATATTTGGTACATGACAGTTTGAAAACTTACCTTGAATAAACTTACCTTTCAACGCACAGACAACCATCTTATTAACTGGTCAAACATCTTATAAGCGCATTTCATCGAATCATCTTGGACAACCAGTAAAACATCTTAAAAAATAGTAAGACTGTACGAAATAGTATGACGATTCAGTAAACCCTACTATACCATACCTACTATAAACCAATAAAACATCTTATAAACCTGCTGCATGACTTACCTTACCTACAAACCAGAACACCATGCTGTCAACTATTGAAACATATTTCATATGCCAGTAAACTCCACAATAAACCAATAAAAAAATCTTATAAACTTGGTACATGACAATTTGATGAAATGAATCGTATGAACTTATTTTGACTTACCTGCTACCTTATTTTGACTATAGGTTTTACTATTTTTTAAAAACGTTTGATAGACCATTGAATAATTTTAAAGTAAATAGTACAATAAACCAGTAAACCATGCTATAAATTACTGGAAGATCTTATATGCCAATAAAACGTTTGATAAACCAGTAAACCACACAATAAACCGGTAAAAAAAAAAAACCTTGTAAATCTGGCGCATGACAGTTAAAAACATGAATCGCATAAATTTACTTTGACTTACCTTTTCTTACCTAAAAACCAGAAAGACACATTTTTAACGAGTGAAACATTTGTTTAACCAGTAAAACTACCTATACCATAACTAAAAATAACCAATAAAACATCTCATTCGCCTGCTGCTTGACAGTTTGACTCATGATTCACCAAAACTTACCATCAATAACCTTACCTTACCTTTCAACCAGTAAACCATCTTGTGGTGCACTTCCACTACATGGTACCAGCTCTACTCTACTCTACTCTACTCTACTCTACTCTACTCTACTCTACTCTACTCTACTCTACTCTACTCTACTCTACTCTACTCTACTCTACTCTACTCTACTCTACTCTCTACTCTACTCTACTCTACTCTACTCTACTCTACTCTACTCTACTCTACTCTACTCTACTCTACTCGCCTTTTTTGGTTTTCCATTAGGAAAAACTTCCTGGTACCTGGTACCACCATTTTTGGTACCTGCTCTCCTGGGGTTCTACAAAAGGCAGACCTTGTACTCTGACGTACTAAAAGGTCACGTGAAACACTGCAGACCACTGAGTGGTCAGACAGAGTCGTCAGTGCGACTTCAATGCGCGGCACACACGGAATACCCTGAACAGCGCAAATAGCAAAGCTGTTGTAGCAGCTGCAGTTTTGTGTCATTTTTTTTTTCTTTCACAAAATGGCAACCAGAAAGATCAAACCGTGGTCGCTCACGGAGGTGCAAACGTTCCTCTCCTCGCTGGCCGACGAGCGTATACAGCAAGAGCAAGAGTCTGTGTGTATGTATAGTTCGAACTTCAGGGGAACGAAGGGGAGCTCTAAAACATTGTTCACTTTTTTGTAATTGATTATTTGTTTTGTGCACATAAAGTTCCGGAAATTTAAAAAATTTAAGACATAGAGGTAATATGTCAGTGTTGTGTGTTTATTTGCTCATTACATTCAATTTCTGAACATCTGTCTCCACTGTTTTACTTTTGTGTCTGTCCCTGCTGCGACCGTATGTGGTGCTGCAGTCAGAGTCCTACATTTACGTAGTCACCTGAACTCCTCATCCAACAGAAGGGACAGAGAGAGACAGGAAATGTTACTGGCGGATATTAGTAGAATATTTTCGCAGTAGCCCAGTTATTGACCACGCATTGTCGTACAATTTATGCATGTGACATGTTTTAGTCGTGGCGCACACCGGAAAATGGGGCTCCGCCGAAAGCCACCTTGTAATTCAAACCGTGTGCGTATGTGTGAGTCGCATTGAAACTGACGTCACGGTAGGGTCGCTAGATGACCGGCTACACCGAGGCGGTACTATCTTCCAATGGAAAACAACCCCCAGACATAGCCAATACCAAAGACAAGTAGAGTAGCAATAAGTAGAGCCGTTACCAAGTAGAGGAAATGCGCCATTAGTAACTAGTGACACATCTTAAAAACATGCAAAGCCTAAACATCGTAGAATACCAGTAAAATATCTTTAACAATGGCAAAACCTATGATTATAGGTTATTATCCAGTAAAACATCTTATAAACGTGGTGCATTACAGTTTTGGAAAATGAATCACCATAAGTTACTTTGACTTACCTTATGTTAGCTAGAAAGCAGATAAATGTCATGATTTCACTGGTATAAACCAACAAAACCTTACAGGAACCAGTGATTACCTTAAATAAACAGTCAAACCTATATTTAAATCAGTAAAACATCGTATGAACCATTACAACTTCTAATAAACCAGTAAGCCCCATTATAAACCAACAAAACATCGTATAAACTTGGTGCCTGACAATCTGAGAAACAAATCACCTTACCTTACATTTCCTTCACTATAAATGTAAAGGGTAAAACCTCTTTGTGAAATGTGTTACAAACCAGTAAAAAGCCTGAGTAAAACCTGTAATAAACCAGTGAAACTTCATACACAGGTGAAACCTCTACTGTAGTAAAGCAGTCTGTCATCTGCCAACCACTAACATGTCTGTCTGCCTAGTAGTTCTTCTGATGTCACAGCCCTCTCTCCTGTTCCGAGGCAGCATTCTATTGCCTTTATGAGTCACAGATAGAACAGAGCAGGATTCCGATTTCGAGGTCAGAGTGACATCATCTATCCAGTAAGATCACCTGCTCAATGATTACATTTCCATAGCAACTATCAAGACAATATCATAATGTCCTCTATGTCAATTTGAATATTTGAGAATATGCTGAATATTTAAGAAGTGAAACATTTGTTAAACCAGTGAAACTACAATACACCAATAAAACACATTAAAAACCTGCTGTGACATTTTGAAAAAAATGATTCAGTAAACTTACCTTACCTTTAAACCAGTCAACCATCTTATAAACACATAAAACCTAAACATCTGTGAAAAACAGTAAAACTTCTTTGACAACAGTAAAACCTGTGATCACTCAGTGAACCCTCATAGAAACTGTTAAAACAACTCACCTGGTGCATGACAGTCTGAAAAATGGGTCATTTTTATGTGACTTTGACTTACCTTATGTTATCAAGTTACCAGAAAACTTTGTTATTATTCAGTGAAATATCTGTTAAACCAGTTAAACCTCAGATAAACCAACACAAAATTTCATAAATCAGTAAAAAATTAAACAATAAAACATCTCATAAACCTGGTGCATGACAGTTTGAACAATGAATCACATTGACTTACCTTACCTACAAACCTGAAAACCATGTTATCAACAATTGAAACATATTATAAAACATTTCACATGCCAGTAAACTCCACAATAAACCTATAAAAAAATCTTACAAACTTGGTACATGACAGTTTGAAAAGTGAATCCTCTTAACTTATTTTGACTTACCTTATCTCACCTGTAAACCAGAAAGCCATGTCATGAACTAGTGAAACATCTGTTAAACCAGTAAAACCTCTGATAAACCATTAAAATGTTTGGTAGACCATTAAATAATTTTAAAGGGAATACTATAGCACAGTAAACCGTGGTATAACCTATTGAAAGATCTTATAGATAAAATGATTCAATAACAGTACTTTACCTTTAAACTAATCAACCTTCTTTTAAACAAGTAAAACATAAACATCTTAGAAAATCAATAAAACATGACAAAAATAACACCTATGATCACTCAATGAACCCTAATAGAAACGGTTAAAACATCTCCTACACCTGGTGCATGACAGTTTGAAAAAAAAATTATCCTAACTTATTTTGACTCACCTTATCTCACCTGTAAACCAGAAACCCATGTCATTAACTAGTGAAACATCTGTTAAACCAGTAAAACCTCTGATAAACCAAAAACATATTTGATAGAGCATTACATTCTTTTAAAGTGAATGGTATAATAGACCAGTAAACCATGTTATAACCTACTGAAACATCTTATATACCAATAAAACATTTGATAAACCAGTAAACCATACAATAAAACAATAAAATAAAACAATAAAGAAAACCTTGTAAACCTGGAACACAAAAGTCAAGAAAAAGGAGAAAAAGAATCACAGTTTTACTTTGACTTACCTTTTCTTACCTATAAACCAGAAAGCTGAATCATTCCTTTGAAAAATGAGTCTTAGTTTAGTTTGACTTACCTTATGTTACCTGGTAACCAGAAAACTATGTTATTATGCAGTGAAACATCTGTTAAACCAGTAAAACCTCAGATAAACCAATACGACATTTCAAAAATCAGAAAAAAGATAAATTAAACAATAAAACATCATATAAACCTGCTGCATGACAGTTTGAAAAATGAATCACTTTGACTTACCTTACCTGACCTAAAAACCAGAAAACCATGTCATTAACTATTGAACCATCTTACAAAACATTTCATGAACCATTTAACTCCAAAATAAACTAATGAAAAATCTAATGAACTTGATGAATGACAGTTGGAAAAAAACATTATCTTATATTATTTTGACTTACCTTATCTCACCTGTAGACCAGAAACCCATGTCATTAATAACTGAAACATCTGTTAAACCAGTAAAACCTCTGATAAACCATAAAAATGTTTTATACACATTATAAACCTGCTGTGGGACACTTCGAAAAATGATTCAATAACCTTACCTTACCTTTAAATGAGTAAACCATCTTATAAACACGTAAAACCTAAACATCTTAGAAAACAAGTAAAACTTCTAGGCCAGTAAACCATATTATAACCTATTGAAACATCTTATAAACCAATTAAACATTTGTTAAACCAGTAAACCATACAATAAACCAATGAAAAAAACTTAACATGGCACATGAAAATTAAAAAAGTAGGAAAAAAAAGAATCACATACATTTACTTTGACTTACCTTTCTGACCTAAAAAGCAGAAAGCCACATATTTGAGAAGTTAAACATTTGTTCAACCCTTAAAACTTCAATAAAATGTTTGATAAACAAGTAAACAGTACAAGAAACCAATAAAACACAGTATAAACCTGCTGTGTGACACTTTGAAAAATGATTCAATAACCTTACCTTACCTTTAAATTAGTCAACAATCTTATAAACACATAAACCTAAACATCTTAGAAAATCAGTAAAACATGACAAAAATAACACCTATGATCATTCCTACACCTGGTGCATGACAGTTTGAAAAATGAGTCTTAGTTTGACTTACCTTATGTTATCTGGAAACCACAAAACTATGTTATTATGCAGTAAAACATCTGTTAAACCAGTAAAACCTCAGATAAACCAACAGAACATTTCAAAAATCAGAAAAAGGTCAAATTAAACAATAAAACATATAAACCTGGAGCATGACAGTTTGAAAACTGAATCATTACATTTTTTTAAAGTGACTAGTATAAAAATGACCAGTAAACCATGTTATAACCTATTGAAACATCTTATATAGCAACAAACCATTTGATAAACCAGTGAAACCATACAATAAACCACTATGAAAAAACTTGTAAACCTGGAACATGAAAGTTAATAACAAAAGAAAGAAAAAGAATCACATACATTTACTTTGACTTACCTATTCTAACCTATAAACAAGAAAGCTGAATATTTAAGAAGTGAAACATTTGTTAAACCAGTGAAACTACAATACACCAATAAAACACATTAAAAACCTGCCGTGTGACACTTTGAAAAATGATGCAATAACCTTACCTTTAAACCAGTCAACCTTCTTATAAACACATAAAACCTAAACATCCTAAAACCTAAACCTGGAGCATGACAGTTTGAAAATTTAATCCTCTTAAGTTATTTTGACTCACCTTATGTCACCTGAAAACCAGAAACCCATGTCATGAACAAGTGAAACATCTGTTAAACCAGTAAAACCTCTGATAAACCATAAAAATGTTTGATAGACCATTACATTTTTTTAAAGTGAATAGTATAAAAAAGACCAGTAAACCATGTTATAACCTACTGAAACATGCTATATACCAATTAAACATTTGATAAACCACTAAACCATACCAAAAAAACCCCTTTTAAACCTGGCACATAAAAGTTAATAAAGAAGAAAGAAAGAGAATCACATACATTTACTTTGACTTACCTTTTCTTACCTATAAATCAGAAAGCTCCATTTTTAAATAGTGCAACATTTGTTAAACCAGTAAAACTTCAATAACATAAACGAGTAAACAGTACAATAAAACACATTATAGACCTGCTGCGTGACAGTTTGAAAAATGATTAAATAACCTTACCTTACCTTTAAACTAATCAAACTTCTTTTAAACATGTGAAACCTAAACATCTTAGAAAATCAGTAAAACATGACAAAAATAACACCTATGATCATTCCTACACCTGGTGCATGACAGTTTGAAAAATTAGTCTTAGTTTAGTTTGACTTACCTTATGTTATCTGGAAAACAAAAAACTATGTTATTATGCAGTGAAACATCTGTTAAACCAGTAAAACCTCAGATAAACCAACAGAACATTTTGTTTGAAAAAACATTATCCTAACTTATTTTGAATCACCTTATCTCACCTGAAACACTTCAATAAAAACTTCAATAAAATGTTTGATAAATGAGTAAACGCTACAATAAACCCATAAAACACATTATAAACCTGCTGTGTGACAGTTTGAAAAGATGATTCAATAACCTTAACTAACCTAAAAATCTTAGAAAACCAGAAAGACTTCTGTTACAATAGTAAAACCTTTGATTACTCAGTGAACCCTCATAGAAACTGTTAAAACATCTCCTACACCTGGTGCATGATGTTTGAAAAATGATTCATCTTAATTGACTTTTACTTACCTTATGTTATCAGGTACCTAGAAAACCTAAGTGAAACATCTGTTAAACCAGTAAAACATCAGATAAACCAACAGAACATTTCATAAATCAGTAAATGGTAAAATGAAACAATAAAACATCTTATAAACCTGGTGCATGACAGTTTGAAAAAAAATTATCCTAACTTATTTTGAATCACCTTATCTCACCTGTAAACCAGAAACATAAATACATACATACATAATAAAGTACATCTCCAGTAAAACCTCTGATAAACCAAAGACATATTTGATAAAGCATTACATTCTTTTAAAGTGTATAATAAAATAAACCAGTAAACCATGTTATAACCAATTAAAACACCTCATATACCAATAAAACATTTGATAAACCAGTAAACCATACAATAAAACAATTAAAAAAAAAAAACCTTGTAAACCTGGAACACAAAAGTCAAGAAAAAGGAGAAAAAGAATCACATAGTTTTACTTTGACTTACCTTTTCTTACCTATAAACCAGAAAACCACATATTTAAGGAGAGAAACATTTGTTAAACCAGTAAGACTACAATACACCAATAAAACACATTAAAAACCTGCTGTGTGACAGTTTGAAAAATGATTCAGTAAACTTACCTTACCTTTTAACCAGTCGACCATCTTATAAACACAGAGACCCTAAACATCTGTGAAAAACAGTAAAACTTCTTTGACAATAGTAAAACCTGTGATCACTCATTGAACCCTCATAGAAACTGTTAAAACAACTCACCTGGTGCATGAAAGTCTGAAAAATGAGTCATTTTTATGTTACTTTGACTTACCTTATGCTATCAAGTAACCAGAAAACTTTGTTATTATTCAGTGAAACTGTGAACTGTACAATTAACCAATAAAACAACTTATAAACCTGGAGCATGACAGTTTGAAAATTGAATTGTCTTAAGTTACTTTGACTTACCTTATCTCACCTGTTAACCAGAAACCCATGTCATTAACTAGTGAAACATGTGTTAAACCAGTAAAACCTCTGATAAACCATTAAAATGTTTGATAAACCATTACATTTTTTTAAAGTGAATAGTATAATACACCAGTAAACCCTGTTATAACCTAATGAAACATCTTATGCCCCAAATAAACTTCTTATACCCCAAATAAACTATTTGATAAATAAAAATGAAAAATAAATAAAAATGAAAAATAAATAGCCTTAACTTATTTTGACTTACCTTATCTCACCTGTAAACCAGAAACCGATGTCATTAACTAGTGAAACATCTGTTAAACCAGTAAAACCTCTGATAAACCATTAAAATGTTTGGTAGACCATTAAATCATTTTAAAGGGAATACTATAGCACAGTAAACCGTGGTATAACCTATTGAAAGATCTTATAGATAAAATGATTCAATAACCGTACTTTACCTTTAAACTAATCAACCTTCTTTTAAACAAGTAAAACATAAACAACTTAGAAAATCAATAAAACATGACAAAAATAACACCTATGATCACTCAGTGAACCCTCATAGAAACGGTTAAAACATCTCCTACACCTGGTGCATGACGGTTTAAAAGAAATGATCTTAACTTATTTTGACTCACCTTATCTCACCTGTAAACCAGAAACATAAATACATACATACATACTAAAGTACATCTCCAGTAAAACCTCTGATAAACCAAAGACATATTTGATAGAGCATTACATTCTTTTAAAGTGAATAGTAAAATAAACCAGTAAACCATGTTATAACCAATTAAAACATCTCATATTCCAATAAAACGTTTGATAAACCAATAAACTATACAATAAAACAATAATTTAAAAAAAACTTGTAAACCTGGAACACAAAAGTCAAGAAAAAGGAGAAAAAGAATCACATAGTTTTACTTTGACTTACCTTTTCTTACCTATAAATTAAGAAAACCACATATTTAAGGAGTGAAACATTTGTTAAACCTGAAAGACTTCAATAAAAATACAATAAACCAATAAAACACATTATAAACCTGCTGTGTGACAGTTTGAAAAAAGGATTCAATAACCTTAACTAACATAAAAATCTTAGAAAACCAGTAAGACTTCTGTTACAATACAAAAAAAATTATCTTAACTTATTTTGAATCACCTTATCTCACCTGTAAACCAGAAACATAAATACATACATACATAATAAAGTACATCTCCAGTAAAACCTCTGATAAACCAAAGACATATTTGATAGAGCATTACATTCTTTTAAAGTGAATAGTAAAATAAACCAGTAAACCATGTTAGAACCAATTAAAACATCTCATATACCAATAAAACATTTGATAAACCAGTACACCATACAATAAAACAATAAAAAAAAAACAATTTGTAAACTTGGAACATAAAAGTCAAGAAAAAGGAGAAAAAGAATCACATAGTTTTACTGACTTACCTTTTCTTACCTATAAATCAGAAAACCACATAATTAAGGAGAGAAACATTTCTTAAACCAGTAAAACTACAATACACCAATAAAACACATTAAAAACCTGCCGTGTGACACTTTGAAAAATGATGCAATAACCTTACCTTTAAACCAGTCAACCTTCTTATAAACACATAAAACCTAAACATCCTAAAACCTAAACCTGGAGCATGACAGTTTGAAAATTTAATCCTCTTAAGTTATTTTGACTCACCTTATGTCACCTGAAAACCAGAAACCCATGTCATGAACTAGTGAAACATCTGTTAAACCAGTAAAACCTCTGATAAACCATAAAAATGTTTGATAGACCATTACATTTTTTTAAAGTGAATAGTATAAAAAAGACCAGTAAACCATGTTATAACCTACTGAAACATGTTACATACCAATTAAACATCTGATTAACCACTCAACTATACAAAAAAAAAATACAAAACTTGTAAACCTGGCACATAAAAGTTGATAAAGAAGAAAAAAAGAGAATCACATACATTTACTTTGACTTACCTTTTCTTACCTATAAATCAGAAAGCTACATTTTTAAAAAGTGAAACATTTGTTAAACCAGTAAAACTTCAATAAAATGTTTGATAAACAAGTAAACAGTACAATAAAACACATTACAGACCTGCTGCGTGACAGTTTCAAAAATGATTAAATAACCTTATCTAACCTTTAAACCAGTCAACCATCTTATAAAGACGTAAAACATATATTTTGACTTACTTTATCTCACCTATAAACCAGAAACCCATGTCCTGAACGACTGAAACATCTGTTAACCAGTAAAACCTCTAATAAACGCTGAATGTTTGATAGACCATTACATTATTTTAAAGTGAATATTATGATAGCAAAGTAAACCATGTTGTAACCTATTGAAAGATCTTATAAACCAATTAACCATTTGATAAACCACTAAATCATACAATAAACCGATAAAAAAAAGTCTTGTAATTGTGGCACACAAAAGTAAAAAAAACAAAGAAAGTTACATAATTTTTCTTTCACTTACCTTTTCTAACCTATGAACAAGAAAGCTACATTTTTAGGGAGTGAAACATTTGTTAAACCAGTAACACTTCAATAAATGCTTGATAGACCAGTAAACACTACAATGAACCAATAAAACACATTATGAACCTGCTGTGTAACAGTTTGAAAAGATGATTCAATAACCTTACCTTACCTTTAAACTAATCAAACTTCTTTTAAACACGTGAAACCTAAACATCTTAGAAAATCAGTAAAACATGACAAAAATAACACTTATGATCATTCCTAAACCTGGTGCATGACAGTTTGAATAATGAGTCTTAGTTTAGTTTGACTTACCTTTTGTTATCTGGAAACCACAAAACTATGTTATTATGCAGTGAAACATCGGTTAAACCAGTAAAACCTCAGATAAACCAACAGAACATTTCAAAAATCAGTAAAAAGTCAAATTAAACAATAAAACATCATATAAACCTGGAGCATGACAGTTAGAAAAAATAATCACTTTGACTTAACTTCCCTTACCTAAAAACCAGAAAACCATGTCATTAACTATTGAACCATCTTATGAAACATTTCATGAACCATTTAACTCCAAAATAAACTAATGAAAATCTTATGAACTTGGCACATGACAGTTGGAAAAATAAATCATCTTCACTTATTTTGTCTTACCTTATCTCACCTGTAGACCAGAAACCCATGTCATAAACCACTGAAACATCTGTTAAACCAGTAAAACCTCTGATAAACTATAAAAATGTTTAATAAAAATGATTCAATAACCTTACCTTACCTTTAAATGAGTAAACCATCTTATAGACACCTAAAACCTAAACATCTTAGAAAACAAGTAAAACTTCTAGACCAGTAAACCATGTTATAACCTATTGAAACATCTTATAAACCAATAAAACATCTGGTCAACCAGTTAACCACATAATAAACCAATAAAAAAAAAACCTTGTAAAAATGGCGCAGGGAAATTATTAAAGAAATGTAAAGACAAGGAATCACATAAATCAACTTTGACTTACCTTTTCTTACCTATAAACCAGAAAGCAACAATGTTCAGGAGTTAAACGTTTGTTGAACCACGAAAACTTCAATAAAATGTTTGATAATCGAGTAAACAGTACGTTACCAATAAAACATATTATGAACCTGCTGTGTGACACTTTGAAAAATAATTCAATAACCTTACCTTACCTTTAAACCAGTAAACCATCTTATGAACATGAAAAACCTAAACATCTTGGAAAACAAATAAACAAGTAAACAAGTAAACAGCATAATAAACAATGATCATCTGATAAACCTGTTAAATGTCAATTTGAAAAAGAATCACCTTGACTTTCCGTACTATGCCTACAAACCAGAAACCCTTGTTGAATATTGAAAGATCTAATACACCAATAAAACATTTGATAAACCAGTAAACTCTGCAATAAACCAGTAAAACATCTTATGAACTTAGTACATGACAGTCTGAAAACTTACCTTGAATAACCTTACCTTTAAACCACAAAACCATCTTATTAACTAGCAAAACGTGTTATAAACACATATATTCTAATCATCTTAGAAAACCAGTACAATATCTTAAAAAACAGTAAAACCTATGATTATTTAGTCAACCCTACCGACTTTAAACTGAAACATCTTATAAACTTGGTGAATTACAGTTTGAAAAATTAATCGTCTTAACTTATTTTGACTTACCTTATCTCACCTGTAAACCAGAAACCCATGTCATGAACTAGTGAAACATCTGTTAAACCAGTAAAACCTCTGAAAAACTATTTAAATGTTTGAATGTAATAAGTGAATAATATAATACACCAGTAAACCCTGTTATAACCTAATGAAACATCTTATACCCCAATAAACTATTTGATAAATAAAAATGAAAAATAAATGAACATGAAAAATAAATAGCCTTAACTTATTTTGACTTACCTATCTCACCTGTAAACCAGAAACCAATGTCATGTACTAGTGGAACATCTGTTAAACCAGTAAAACCTCTGATAAACCAAAAAAATGTTTGATAGATAATTACATTTTTTCAAACTGAAAAGTAAAAAAGAACAGGTAAACTATGTTATGAACCATTAAAACGTCTTATCAACCAATTAAACATTTGTTAAACCAGTAAACCATACAAGAAAACAATAAACAAAAACCTTATTAACGTGGCACATGAAAGTAAAAAAAAGGAAAAAGAATTACACACATTTACTTTGACTTACCTTTTCCCACCTATAAACCAGAAAGCCACATATTTAAGGAGTGAAACATTTGTTAAACCAGTAAAACTACAATAAAATCTTTGATAAATGAGTAAACACCTCAACTGACCAATAAAACCCATTATAAACCTTAACACTTTATAAAATGATTCAATAACCTTACCTTACCTTTAAACCAGTCAACCATCTTATAAACACATAAAACCTAAACATCTGTGAAAACCAGTAAAACTTCTTTGACAATAGTAAAACCTGTGATCACTCAGTGAACCCTCATAGAAACTGTTAAAACAACCCACCTGGTGCATGACAGTCTGAAAAATGGGTCATCTTAATTGACTTTTACGTACCTTATGTTATCTACTAACCAGAAAACTTTGTTATTATTCAGTGAAATATCTGTTAAACCAGTAAAACCTCAGATAAACCAATAGAACATTTCATAAATCAGTAAATGGTAAAATTAAACAATAAAACATCTTATAAAACTGGTGCATGACAGTTTGAAAAATGAATCACTTTGACTTACCTTACCTACAACTCGGAAAACCATGTTATTAACTATTGAAGCATATTCTAAAACATTTCAGAAACCAGTGAATTCCAAAACAAACTAATGAAAAATCTTATAAACCTGGTGCATGACAGTTTGAAAAAAAAATTATCCTAACATATTTTGACTCACCTTATCTCACCTGTAAACCAGAAACCCATGTCATTAACTAGTGAAACATCTGTTAAACCAGCAAAACCTCAGATAAACCAAAATAGATAGATAATTACATTTTTTAAAACTGAATAGTAAAAAAGAACAGGTAAACTATGTTATGAACCATTGAAACATCTTATCAACCAATAAATCATTAGATAAACCAGTAAACCATACAATAAACCAATGAAAAAAACTTAACACATGAAAGTTAAAAAAAAAAGTAGAAGAAAAAGAATCACATACATTTACTTTGACTTACCTTTTCTGACCTATAAAGCAGAAAGCCACATATTTGAGGAGTTAAACATTTGTTCAACCAGTAAAACTTCAATAAAATGTTTGATAAACAAGTAAACAGTACAAGAAACCAATAAAACACAGTATAAACCTGCTGTGTGACACTTTGAAAAATGATTAAATAACCTTACCTTACCTTTAAACCAGTCAACCATCTTATAAACACATAAACCTAAACATCTTTGTTGAAAATAGTAAAACCTATAGTCCCTCAGTGAGCCCTCATAGAAACTGTTAAAACATCTCACCTGGTGCATGACAGTTTGAAAAATGAATCACATTGACTTACCTTACCTACAAACCAGAACACCATGCTGTCAACTATTGAAACATATTATAAAACATTTCAAATGCCAGTAAACTCCACAATAAAGCAATAAAAAAATCTTATAAACTTGGTACATGACAATTTGATGAAATGAATCGTATGAACTTATTTTGACTTACCTTATCTCACCTATAAACCAGAAACTCATATCATTAACCAGTGAAACATCCGTTAAACCAGTAAAACCTCTGATAAACCATAAAAACTTTTGATAGACCATTGAATAATTTTAAAGTAAATAGTACAATAAACCAGTAAACCATGCTATAAATTACTGGAAGATCTTATATGCCAATAAAACGTTTGATAAACCAGTAAACCACACAATAAACCGGTAAAAAGAAAACTTGTAAATCTGGAGCATGACAGTTAAAAACGTGAATCGCATAAATTTACTTTGACTTACCTTTTCTTACCTAAAACCCAGAAAGACACATTTTTAACGAGTGAAACATTTGTTTAACCAGTAAAACTACCTATACCATAACTAAAAATAACCAATAAAACATCTCATTCGCCTGCTGCTTGACAGTTTGACTCATGATTCACCAAAACGTACCATCAATAACCTTACCTTACCTTTCAACCAGTAAACCATCTTGTGGCGCACTTCCACTACATGGTACCTACTCTACTCTACTCTACTCTACTCTACTCTACTCTACTCTACTCTACTCTACTCTACTCTACTCTACTCTACTCTACTCTACTCTACTCTACTCTACTCTACTCTACTCTACTCTACTCTACTCTACTCTACTCTACTCTACTCTACTTGCCTTTTGGTTTTCCATTAGGAAAAACTTCCTGGTACCTGGTACCACCATTTTTGGTACCTGCTCTCCTGGGGTTCTACAAAAGGCAGACCTTGTACTCTGACGTACTAAAAGGTCACGTGAAACACTGCAGACCACTGAGTGGTCAGACAGAGTCGTCAGTGCGACTTCAATGCGCGGCACACACGGAATACCCTGAACAGCGCAAATAACAAAGCTGTTGTAGCAGCTGCAGTTTTGTGTCATTTTTTTTTTTCATTCACAAAATGGCAACCAGAAAGATCAAACCGTGGTCGCTCACGGAGGTGCAAACGTTCCTCTCCTCGCTGGCCGACGAGCGTATACAGCAAGAGCAAGAGTCTGTGTGTATGTATAGTTCGAATTTCAGGGGAGCGAAGGGGAGCTCTAAAACATTGTTCACTTTTGTGTAATTGATTATTTGTTTTCTGCACATAAAGTTCCGGAAATTTAAAAAATTTAAGACATAGAGGTAATATGTCAGTGTTGTGTGTTTATTTGCTCATTACATTCAATTTCTGAACATCTGTCTCCACTGTTTTACTTTTGTGTCTGTCCCTGCTGCGACCGCATGTGCGTGAAGCGGTGCTGCGGTCAGAGTCCTACATTTACGTAGTCACCTGAACTCCTCATCCAACAGAAGGGACAGAGAGAGACAGGAAATGTTACTGGCGGATATTAGTAGAATATTTTCGCAGTAGCCCAGTTATTGACCACGCATTGTCGTACAATTTATGCATGTGACATGTTTTAGTCGTGGCGCACACCGGAAAATGGGGCTCCGCCGAAAGCCACCTTGTAATTCAAACCGTGTGCGTATGTGTGAGTCGCATTGAAACTGACGTCACGGTAGGGTCGCTAGATGACCGGCTACACCGAGGCGGTACTATCTTCCAATGGAAAACAACCCCCAGACATAGCCAATACCAAAGGCAAGTAGAGTAGCAATAAGTAGAGCCGTTACCATGTAGAGGAAATGCGCCATTAGTAACTAGCGACACATCTTAAAAACATGCAAAGCCTAAACATCGTAGAATACCAGTAAAATATCTTTAACAATGGCAAAACCTATGATTATAGGTCATTATCCAGTAAAACATCTTATAAACGTGGTGCATTACAGTTTTGGAAAATGAATCACCTTAAGTTACTTTGACTTACCTTATGTTAGCTAGAAAGCAGATAAATGTCATGATTTCACTGGTATAAACCAACAAAACCTTACAGGAACCAGTGATTACCTTAAATAAACAGTCAAACCTATATTTAAATCAGTAAAACATCGTATGAACCATTACAACTTCTAATAAACCAGTAAGCCCCATTATAAACCAACAAAACATCGTATAAACCTGGTGCCTGACAATTTGGGAAACAAATCACCTTACCTTACATTTCCTTCACTATAAATGTAAAGGGTAAAACCTCTTTGTGAAATGTGTTACAAACCAGTAAAAAGCCTGAGTAAAACCTGTAATAAACCAGTGAAACTTCATACACAGGTGAAACCTCTACTGTAGTAAACCAGTCTGTCATCTGCCAACCACTAACATGTCTGTCTGCCTGGTAGTTCTTCTGATGTCACAGCCCTCTCTCCTGTTCCGAGGCAGCATTCTATTGCCTTTATGAGTCACAGATAGAACAGAGCAGGATTCCGATTTCGAGGTCAGAGTGACATCATCTATCCAGGAAGATCACCTGCTCAATGATTACATTTCCATAGCAACTACCAAGACAATATCATAATGTCCTCCATGTCAATCAATTTGAGACTCAACCATAGACTCTATATAAAGATGGACGACATGACAATTCACCTAAAGTGTAACATTTTGGTCTCAGTTGCCCCCTGGTGTCTGGCTGCAGTATAGGTTGTAAAGCCCGTCCCTCCATGTTATTAAACAGGACATAGGCCAAACTAAAAACTCAAAATACATGCCAAATAAATGTTTTCCCAAAGAGCACTTCTGTCACTGAAGGTAGTTCTTATCTATGATTATATGTTATTTGTGAATAGTAAAAATAAATTCATTAATAATAAAGTAAAGCAGTAAGCCATGTTATAAACTATTGAAACATCATATACACCAATAACCCATTTGATAAACCAGTAAACCATACAGTAATCAACAAAAAACTTTGAAAACGTGGCTCATGAATTCTTAACAAAAGAAAGAAAAAGAATGACATACATTTACTTTTACTTACCTATTGTTACCTATGAAACAGAAAGCCACATTTTTAAGGAGTAAAACATTTGTTAAAACAGTGAAAGTTCAATAAAATGTTTGATAAATGAGTGAACCATACAATTAACCAATAAAACACATTATAAACCTGCTGTGTGACAGTTTGAAAAAATGATTCAATGACCTTATCTTACCTTTAAACTAGTAAACCATCTTATAGACATGTAAAACCTAAACATCTTAGAAAATCAGTAAAACATGACAAAAATAACACCTATGATCATTCCTACACCTGGTGCATGATAGTTTGAAAAATGAGTCTTAGTT
The DNA here is from genome assembly GCF_026936395.1 of Plectropomus leopardus. Classification (NCBI taxonomy): domain Eukaryota; kingdom Metazoa; phylum Chordata; class Actinopteri; order Perciformes; family Serranidae; genus Plectropomus; species Plectropomus leopardus. The sequence continues at coordinate 19,164,200 of NC_142178.1, forward strand.
TGACTTACCTTAAGTTATCTGGAAACCACAAAACTATGTTATTATGCAGTGAAACATCTGTTAAGCCAGTAAAACCTCAGATAAACCGATACAACATTTCAAAAATCAGAAAAAGGTAAAATTAAACAATAAAACATATAAACCTGGAGCATGACAGTTTGAAAACTGAAGAATAGTATAAAAAACACCAGTAAACCATGTTATGACCCATTGAAACATCTTATATAGCAACAAACCATTTGATAAACCAGTGAAACCATACAATAAACCACTATAAAAAACTTGTAAACCTTGAACATGAAAGTTAATAACAAAAGAAAGAAAAAGAATCACATACATTTACTTTGACTTACCTATTCTAACCTATAAACCAGAAAACCACATTTTTGAGAAGTGAAACATTTGTTAAACCAGTAAAACTAATGTAATACTAATGCAGTAAATGTTTGATAAATGAGTAAACGCTACAATAAACTAATGAAAATCTTATGAACTTGGCACATGACAGTTGGAAAAATAAAATGTCTTGACTTATTTTGACTTACCTTATCTCACCTGTAAACCAGTAACCCATGGCATTAACTAGTGAAACATTTGTTAAACCAGTAAAACCTCTGATAAACCATGTTTCACAGACCATTACATTCTTTTAAAGTGAATAGTATAATAGACCAGTAAACCATGCTATAAACTATTGAAACATCTTATATACCAATAAAACATTTCATAAACCAGTAAACCATACAATAAAACAATAAATAAAACCTTGCAAACCTGGAACACAAAAGTAAAGAAAAAGAATAAAAAGAATCACATACATTTACTTTGACTTACCTTTTCTTACCTATAAACCAGAAAGTTGAATATTTAAAGAGTGAAATATTTGTTAAACCAGTAAAACTTGAAAATGCTTGATCGTAAACACTACAATGAACCAATAAAACACATAATAAACCTGCTGTGTGACAGTTTGAAAAGATGATTCAATAACCTTACCTTACCTTTAAACCAGTCAACCATCTTATAAACACATAAACCGAAACATCTGTGAAAACAAGTAAAACTTCTTTGACAATAGTAAAACTTGTGATCATGCAGTGAACTCTCATAGAAACTGTTAAAACAACTCACCTGGTGCATGACAGTCTGAAAAATGAGTCATTTTTATGTTACTTTGACTTACCTTATGTTATCTAGTAACCAGAAAACTTTGTTATTATTCTGTGAAATATCTGTTAAATCAGTAAAACCTCAGATAAACCAATAGAACCTTTCATAAATCAGTAAACGGTAAGATTTTTAAAGAAAATTAACTATTGAAACATCTCAAAACATTTCATAAAACAGTCAACTCCAACTGTGCATGACAGTTTGAAAAATGAATCGTCTTAACTTACTTTGACTTACCTTATCTCACCTGTAAACCAGAAACCCATGTCATTAACTAGTGAAACATCTGTTAAACCAGAAAAACCTCTGATAAAACATAAAAATGTTTAAAAGTAGTTTTAAAGTATAAAAGAGCAGTAAATCATGTTATGACCTATTGAAACATCTTATATACCAATAAACCAGTAAACCATAATAACCCATAAAAAAACCCTTGTAAACGTGGCACATGAAAGTTAAAAAAAAGTAGAAGAAAAAGAATCACATACATTTACTTTGACTTACCTTTTCTTACCTATTAATCAGAAAGCCACATTTTTAAGAAGTGAAACATTTGATAAACCAGTAAAACTACAATAAAATCTTTGATGAATGCGTAAACACTACAATAAATAACACATTATAAACCTGCTGTGTGACAGTTTTTAAAAAATGTTTCAATAACCTTACCTCTTATGAACAAGTTAAAACCTAAAAATCTTAGAAAACTGGTAAAACTTCTGTGACAATAGTAAAATTTATGATTGTTCAGTGAACCCTCATAGAAACTGTTAAAACATCTCACCTGGTGCATGAAAGATTGAAAAATTAATCAAATTAACTTATTTTGACTTACCTTATCTCACCTGAAAACCAGAAACCCATGTGATGAACTAATGAAACATCTGTTAAACCAGTAAAACCTCTGATAAACCATTAACATGTTTGATAGATCATTCAATTCTTTAAAAGTGAACAGTAAAACAAACCAGTAAACAATGTTATAAACTACTAAAACATCTTTTACACCAATAGAACGTTTGATAAACCAGTAAACCATATAATAAACCAATAAAAACCACTGTAAACCTGGCACATGAAAGTTAAAATAAAAGAAGAAAAAGAATCACAAAGTTTTACTTTGACTTACCTTTTCTCACCTATGAATCAGAAAGCCACATTTTTAAGGAGTGAAACATTTGTTAAACCAGTAAAACTTCTAAAATTTTTGATAAACAAGTAAACACTACAATAAACCAATGAAACACATTATAAACCTGCTGTGTGACAGTTTGAAAAATGATTCAATAACCTTAACTAACCTTTAAACTAATCAACCTTCTTATAAACACATAAAACCGAAACATCTGTGAAAACCAGTAAAACTTCTTTGACAATAGTAAAACCTATGATCACTCAGTGAACCCTCATAGAAACGGTTAAAACATCTCCTACACCTGGTGCATGACAGTTTGAAAAAAAAATTATCTTAACTTATTTTGACTCACCTTATCTCACCTGTAAACCAGAAACCCATGTCATTAACTAGTGAAAAATGTTAAACCAGTAAAACCTCTCTGATTAACCATTCATATGTTTGATAGACCATTACATTCTTTTAAAGTAAATAGTATAATACACCAGTAAATCATGCTATAACCTATTGAAACCCATCTCATATCCTAATAAAACATAATAAACCAGTATAACATACAATAAATCAGTAAAAAAAAAACATTAACCTTATAAACCTGGCACCTTACAGTTAAAAAAAAAAACAAGTAAAAGAATCACAGTTTTACTTGGACTTACCTTTTCTCACCTATAAATCAGAAAGCCACATTTTCAGGACGTGAAACATTTTTTAAACCAGTAAAATGTTGCAGGCCCTGAACAATTTGGAGCCCTAAGCAAGATTTCAGCTGGCACCCTCCTTGGTTGGTTCACAACCAATCGTCATATCGTTATACAGGCATTTATATAGTATATGTGACCACTGAGTGTTACAAAATGAAAAAAGTACAATACGAAAATTAAAAGATCCATGGTGTTTTGCTATACATAAGACTAATAATGGAAATGAGTGAGCTCCAACTTTTAACCAGAGTTCAAATAAGCAGTAAAGTGCAGTGAAATATAAATGCCTGTGAAAGATAGGGAAAAACTAAGGTGTGTAGTATTAACAGTGAGGATGGGCACTTTAACACTGATGTAAACTTTAACAAACTTTAAAACTGTAACACAATAAATCAAAGGCTTACAAGTATTACTTGAAAAGTGGATGAAAAACGATATTATAGCATATTAATTGACTATTACAAGCAGGGCAGAAGTTGGCTAACTAGATGTCAATAAAATGTATGACAAAGCCAACATGTGAAAATAACACCTGAATCGTCCAAACATTTACTTTCCAAATGTCCCTGATGTATTTGTGTAACTTAATTTCAACTCTATTTACTGATTAGCAAACCACGCTACTATTGTCCAAAAGTAAGCTAGCAATTTAGCGCTCTGCTCCATCAATGGTAACTACAAAACAATAAACTATTAACTTCATCCATTCATCATTACATGAACGTTACTGTACCTTCTTTTCCCCGTTTTTCTTCCTTTTCCTTCCTTCTTTACCTCCCCTGGGCGCCAGAGAGCTTTATTCTTTTAGACATTGATAACCAGTTATCAGCATCTTCATCTCACCCCACTTCAGACTGGTCTCGCGCCCCTCTCCCCCCAGGGGGCAGGTAAAGTGGAACGAGCCAGTGGAGGGGGGGCGGGCCACAGGAAACCTGGAAAAAATGCCTCTCCACCATTTAATAGACTGCTTTTCTATGCAGTTATGTTGTTGTGGGCTTATGTAAGTTTTCGAAATCATAGTAGCAATAGTATTTGCAAAACAGTAAAAGTTAAACATTTTGATTTTTTTTGTGGCGCCCCCCTGTGGATGACGGCGCCCTTAGCATTCGCCTATTCCTATGGTCTATGCTCAGGGCTGACGCTGTAAACGACTGAACACTACAATAAACCAATAAAGCATATTATAGACCTGTTGTGCGATGGTTTGAAAAGTGATTCAATAACCTTACCTTACCTTTAAACCAATAAACCATCTTATTAACACGTAAAACCTAAACATCTTAGAAAACCAGTAAAACTTCTTTGACAATAGTAAAACCTATGATCACTCAGTGAACCCTCATTAAAATTGTTAAAACATCTCACCTGGTGCATGACAGTTTGAAAAATGAATAGCCTTAACTTATTTTGACTTACCTTATCTCACCTGTAAACTAGAAACCAATGTCATGAACTAGCGAAACATCTGTTAAACCAGTAAAACGTTTGATAAACCAGCAAATCATACAATAAACCAATAAAAAAAAACTTATTAATGTGGCACATAAAAGTAAAAAAAAACAGTAAAACTTCAATAAAATGTTTGATAAACAAGTAAACACTACAATAAACCAATAAAGCATATTATAGACCTGTTGTGCGATGGTTTGAAAAGTGATTCAATAACCTTACCTTACCTTTAAACCAATAAACCATCTTATTAACACGTAAAACCTAAACATCTTAGAAAACCAGTAAAACTTCTTTGACAATAGTAAAACCTATGATCACTCAGTGAACCCTCATTAAAATTGTTAAAACATCTCACCTGGTGCATGACAGTTTGAAAAATGAATAGCCTTAACTTATTTTGACTTACCTTATCTCACCTGTAAACTAGAAACCAATGTCATGAACTAGCGAAACATCTGTTAAACCAGTAAAACGTTTGATAAACCAGTAAATCATACAATAAACCAATAAAAAAAAACTTATTAATGTGGCACATAAAAGTAAAAAAAAACAGTAAAACTTCAATAAAATGTTTGATAAACAAGTAAACACTACAATAAACCAATAAAGCATATTATAGACCTGTTGTGCGATGGTTTGAAAAGTGATTCAATAACCTTACCTTACCTTTAAACCAATAAACCATCTTATTAACACGTAAAACCTAAACATCTTAGAAAACCAGTAAAACTTCTTTGACAATAGTAAAACCTATGATCACTTAGTGAACCCTCATAGAAACTGTAAAAACATCTCCTACACCTGGTGCATGACAGTTTGAAAAATAAATTGTCTTGACTTATTTTGACTTACCTTATGTTATCTAATAACCAGAAAACTTTGTAATTATTCTGTGAAATATCTGTTAAATCAGTAAAACCTGAGATAAACCAATAGAACCTTTCATAAATCAGTAAACGGTAAGATTTTTAAAGAAAATTAACTAATGAAACATCTCAAAACATTTCATAAAACAGTCAACTCCAACTGTGCATGACAGTTTGAAAAAGGAATCGTATGAACTTATTTTGACTTACCTTATCTCACCTACAAACCAGAAAACCATATCATTAACTAGTGAAACATCTGTTGAACCAGTAAAACCTCTGATAAACCATAAAAATGTTTGATAGACCATTAAATTATTTCAAGGTGAATAGCACATTAACTAGTAAACCATGTTATAAACTACTAAAAGATCTTATATGCAAATAAAACATTAGATAAACCAGTAAACCACACAATAAACTGAATAAAAAAAACTAACATGGCGCATGACAGTTAAAAACATGAATCACATAAATTTACTTTGACTTACCTTTTCTTACCTATAAACCAGAAAGCCACATTTTTAACCAGTGAAACATTTGTTTAACCAGTAGAACTTGAATAAAACGTAAACTACAATAACCAATAAAACATCTCATTCGCCTGCTGCTTGACAGTTTGAGTCATGATTCACCAAAACTTACCATCAATAACCTTACCTTACCTTTCAACCAGTAAACCATCTTGTGGCGCACTTCCACTACATGGTACCAGCTCTACTCTACTCTACTCTACTCGCCTTGTTTGGTTTTCCATTAGGAAAAACTTCCTGGTACCTGTTACCACCATTTTTGGTACCTGCTCTCCTGGGGTTCTACAAAAGGCAGACCTTGTACTCTGACGTACTAAAAGGTCACGTGAAACACTGCAGACCACTGAGTGGTCAGACAGAATCGTCAGTGCGACTTCAATGCGCGGCACACACGGAATACCCTGAACAGCGCAAAAAGCAAAGCTGTTGTAGCAGCTGCAGTTTTGTGTCATTTTTTTTTCTTTCACAAAATGGCAACCAGAAAGATCAAACCGTGGTCGCTCACGGAGGTGCAAACGTTCCTCTCCTCGCTGGCCGACGAGCGTATACAGCAAGAGCAAGTATGTATAGTTCGAATTTCAGGGGAACGAAGGGGAGCTCTAAAACATTGTTCACTTTTGTGTAATTGATTATTTGTTTTCTGCACATAAAGTTCCGGAAATTTAAAAAATTTAAGACATAGAGGTAATATGTCAGTGTTGTGTGTTTATTTGCTCATTACATTCAATTTCTGAACATCTGTCTCCACTGTTTTACTTTTGTGTCTGTCCCTGCTGCGACCGTATGTGCGTGAAGCGGTGCTGCGGTCAGAGTCCTACATTTACGTAGTCACCTGAACTCCTCATCCAACAGAAGGGACAGAGAGAGACAGGAAATGTTACTGGTGGATATTAGTAGAATATTTTTCACAGTTATTGACCACGCATTGTCGTACAATTTATGCATGTGACATGTTTTAGTCGTGGCGCACACCGGAAAATGGGGCTCCGCCGAAAGCCACCTTGTAATTCAAACCGTGTGCGTATGTGTGAGTCGCATTGAAACTGACGTCACGGCAGCGTCGCAATGATGACCGGCTACACCGAGGCGGTACTATCTTCCAATGGAAAACCACCCCCAGACATAGCCAATACCAAAGGCAAGTCGAGTAGAAAAGAGTAGAGCCGTTTCACATCTTAAAAACATGCAAAGCCTAAACATCGTAGAATACCAGTAAAATATCTTTAACAATGGCAAAACCTATGATTATAGGTTATTATCCAGTAAAACATCTGTTAAACGAGTGAAACCTCTGATAAACCAAAAGAATGCTTGAAAAATCAGTAAATAGTAAAATTAAACAATAAAACATCGTATAAACCTGATGCATGACAATTTGAAAAACAAATCACCTTACCTTACATTTCCTTCACTATAAATGTAAAGGGTAAAACCTCTTTGTGAAATGTGTTACAAACCAGTAAAAAGCCTGAGTAAAACCTGTAATAAACCAGTGAAACTTCATACACAGGTGAAACCTCTACTGTAGTAAACCAGTCTGTCATCTGCCAACCACTAACATGTCTGTCTGCCTAGTAGTTCTTCTGATGTCACAGCCCTCTCTCCTGTTCCGAGGCAGCATTCTATTGCCTTTATGAGTCACAGATAGAACAGAGCAGGATTCCGATTTCGAGGTCAGAGTGACATCATCTATCCAGTAAGATCACCTGCTCAATGATTACATTTCCATAGCAACTACCAAGACAATATCATAATGTCCTCTATGTCAATCAATTTGAGACTCAACCATAGACTCTATATAAAGATGGACGACATGACAATTCACCAAAAGTGTAACATTTTGGTCTCAGTTGCCCCCTGGTGTCTGGCTGCAGTATAGGTTGTAAAGCCCGTCCCTCCATGTTAGTAAATGCCAAATAAATGTTTTCCCAAAGAGTACTTCTGTCACTGAAGGTAGTTCTTATCACCCTGATAAGTGTTCAAGTGTTCAAGTGATAATTTTTATGATAAGTTCAGTTTTCATGAGTTATTCAGTTCTACAAAAAGGAGCTTTCCCACTATGATTGACAGCAGTGGTCAGACAAGTGTTTTGGTGGGGCCTCCCCCACCACAGATATCACTACTGCGCAGAGTCCGGATCTCAATAAAGTCACCTAAGCAAGACGGCAATGCCTGTATTCCAGATGTTTTAGCCTCACTTAAGCATAGCGGGGGTAAATGGGGGCATGTTGTCCATTGTTATATACAATCTATGGTTTTAACCACAGCTGCAGCTAACTGTAAAAATCAAGAATGAATCAATAAATAAAAAGCTTGATAAAAATACATAAAATTACGCTGATATTGTTGGATAAGCTTGAGCACATAGGTTAAAGTTCACATTTAAAAAAAAAAACAATTGCTGTTATCATTCATCTTGTCTGTACTGGTCCTGAAGAGATGGGGGACAAAATCAGTCCTTATTCTGTGTAAATATTCAAAGTTTAGCTGAAGCTAATATGAGGCTCCATTACAGCTCAGCAAGAAAACAAACAATTTGAGTTAATACAAAGAGGGAATTCTGCACTATAAGCACTCTAACGCTGAAAGACTTGGTTTGACTTATTCAGCCTGCTGAGGTCCCATTTATTTTTAAGGCAGTTATATTTTAGGATTTATTTTCTCACAGATTGAGGACTGAAGATTGCTTTTGCCCCTCATCACTTAAATTGAAATCAATTTATAAACACTACTCCTCTTTGCCAGTGTGGACAGGGAAATGATTATAGCACTGAGTCACTCTTTGGATGTACATGCAGCGTAAATGTATTGTTTTAAGACAAACTTAAGGGTGCAGTCTAAAGGATTTAGAGGAATCTGTTGGTATAAATGGAATATAATCTTCATAATTATCTTTTCATTAGTGTATAATCATCTGAAACTTAGAATTGTGATTTTGTTAGCTTAAAATGAGCCGTTTGTATGTACATGTGGAGTGGGTCCTCAGATTACACCATGTATCAGTGGCCCAAAACGTACGCTTGCTCTAGACAGGGCCTCTCGTGTTTTAACTATACCTAAAGGCCACTGTAGGTTGTACTTCTCACTTGGAAAGGGAGGTGTGGGCAGAGGGGTATTCAGTTGGTTGCAATTTCCAACTTCACTGCTAGATGCCACTAATTCCTAAACACTGCACCTTTAATTTGAGTCCACGTCACATGCTGGCAGCCATCGAGCTCAGCTCTTCAGACTCTCAGATGATAACTTAAAGAACTAACTGAAAGCATGATGTCAGCATTTTGAAACATTTGCAGGGTTCCCATACATTTTCAGTGACAAATTTCAAAACTAAAAGCCATGACTTTTCAAAGACAAATAATTTTTTTTTTCTTGCAAAATTTTCCTGATTTTTTTTTCAACATATCAACATCAGATTTTGTACAAACAAAATTTTAGCTTGCAGGTTAATGAAGGGACAGATGTAACGCAGGGAGAATATGAAGACAGACGTGATGGTAAAGACAGTGTCACACACTGACAAACATTAGAGCTCTGTCGACAACTACAGAAAACACATTTGCCATCATGATGCCTATTGTAGAACTTTATCAATTGATGATTATTGTAATTTCAAAACACAACCAAATGCAACCACCTTTCCAAAACTTTCACTGATTTTTGCTAGTTCCATGACTATTCCAGGCCTGGAAAAAGTCACTGTGAAATTCAATGCCTTTTCCAGGTTTTCCATGACTGTGGGAACCCTGCATTTGCATGACACTAGCAGAATAAGATGACAAAAAATTATATAATGCTCTTCAGTTAATGGCAGGGGGCGGTAAACACTGACACTGATGAACAAAGGTGTATGAAAAAGTTTTACATGCAGCACAGGGTTGAAACTTATTTTTTAGAAACTTTGCTTTTCAAGTTAGACAAGTTTTTTTTGGCAACTAAGCAAGAATCTAAACAAATGCTTTAATTTTTATTTGCAGTGTCACTGCTCAATCACAGAAAATCTCTTCCAATCAGCAAGAAACCACAGCTGAAGAAATGGCCACAACATTCATACGGTATCTAAAAGTAACTGCATAAAATTATTAGGCAACTTAAATCATAATGTTAAGGGTTAATTCACCCAAATAAGATTGGCAACAGACTGAACACTAACAAGACAAACAAAATAAAGCACACCTCAACCTCCTGTATGATAAAATATACACTTTGCATTAAATAAATCCAACTCAGACAGACTGAATAGTTTTAGAAGTGCATCAAAGCCTGTTGGGTTTCAGTACATAATTATTCTGCATAGTTAGAATATAAAGGAGATTTAGGAAAATTATGCAGAGCACACACTATCACCTAGAGGCTAAAAAGAATAAATACACTTCAGCAATTAAGTGTCCTCTGCTGTTATCAGATAGAGTGAACTGTATGTGCTGACCATCACTGCCTCCCTCTGAAAAAATAATAATCATACAAACTTAAATGCAGACTTGGCTGCGGTGTAATGCTGTGTTCACACTATGAGCAACACAGCAACAGTTACAATGCATTTTCCATGGAAACCGGTGACATGAAGCATCAAACCGACGCCTGACATTTGTCGCTGCTGACGTGCACCGGTGACACTCTTCTGATAAAAGTTGTGTTTGCACTTTTGTCAGCACTCCAATGATGCAGTGAAGTGTCGACCAATCATATGGTTTGTTTTTTGCTGTGGTACTGTGTTATGTAGCTTAGTTAGCTGGCACTATGCTAGCTGTCTGTGCCTCTTGGCACACACAGGGATGATGTGGGCCGGCAAAATGTGACGTTAAAGTGGGGCTCAGATACTGACCATAAGCATAGATTTTTTACGACTAAATACAAACTTTAGCTGACGTTAAGTCAAGGTGCTATGCGGCAAGAAGCAGGCACACACAAGGCTGTGACGACGTACCTACAATAACGAGTGTATGAAAAACACTCTCTGTGATGATGTAGCTGTGTCGCTCATAGAGTGAACGCAGCATGAGGATCAGGCACATCCTGAAGCATTGTTTCAAATATCTTGATAAATACTTCCTTAGCTTCTTTACTTGTCCGAGTGATATGTTTAGCTCGATTATCACTTTCATATCTGCAGTCTCCCTAAAGTTTCTCTTCCTCCAGTGTAGACATCAGTGCATGGTGCCTGCCATTATGTCATTTCAACTGTACCCTTTTCCCTTGAATCAAAGCGGGACGGAGGAACTAAACGAGAGTGGGCAGCAGGAAAAGTACAACATCTTGGCCTTGAACCAAACGCCCTGGAGGATAAAAGATTACTCATTTGATCTGTGTGTCAGAGCTTGATAGATGCGTGTGCAGCGAGTTATATGAACAGTATTTCGGGCTCTGACACAGCGCAGTAAAGCATGAAGCCCATCTGGTCCACCTGGTCCTCTGACAAGCCGCTCAGCAGATTGACAGCTGGCTTAAAGTAACTGTGTAACGCCCCTTGTTCGAGGTAGCCAATCAGCTCTGTGATACACTGCTGGAATCTCGCATCCAGGCTGCCCTCGGACCAGTCGCTGTCACTGTCACTGAGGTGCAGGATGAGATTGGCCAGCGGGGCGGCCTCGAGCGGCCTCAGAGCGGGGTTCAGTCTGCACACCGCCTTAAGGATTTTAAGCATGTGTCTGCGGTATCCGTCATCAGCGGTGTCGAGCTGAGCCAGTCGCTGGGTCTCCCATGGGTAGAGAGACAGGTGCCAGGCGTTGACCCAGGGAGAGGTGAGCTCTGGCTGAGCCGTCAGAACCACGTCCTCCTCCCTCAGCAGAGGCAGCATGGTGATGAACAAGGACTGATCACTGCTCTTTGCTGCTTCTTCATTTCCAGGCCTGAATTACAACCGGAGAAAGTCAAGTAACGCACATCAAGATTAATCCACACAAACATCATACAGAATATTTAAACCTTTTTTAAATTATATTTGTTTTACACATAGTCGTTTGAGCCTCTGTCCATATATATAAAAGCATCAACTAATTCAGCTTTTGGGAGAACAAAGATTTTCTTTTAGCATCCTGTTTCCTGAGGGGATTTGGACGGGTTTGTCTATAATTGCCTTTTTGCAAAAAGCTGTTACGCATCAGAAACACAACTTAGCGACAGATAAATGGATAACAAGTAAATCAACAACATAGTTCTTTACGAAATTAACAGCAGCTTACCAATGAAACATTGACAAAGTCAACACGTCACATTAGTTAACTTCTGCATCAACAACTATTAAATAATGTGCCATCACTGCCTTATAAACCTCAAATTCGAACTTCTGATAGTTCACATAACTCATTAAAAAACACAAAATAAAGAACAGACACACACCGAATCTCCAGTCTCAGGTCCGGTCCTCCCAGTACGGGTCTGACAAGACAGTCCAGAGTGCTGCTGATGGACGGCCAGTTTATAGTTTCCATGACAGCTTTACTAAACATGTTCACAACAGCCTCTGCAGACAGGTAACCACCCACCAGGTACCTGCAGGACACAACAGGAGACTGCTTTTAGTGAATGAGCCATTTTTCCAGTAGAATGTTTTAATGCATACCTTGTTTCATGCTGTGATTAAATATCTTGCAGCTGCTTCAATGTAAGTTACGAAGGCTGATGTAAAAGGTGCATACATTTTGCATCATGCTTTATGCTTATGCTGCTGAATTCTGTTTCTCAGTGATTTAATATTAAATGTGAGCTCATAAAGGCCGATCAGATCAACCAAACTGGATGAAGTCTGTGGTTTCATAACACATATCAATCGGATTCAGTATTAATAGAGATGTATTGATTGAGGCTTTTTAAGGATCCTGTCAGTGCATGTCTGAAATGTAGATTACAACTTTAGTAAGTTAGAGCAAAAACAATAAGTTGATTGACAGAAAAAATCATCAACTATAAGGAATTCATCATTCCAGTCATTTTTCAAGCTAACATGCCCAAAATAATCTGAATTCAGCCTCTCAAATGAGACGAGTGGCTGCTTTTCTTTCCCATTTGTCATTGTAAAGTAAATATTTGGGGTTTAAGGACTTCTGTTCAAACCAAACAAGACATCTGAGGATGTAACCTTTGGTTCTGCAAAGTTGTGATGTGCATATTTTGACTATTTGTTGCCATTTCATAGACTAATTAATTAATAATAATTTTTAAAAATCCTAAGACTTTATTTAAAATGAAAATTAATGTATTAATGTAATGTAGATCTAGTTTTGGTTATTTACTGATTCACATGAAAAATTGTCGGCACATTAATTTTCCTGACAATCACTGCAGCATTAATTGCTGTAAAAACACAATTATTGCAAAATATCAGTAATAATCTGCTAGTAACCCTAATGAACCTGATTTATTTATAAAGACAAAACACATTAAAAATACAGTTGGTAACTTATAAAAAAGTTCACAAGCCGTGATTGACATGATTGGCAGCTGTGTTAGAAACTCCTCATCTGATTGGTTGTTTTCATTCACAAACAGTAAGGCCATCAGAAGCACTACAAGGCAAAAGAGTAAGCAGAGGAGTATGGCTTCTTTTCACCAATTATCTGTCAGCAATTATGAGAAAAAGTTATTTTTATGTAAAAATTACCAACTGCAGTTTGCCTGATGAGTAAATAATCTTAAATATGTGTGATCACCTGTCCCAGTAGCTGCGTCCTCTGGGAAAATATTCCAGATTTACCCGTCGAACCATCCAGTGCAGCGGGTGAGTGAGCAGTGTCTCCTCTCCCGGGATGAGACGCCACAGAGAAGCTTCCAGCTGCAGAGGCACCAGCAGGCACGCATGGTCCGCACTGACAACCTACACACAGAAACAAACCCACATGGCAGTCATCAAACACCTTACTATACGACATCGCTGAAGGGTAAAAGAAAATTGTTAAAATGTATCATCAGAAAGTAAAACAATTAGGGTTTGACAGATTATCGCCCTTCCCTACTATCGAGGGTGATAACTGGTATTTTGCTGATTATCTGTATCAGCGTTTTATTCTAATGATCGCCGCTAAAATTAATTAATGAAAAAGTGTAGGTATTACACTCAATCAACATCAGGGAAGGCAGTCTGGGATACATGCAAAGAAAGTGTCAGAATGGCAGGAACTCTTACTGTGTGAAAGCTTAAGGAGTTATTTTTATTAATTCTTTGCTTGTTTAAATTTTCTCTGAGCTTTAAATGAAAAAAAAAGTTGCTGGGAACCTTTCTGTATATGATTTATGATTTGTGATTTATGTACAAGTTTCTGTTTTGATTAAACATTTGTTAGAGGCATTTAAACAAAGTTTTGTGTTGGAATTTGTTATTTTCCAAATTCTAAATTGCAACAGAAATGTTTTCATTTTTATTGTAAATGCAGATCACTTTCGAATATCAGTCATCGGTCTCATTAGCTACTAGGGATGTAACGACTCACTCAACTCACAATCCGAGGCGATTCACGATACTGGGTTCACAGTACGATTTTTTTACGATTTTTGAAAAATATTAAACGAACTTACAGAAAAATTATGACTAAAAACTATTCTGTTAATCATTTCAAACAAAAATTATACAAAATACTGCATTTTCTCCTCTTTTCTATATCAAATTAAAAAATCCTCTTTTTTTCCTGAGGTAGGGTATAAATGCATAACACAAACTATGCAATGAATGCATTTCTGGACATTCAAAATGTTCTCTGCTGTTAAAAACAACAACAAAAAACCTTTCACTTGGGACAGACCCTGCTGGTGTGGAAAGGTTTGCTTTTGCTAGAGGGGGAAGCAGAAAGGGCAAGTTTGAAAAACTAAGTTGGCCTTTTCCCACTCGTGGGTGATAAGATGGGCTCTCTCTTTGGCTCTCTTACTCGTTTGGGTGGGCGGACGGGGCAAATGTACTTGTCAGTGTGGTTTGGCTGTGTAGTTGGAGTAACGTGCGTAGGCGGAGCGGAAAAGAGGTCCTGATGCTGCATCATGAAATGTACTATTTGTGTAGTACAACACCCTCTTGCAATATTTGCAGACTGTTTTTGTCTTTTGTTTTCTTTCCACCTTAATTTCTTTCTGACTTGAGGAAGCTTAAATGCCATCATTCTCCCGATCATGGATGTATTTCCCGATTCTGAAAGTGGATGGTGCATGTTACCTTGGCGAGGTCTCAGACATGATGTAGGACGTTGAACACGTAGTGACGTGGCAGTTGAGCGAGAGAAGGCATGAGTAGATTATGCCCTCTGCTGTTCAAATGGTGTATTTCACCGATTTGAATCTCCCATACTTTTTATCGATTTTTAACTGTCTCGCGATGCATCCTTAAATCCCTATTAACTAATAATCTGCATCGATATCTACCCTGAAAAACCAACATCTTTTGACCCCTAAAAATAATAAATAATATCAGCGTACCTGCAGGTCATCCAGCAGTGAGCCTCCGAGGCTCATTTCACCCAGGGGCATGTCAGGAAGACGGCTGTGCAGAAAGCCCTGGATCTCCGTACAGATGTCCAGAGCCAAAGACTGAGCCCTCTGGACCTCCTGTGGAGCGAGTGCTGCCCTCGTGTGATAGTACTGCTGCAATCGCTCCTAAACACATTTAACACAGTTCTCCAATGTTACAGAGCTCAGGCAGACTGCTTCCACACTACATCCATGTATGAGCATCCTTCAGAGAGGCACAAATACTGTGCTGCTGAGATAACAGCACTTAACATGCAGTTAACAAAACAGTTTGAGTTTTGACACTTCCACTGGGAAAACATACAGCTGTCTCTTGAGTAATATAATATTCAAAGTCATGTTTTGCCTCTAAGCAGACTTGGGAAAGCTGACAAGATGACGCTCTGCCAGTTAAGTTGCTGCAAGGAGGAAAACTAGCAGAGGAGCAGTGCTGTGCGTATTCTGTTAAAGAAGCATTAAATAGGCGGAGAATCACTAATAAAGTGTGGTTACCGCATTACAAAGAAGCCTCTGAAACAATGGATATTGCCATAGAGAAATGCACCACTGACTCTACTGTGATACAGACACAAGTCTTAAATTACAAGTTTGGGCCAAGAAAAGTCTAATTTAATGTTTTTTCCTCGGGTGTATACTTCACAGTATTATTTGTGAAAGTAGCGTACCAGATATGCAGAACAGAAAATTAAGATGTGCAACTTCTCATAAAAGATACAGTTTGATTAAGCTTTCTTTAAAGTCAAATCCTATTGTCTTAAATCCCCTCCTATGTCCAGTCATGCGTTTGTGGCTGCTCTACTAACATTTACTGAACAAATTATTTCATGTAGCTCACACAGAACAATCCACGACATTTCTGCTTATGTGGATATTCTGCACACAGACTCAAAGCTGTTTTCATGCTTGTTTGACTTCTTCTATACAGCCATTGCACAAGCACACAGTATTTTGATTATGCAGGGCTCTCGGGGCTCTGTGCAGCCTAACCAGTGCATAACAATGCGTATCCCCTAAGCACTGCGCTTTACAAAACATGTTACACACGCATAAATGAATGAGCCAACGCTGAGCAGAGCTCTTACAGCAGCTGCTATGACTGAATGTATAATCTATGACTTGAGGAGCTCTGGGGCAAAACGGCAGAGCGTACCTGCAAACTGAGGACGCACAGCTGGAGCCTCTTGGACTTTGACTCAGGTTTAGACTCCACAGAGGGCATCTGAGGTTGTTGGCACAGGTCAGCTGGTTGAGAAAAGAGGTTAACTGGGTGATCAAGTGATGTCCGAGGGCCAGAATGATGGTTAACATTTGCACCTTATTATAAACAACTCTATGTATTTCTGATGTTGTGTGTGTCTCATTTTGCAAACACTTTCAGTTGCTGAGCTGTAGCACATACCTTTCTGCTGCCTGGCTGCCTTGGCAACATGTTTCATCACCACGCCCTCTATGCCCTTCTTGATCAGTGTTGGGGAAGCAGAGACCAAACTCAACTCTTCCCAGCTCTCGGCCATCTTCTGCTCCACCTTCTCATCATCGGCTGCACGGCCCGCGCGCTCTATCAGCTAAACAGAAGCACTGGTAGTCACAGACTGCACCGCGTGACTGATAAAACACGGTCCAAATACAGAGTGCTTACACGGCTATAACCCGCAGGCAGACACATTTAAATTTAACAAGCTAATAGATATCATCAGCTTCAAGGAACAGGTCCATCCTGGGGAGTTTTTGCATTTTGTAGTCTATTAACTGGAAATTACATATTTTACATTTCTGCATTTTTGACTAATTTACTGTCGTCCAGGCAGCCGTACATTTTCATTCATTACTCTAACAAAAAATATATAAAAATTAAACATTTACAATGTATTACCGTGAGCATTTGCTGGTTTTATTTATTTTTTTGTCAACTTAGGCTAATTCCAGCGTCAGCTGCCAAAAAGCAATCATATAAATGCTGTCAAGACTCAGAGTCGACCTGCAAATTTACGTTTCCAACCATACTGGATTTAACAACTGATCAAAAAGCTTGGGAATGCAATCAGCCTATTTGTAGTCTGACAGGGTGTCAACAAGTATCAGAAACTGAAATGTAATGCTTTTTAGGACTCGTTCAAGATCATTTTTAATTAAATTTAAGAATGATTTTTCAACAAACAATCTTTTTCTTTGTCAAAACTTATGAGGTCCCATGCAGAGGCAGGTTTTATGCAGGAACACTGTTATTAGAGTGAGTTAGGTTAATCTACATTATGCAAACAGCTACGTGCAAGTATTAAGTAAAAAGACAGTATTAGGTTCAGGGGCTTAATAATTATAATAAGAGAGTAAAGTGATACATCAGATTTAGTTAAAATAGCAACCACATTGCTTTTTCTAGAGCCGATGATTGAACTTGTTAAGGAGTGAGCCAGCTCGCTTCCCTCTCATCTCTGTTGACAGTTTCCCATTAAAAAGTACTGACGAGGCACTCGTGAGAAAATAATGGCGGGTGAAGACAAAGTTAATGGGCTGAATTGCAAAGCAAGCATTTTAATTATCCTTGAAACAAAGGTTTAGTTCGGTTGAAGATGTGGGAGAACCTTGAGTCATTTATTCTTTCATTGGCTGCAACCGCTTATTAAAACCTCCTCAGGGTCGCGGGGGGGGCTAAAGCCTATCTCTGCTGTCATCGGGCGAGAGGAAAGGTTCACCCTGGACAGGCTGCCAGAATATCGCTAACACATTGAGACAGACAACCATTCACACCTACAGGCAATTTAGAGTCCCCTGCATGTCTTTGGAAAGTGAGAGTAAGTCGGAGAACTTGGAGAAAATGCTGACACGGGGAGAACATGCAAACGCCGCACAGAAGGCCTGAAATTCACCCCGACCCATGTCCGAACCTTGCTGTGAGGCGACAGTGCTAACCACTACACCACTGTGCCGCCACCATGTGCCATGTATCGCACAGTTTGCTACAAGTTTGAGAGCAAGGTGGATAAAACAGGGTTGTTTTTTATGATAATTTAACTTTTAGGCTTTGTTAACTGCTAACAAGTAAAACAATAAATAAAATAATTTGTTGAAGGGCAAGCAAAAATTGACTTTGGGAAGGTAGATTTCTGACCAACTTGCCCTTGGATCAGAAAGTTGCACTCATCGGCAGGTTTATAGATTCGTATTATCAGAAATGTGGACTTTCACACAGAAGAGCTTGACTCTCTCTGACAAAAATAAATTAAAAGATAGATACATTTTATTATCAACTTAAGAAATGTTAAAACTTTTTAAAGGACCTATAGACACGCTGTCTTAACAATAAGTCATTTTTGTATGAGATATTGCAACTTTCTGTATCTACTTACCACTTAAACATGCTACAGGTAATGAAACAGCCGTAGGATGAGCTGACAATCTATAAGTGGGCATCTCAACTTATGGACATGCTAATTTTTGAGCACCAGCGAACCGCTCGTGCAGTTAAGGTTCATGAAAAATCCAGGGCTTTACAGCTCTTTCCCACCAGGTCAGAGTTTTTGCAGTAATGAATGTCTCCAAATACAGAAAAGTGAAGAGTGCATGAACGAGGCACTGATGTGGTACTAACAATCTCAGAAACACTTACCCGTTTCACTGCCAGTGTAGCAATTCCCAGCATGGCTGCCCCTCCAACACCCAGAACCAGCCGGGCGTTAGACAGTAGGAAGTCAATCACCACGGCGATGCCATCCTCTCCTCGCCTCCGACTGCCCTGGAAGTTCATTGCTTCCTTTTTTGTGGTTAGCCTTGGAGAAGAAAAATGCATAAATTGAAGTGGGTTAAAAGTAACTGTCAAGCAAAATGAACTTTACCTGCGGCATTATTTATCTCTGGAAATCAGGTGACGCAGCTGCACTTCTACAACAATGTCATAAAAACAGAAAAAACCATCATATGAACTGACAGGATATGCAATGCTGTATTATTATTCCAAGTAAAAACAGCCTAAATATCCAGCAGAGTAATATTAAAATATGTGCAGACAGGTAATAAATGAAATGAAGAACGGCATGTAGAGACTTCACAAATGCAAATGCCTTTAAACATGACACAAGGGGTCACTGAATTGTTTGATGGGTGTGAAAATATTGTAAATCATGAACTTCAAAATGATCTCAACCCAAGTGAACACCTATCATCATTAAAACACCAAATAAGAGAGTATTATTTGAATTTATTATGTTAATCCACTTAGAGATTCTGTACCAAGCAAAAGTAAAGCTGCCCTGGAGGCTTAATTTGCCGCTTGTCTAGACGGGAGACAAAATAAAGCAAAAATCTGAATATAAGAGTAGTAAAACACATTAAATGCAGACGCTTCCATGCACCAGGGCTTACTCAATGGATGGCGAATTATGTGAATAAAATGCTACAACTTTCACAGTCACCGGATCTCAACCCAGATGAACACCTATGGAAGATTTTGGACCAGTGTGTAAGACAATGCTCTCCACCATCATCTC
Organism: Plectropomus leopardus; assembly: GCF_026936395.1. Taxonomy (NCBI): domain Eukaryota; kingdom Metazoa; phylum Chordata; class Actinopteri; order Perciformes; family Serranidae; genus Plectropomus; species Plectropomus leopardus. The sequence goes on from NC_142178.1 coordinate 19,183,985, forward strand.
CATAAAACCAAATTATCTAATATAAACTTCAATCCTCAAACCATATAGTAATGTCTCTGAAGTCCTGTTGTCATGCATGGCTATGTCTGCTTTTCTGATCATCTGCTGCATTCAGGTCTCGCTTGCAAAACAGATTTTGATCTCAATTAACTGATTAGATGAAGGTTGCATATGTAAATGCAGGAATATCTTGTGGACGAATGTTTTTTATCCCTTCAATAGAGTTCCACAGACTTAGCAAGGTAAACTAAAGCTCTTCTGGAGATTTGTGATGGCCTGAATCAATACCAAGAGATTTTAAAAAATACACGCACATCCCGTAGTGGGTGCTGGATCCAAGATAAACCAAAATGGGAAAAAATAGAGGTCTGCACACAGAGGAGCTCGCATACCTCTATTCTGATTCAACACCTACACACTTCAAATTGGTCTTTCCTAACCAATCTGTATGTGATCAGGATATAAATATATGCTTATTTTGAGGAGAACTTGGACATTTGCACCGTGCTTGTCATATTTAGCTCCAGGCACCCGAGATCCGAAAACAGCAACTGCAAATCATGCTTAAACCATTTCATACTGAGTGCACGTCCCCTTTCCTTGCCAAAGGTACAGGATCCCAAGAATGGAGACATGCTCTATTTATAGACCAAATACATGCCTCAGTCACACCGGCTGGGTCAAATATAAAACAACCTTCCTCTTCAGATTACAGTACAACAAATTTCTGCAGCGTGCTGAGTACAGAGATGACGCGTAGCTCACTTTTCTGTTTAATGTCAATTACTTTACCGCCAGGTCAAAGAAAGGACTCCTGACCCAACACTGATAACAGATGCACACAAATGGAGCAACTGATAAAAGGTAGATCAGTCAGTCAGTAAGCTATGACCCAATATGCTGTGTGTTGTTACAGCCAGCACTTCCAAAAAACAATTTATTCTGTAATTTCTGCTTAAATATACTTTATATATTAGCATTGACAAATTTATAGTACCTAACCCTTTAACTACCCTTTAACCCTTTATACGACATTATAGACCATATAATATGTTAACAAAATGCATCCATTTATTAAGTAAAAACAAACATTTTCCTTGTATAATATGTTGCAAAAAGTGCAAAAGTGAGTGTAATATAATAGGAGTCTGGGGGGGAAAGTAACATTATATAATAAACATCTAATAATAAATAAGAAAAAATAAATAGATGCAAATAAAAATAAATCCAGTGGAAAAGAATCTGTAAAGTATTTATGGTTACAAAAAAATGGCAATATTATATAATAAAAATCAGAAAATACAATTCACTCAATAAAATAAACAAACAAAAAACTATTAAAATAAATACATACAAGTACTGAGTATCAAAAACAATAAGAATATATTGTATTAAAAAAAACAAATACTAAGTTCAATATCAAAAAACAGAACTGAATAAAAATACAGTGTCATCAAAATAACAAAATGCATTGTATATAATCATTTATATAAAATAAAATTGGATTTTGCCAAGTTTTTAGTGAAGCAATTTGATTGCGAAAAAAATGTCTTCCATGCAGTTGCATTGCCTGTTAAGGGGTTAAAGCATCATTCACAAAGTTGTTCCTGTAAGTGACGGGACAGGCAGCCAATCTAACTGGGACAATAACTAAGTAATCTTATGATAAAAATGTTTTTTTATACTGTTTTCTTCTGTGTCTGTGGTATTTCTTATTGACGAAGGGTGGCTGCACTGCGATACAACAACTTCTTAAAGGACCTTAAACAAAGGATGTTTAAAAAAAATCATTGTCCTGGCTGAACTGCTGACACACTTATTTTATCATTGTACTTGGTGCACTTCTACACTGCTATCATTGAGTCCATCCTTACCTCCTCGTCCACACCACATCTTTATGACTTCTAATCCTGTGCACTGCATGTTGTTCTTAATACTGTAAACCTTTACATATCCCTCAAATGTATTGTTGCGCATTCCTGCCAAAGGGACTGTTCACTATTTATAAAGGGGGAGTTGCAAAACACTGGAGGCAAATGTGGAAGGACTTGAGGTTTTTATCCTGGCTTATAGGACGACCATGAAATTTTAAATGGTTGTATTTTGTATTTATTTTAAATACCCTCTCAACCCAAATCCCAGTGGTGGTTTAAAAGGTGTTTTATTTCAGAATCACCAACATTACACCATGTACATATATCATAGTCAGAAACTGCAGAAACAGAAATAATTGTCAGATTTTCAAATTCTGATGGCCCTTGAACATATCATGTGTGAGGCAGACTTCAGTCAGCTAGATCTACTTGTCTAAATTAAATTTTGTCAAAAATAAACCATATGCACTAACCAGATATAGTTAAATAAATAAACAAAATAGTCTGCACTCTGCATGACTGTGGTGAAAAACAAGGCTTATGTCAGCTCGAGTATTTACTTTTAACTTTCAAACATTAAAGGTATGTTTTGTTTTGTTGATTGTTTTTTTATTCTAGTTGCGTCCAAGTGCCAAGTTGCTGATTTTACCACAGTGGTGAACAGTTTTTCACTCCAATACCTACATTTAGCGTAAAAAATAATAATAAAGTAATAAAGTACATTGGTTATTAGAGACAGAGTCGTGCATTTTCACCATGTCACTCAGGGAGATTCAAGTAAAAATATTTGTAGGTTCAGGGAGGGTCTTGATTGAAAATAATAACAAAAGTAACAGTCACACCCGAGCCACTCCTCTGATAAAGAATAGTCCCTAAATCTTGGTACATATATTAAAAACTTATTTCTTTAAGACTGTCATTGCACTATTTTTCTCCTCTGTCTTTCTGTTTCTCGCCTCAGCATCAAAACACTGAAGCAGATTCATGATATGTTAACCCTGATTTCCCCTTGTGATAGTCCAGTGTTTCGATACAGTCTACAAATGTACTCCAGAGACTAGTTACATGATACTTAGTAACGTAAAACGATAAATGTCCTTCTTGTTAACCAACATGACCAAACGACGAACTAATTTCAGCTATTTTAGCAGCAAATAATAAACAGCTGCCAACTCCTGCTAGCAGCTAACGTCAGCTAGTAAAGCTAGCCAGCTAGTTAGTTAGCTTCATTAGCAGTCAGTGACAGCTACTGTTAAATATACTTACCACTCAGTGCGGAGAGAAATATATTAATCCGCTTACACACCATTAGTGTTTTGATGAAATCCGTATTTCGATGGTCTTTAACGACAAAACGTGAAGTTACGTCGTATGTTTGACGGACATGGTAGGAGGGTAAATATAGCACGAACAGGCTAACAGCTGCTGTCTTCTTCTTCGTTACTTTAATTCCGGTAGCGTTGAACGTTCAGGTGCAGCAGCGCCTCCACGAGGAGCTCCGAAACACCTGCGGGGAGGTTCATTCAGCACTGATGGACAGCAGGTAAACCTTACTTAACCCTTTGACACCTGAATCGACATCAGTTTCTATGTGCTGTGTGCACGAGCATTAAACCCCTGAAACCTGGGAAAATTGGTTTAATTTATTTTGAAAACGCGGGGAAAACGTAATGAGCAACTTCTCAAAAAATGTCTCACAAAACACTAAAAATGAGCAAAGGGTGACCAAAACCTGAAAGTTTTATTATATATTATAAAAAATACACGGGAAAAATGTCCAGAACACTATATTCAGAATTCTTATAATTAGATATTAGATTACTTTTAGCACTTTCTTGAGGTCATTTTCTCATTTGTTTGTTTTTTACTTTTGAAAAACACTCATAGGCAGGTGATTTTCTCATAACTTTTTCATAATTTCTTGTTATTTTTTGGGCCATGTTTTGTTAAGTGGCTTGTCACCTTCCTCCCATGTTTTGGAAAAGAAATTAAGCCAGTTTGCTCAGGTTTTAAAGGGTTAACCCATTACATCCTGCACAAAACTGTTCAGCTCTCATATCCTGAAACAGTTATAGTGTACATATTTGCTAGAATAATGTTATAGTATCTTTATCGTGTTTTTTTTTTTTTTTTGCAGCCTAATCTTTTGATTCTATGTATTTCTTTATGACTTTTGTAGTACTTTGCATTTTTCCCCTCTTAATATGTTTATTGTTTGCACCAAACACAGAGGCAAAGTCTTTGCAAGTGAAAACTTACCTGGTAATTAACCTTATTCTGATTTTTATACTTAGTTACATGATATATTTATTTGCAAACTTTTGGGCAAACTCCACCAGCTTTTCCATGGTCAACAATGAACTTTGAACCTCTTATCTTAGGAACTCTTCTCTTATCATACCGCAGATCAATCATGCTGACAGTCTGTCCAATCTCGTCTTTCTTCCTTTTTAGTCAAAACCCAAATTATGAAAGCCCCATAGCTGAAACCAAATCTATCTCTGCATTTGTGAATTAATGTGAAACTGTCTCCTCTGTCAATTGTCATAATTTGTAATTGTTTTGTTTTTTTAACCATATAACTGATGTTTTGAAAAGAAGATACTTTTTTTTACTCTTTTTTCAATTATAAATAACTTTATGGAAATATCAAGGATGCAAAATATGAAATTTTATTTATCATCTTAGGGAATATTAGGGGAATACAGAAACATAATTCCAAGGGTCCAAATTGTTTTTTTCTTTGTCTTTTGGCTGAGTGAAAATCACTTTATTGATACGATCCTAGGAAATTAAATAAGCATTAAAACAACTATTCCAGAGATGTAAAATGTTAGTTTTCTGCGAGATGACAGACTGACTGCTCTGCTAACAGTGAAGGGGTCAAAGCTGAGGACGGTGGTTTGTAAAATCCACTCACGATGTGTTCAGGGTCCTTGCCACTCAAAGTAAAATTTAACACCAATTTTACAATAACCAAAACTAAGAGAAATAACCATAAACAACATCAATTACACATTAGGGAGGATTTTGCCCAAATGTTAAGTTCAACAAAAAACATTAAGTCAAAAAGTCATCAAGTTAAAAAGTTAATGATCAATGTCAAATACTGAAAAACTTGAAAACTTTCTAGACACGTGGAAAACAGTGAACATATATTATTATTTAACTATCCGTTTGGTTTGCCCTGAAAAAAGTTTGTTTATTTTTTATTCAATTGGATGTGGTAAATATGAGTGTTGCTTGTTCCTCTTTCTGATCTGCCTGACATTAAATTTGGAAATGTGTTTTTAAAATAGATATTACAAATTATTTTGATATGTCACAATACATTGTCAGAAAAAAAAAGATTTATAAAATCTTTCTCCTAATGTCTTAGCATTTTTAAAACTTTCAAAAGAATAATTCAAGATATTTAATACCAATGGACGCCTTATTTTTTAGATAAATTAATTTAATGCCTTTTATGACTTTTTAAGGATCTGCAGTAACCTGGGTGTTCCTGTCTGGTTACAGCGAGTGAAGACTGAAAGATTTAGAGACGGAGACCCAAAGTGGACAAAAAACCAGGAACATGCCCAGAATAACGCACAGTATACTATGCTAAATTTCACTCACCGGATACAGACTGTTAAGCCATGTCACTGGGTCACAAATTTCAAATTTGAACCAAAAGGTTGTCTGTTTCCACTTTAAGAGAATTATTTCCCAATCCAGAACTAAAACAAACATAGTTTATTTTAACCCTTAATCACCTGGATCAGCATCAGTTTTCTTGTGCTGCTTTCAGGCACTTTTCACAAGTATTTAAACTTCTGAAAACTGAGAAAATGAGCAATTTCATAAGAAACGTCCCGCAATTGCAAAAAAATTAGCAAATGGTGACAAGATGATGAAAATCTGAAAATGTACTAGAGGATTATTAGATATTATAAAAACAAGACCATTTACAGTGGTTCCAAACCTTTTTCCTTCAGGGACTTCTTTTCTATCATGGAGCAAACTGAAGACATATTTTAGGGATATTTTAGTAACAAATTAAGGGAAAGGTTTAAGATAAGGCAATGTGCCTGTGGCCCCAGGCCAAATCACAAGCCCAAATCTGGGCCTGGTAGTAATGAGGGCTGAGCACTAGCTGCAGGATGACACACAGAGCAATGTGTCCTGGTGTTTCTAACTAGCTCCATCCAAAGTTTGACTAAATCTGAGACTTAAACAAAGTAGTCTGTAGAAGTCTATCACTTTCCGCCGCTGAATATTTGGCTGTTGGTTCATTCACATTCACTGCATCACATAACTGGTCAACACTTCTGCTGTTGCAGTGTTTTGTCGTGAGATTTGCTTTGGTGTCATGAGAGTGTGAGACTGATGGTGAAAGCGTGTCACGCTAGAAACGAGTTGGCAACCCTGAAATATATGTTAAAATGCAGAACAATACACTCAATGTTAAACACAGTCACACAGCGGAGGGGTGCTGCTTTCTCTGGAGCTACAGGTGGAAAATAAACACATCCTCCCTCTGCAGCTCCGGTCGGACCAGGGGATTAACGTCCCGTGTGACCAGCGGAGGCTGTGCTGCCTGCAGCCGCTATCTGAGCCAAGCCCCGCTGATAGTTTATGAATCGTCCTCTTGCCACCGATTAACAAACAGAGAATTCTGTCTTTGTGGCGGCACTCAGTCCAACACTGTTACACGTAATATTCAACTCATTTTCAACCAGTGTCTGTTCTCCTCTTCATAACGGCAGCGCCACCCGTTCAGACAAAGCGACACGTATCAGTTAATAACGTTTAAATAAATGTAGGCTCATGTGTTAGCATGTTGCGGTCCAGCCAAAAATGTCCAGAGACCTATATTTTTAATTCTTCTGATTATATATTTAACATTATGTTACAGAAAAAAATACATACTATATTTTTAGCACTTCATTTTCTTGTTTGTTTTGTTGTTGTTTTTTTTAATTACTTTTTTGTTGCTCATCTTAAGAGAATTTGCTTGCTTTTTTTTTTGGGGCCATTTCTTGTTAAGTCGACCATTGCCTTCCCATAATTTTGAAAGAAATCAAGCCAATTATCTCAGGTTTCAAAGGATTAAAGCAGTACTACTCCCCTGCTACTCAGCAGAATACCCCAGCCTGTTCTTTTTTGTGCTGAAAATGTCACTCAACCTTGTCTTACTTGTCTGGCATTTTTCAGAAATGTCAATCTCAAACTCTATTCAAACAAGATTTCAGCGAGCTGGCATACATGAAGGGAGAGATGGAACGTGGAAAAAAAACTGAGAAAAATTCATGAGAAACGAAACATTACACATGGGCATATATTTTCACTACGTTATGTCAACTGTCAGAAAATAACTATGCCTCTGGGGCGCCTGGGGGCTCAGTGGTTAGAGCGGGCGCCCAATGTACGTAGGCTACGTCCTCGGCGCAGCGGATTCGGGTTCGATTCCGGCCTGGGCCCTTTGTTGCATGGCACCCCTCTCACCTTTTCACAGTTGTGCTCTCCTATCACTTAAAGGCAAAAAAGCTCTAAAAAAATCTTTTAAAAAAATAAAGAACTAAATATGCCTCTATGTTACATTACGTGGAATATTATTCACGAAAAACTGCTGTAACAATTTCATTACACTCGGCAAATTCTGACTTTTCCAAAATTTTCAATGATTTTTACTAATCCCATGACTTTTTCCAGGCCTGAAAAACATGATTGTAAAAATGACATGACTTCTCCAGGTTTTCCATGACCGTGGGGACCCAGCTAATAACAAGAACAAAGACACACACACCTGATGCTTAACCCTCTAAAACCTGAGAAAACTGGCAATGTGCAACTTAACAAGAAATGACCCCAAAACGAGTAAGACATTGGTAAGAAGTTACAAGAAAATAACCTAGAAAAAAAAAACACAAAAAGGAAAGGAAATGGCCGAGGAAAGAAGTGAAAAAATCTAAAATAATATAAAATAATGTTTTCCACATTTTTTTCCTCTAACAAAATGTTACATGTATAATAATGATACATTTCCACCTATTTAAAAAAAAACTAATAATTCTCTCTTCCTCTTTCTCATTTTTCACCTTTTACTAATTTCTTGCATTTTGCGGGACATTTCTTGCCAAAATGCTGATTACCTTTTCCTCAATGTGTTTTTTTTAACGAGGTTAAACCAATTTGCTCACCTTTCAGAGGTTTAAATGCTTTTGAAAGGTGTCTGAATGCAGCCCAAGAAAACTGTTGTCAATACAGGATTCAAAGGGTTAGACAGCCCGCTTGATTGAGGGACTCTGCTGCAGTGAATGGCAGACCAGCTCTGTGGAGACAATCTCAGCTTTATTTCAGTCAGTCAGCAACTTTTTATCTCCCAAAAATGTGACCACTGAAACCCATAGTCACTGTGTGTGACACCGCTGCGTCCACAAAGTTAGTGTCCCATTCTTTGCTTCGACAAACCTTTACTTTTAATGTTTTTGCTAACACGATCATGTTCACAGCTGGAGCAGAGCTTCAGAAAATCATGAGCACAACTCACCCGGTTTTTAGAAAGCCATTTCTCCTCTGAACGGAGGTTATTTTTGTTCATGTGTAACTCCAGACTAACTTAGCAGTCAGCTAATAAGCACCTCGGCCAAATGTCTGACGGGAAGCAAGAAACAAATTTATCTTTGTTTACAGAGCAAATCACAAGGAAAAATACATCTGGAAATTGAGTTTCTTCTCAGTCACGTGTTTAGACACAAGTTAACCTAGACATAACAGTGTTGGTTTTGTTTTGTTTGACCCAAATATCACCCGAATTAAATGAGGGGAAAAAATTAGATTTAATAGAGAACAGCAATAACATGGCCTGTGTCGCTATATAAGGTAAAGCAACTTCAAACTGAAACAGGAGTATAAAACAAGGCCTGAGTTTTTCATCACTCCATAAATCATCAGTTTAGTTGATGCACCATCTTGTGATCTCCACCAACATGAGCAATACAGCTGAATCAAATCATAACACAGAAAGCATGGCTGCACATCTGCCAGTTGTTTCAACTTAAGCTGCGACAGGGAGGCCGAAGGGAACAAAGACGTGGGATGGCACAGGATCAGAAATGTAGGTGCGAAATAAACAAAGATTTCTTTCTGCATAAAAGTTGCCCCAATCAAAGACTATACAAACTTATTGTACATTATAACAAGTTAGATTACAGCTCGGGTTTTCTTCTGTACAAGTCCATACATACGTCTTTCTTTTAGCTTTTGCCGTCTGTACATCTTGGTTACAAAAAAATACATGCCATCTTGAAGTATCTATGGACATAGAAACAAGAAATGTTCAGTTAAAGGTAATTAGACGACAGAGCCTAACTGTAGTTAAGTAACTTGAGGTTCAGCACTGTGCAGCAGAGACGCCAGCTTCGTCTGCCAGAAACAAATAATGCACTCAAACTGATCCAGACTCAAATCAAAAGGCAGACGACATGACGGCTGTGCTCCTTGTGCCAGACTAAAACTGGAGCCAGAAAATGACGACTGATCAAAGAATGTTACAATATTGAAGTACATAAAAGAATGGGTATATTTATATGTGTACTTGTGTGACAGAGAAATGCTTCAGTGGCGTCTCATTTTGACTTTGCGTCCCGAACTCTCCCGGTGTTTGTCGGAGTCTTGGCCGCGTCTCCAGTAGTTCTCTGAGCTGATGCTGTGACGCCGGTGACGGGAGTGTGACGGATGTCTGTTCTCCTCTTTATCCATCTCCAGTACCCTCGGCCTGGTGGAGGAAGATTAAGATGCCAAGTCAGATTTGGATCCTCGTTTATCACATACCAGTTGACCGTACACCGTTTCTGAATTCTATTTTACATGAAACCTGCTCAAACAGGGAATCAAAGGAACAATGTCCCAGCTACAGTATTTCCGTTGCACAAATGTGTCTAAAGCCATTTTCAGACATGCCTAACGCAGCATCACTGGCTTCATCGTTTGTTAAAGTGGTGGCTGCAGGAGCCAATTCCTCCGTTTGATTTATTCTGTGTGGTGTGCATTCATAGCTTCTGAATCTGTGTTGACCCGGCAGGAAAAGGGAGATATATGGAAGGTGTGGCTGGCTGGTGACGTGGCTGGCTGGGAAAGCACACGGTCTTTAGACCTTGTGCAGCCTGACGTCTTCTCCTCGTTTTCCTGTTATTTTCATGTAATTGTTTGTGCCAGCCAAAATAAGCCAGTTCTTTTGGTTTTATTTAGGAATCAACACAAAACAAGTGGGAAATATGCAATCATTTCTCCTTCTGAATCGTTTCTGGACGTCTCATTTTTTTGTCAAGTAACCACAAACTCTCAGTCAGCCCAAGAGTGACCGACACAACAGGATTCAAACAATGGGACATCGCGGGCATTACAGTGGCTTTTTGTCATTCAGAGACAGGTAACTTTAAAGTTCCTCATGCACTTTTACTGGTGCTTGAGAGGGAGCACAGAGAGCAGTGAGTTAAAAACGTTATGATAGCGAGAAAGACGAAAGTTGTCTGTTCTTTCACAGGCTGCATCACTGATGGACTTTATTTTATTTTGCCTTTGAAGCCTTAATTAATGAGCATTGTGGGCGTGAGGGACGCGTGCCCCCACTTCTCACAGTGAATCCACTGTTACATTCCTGCATCAATCTCATAATTGAGCGTTATTAGAGCATATTCTGCTGTCTGTTTTCTAAATTGCGGCAGTGCACAAGCATTGATGGAAGGACGTTAAAAGTATACGAGGCAGAATCATCAGTTACTCGTCAGTGAAAGTAAAAGCCGACCCCAGATTCACTCTCGTTTGGCCTTTCATCTTGTTGTATTTGCATATTTTTTGGGTGCTGCTAACGACCCGACGTTTGGCTGTTACCTTTTTCTAAAGCCCTAACCTCACCTGAGTGCTGTGGGGGTACACATCCACAAATGTCCCAAACACGGAAATTAAGAAAATACAGGCAGAGGGCAGAGCCTCTGCAGAGCAACACACAGACACACACTTCTAGTGGGTCACAAGCGATGACTGTTTAACGGGAAAATCCTGTATCGTATATCTATAAGGTGGGACTCTTTTTTAAAGTCTTTTTGGGAGTTTTGCTGTCTGTAAAACATTTTGCTGGATATTCATACACACAGTATGAATGGACATTGAAAATATAAGAGAATTCTGGTCTGGCTATTACTGTAGTTGGACAGATCGATCTGAGAAAATCGATCTCCTCAACAACTTAAAACGGGTTCTTTTAGTGTTTCATTATATATTAAACTGAGTGTGCATAATATATGACTATTGAGATATATCTGTTACAGTGATCTCGGAGGGCGGTAAAAGATGCATTTTTCTCTGTGTGCGTGTTTTACCTCGTGCTGCTGCACTGCAGCCTTTACATTAATCTGACTGCATTGCTTTCAGTGCCGTGTTGAGGGTGATGCAGGATGTTGCTTTGTCCAAGCAAGTAAGACTGCTGTTGTTACTTCTACATAAAAAGTGAGCAGGGTGCTTATTCAGACAAAAGATCAACATGTTAAATTGCTGTCATATTAACATAAATGTACGCTGGCCTGAAAAGTGACCTAAAGATCATAACTGCTCCACTTGGTTTCTATTTAGCACGACCAAATCTGCGATCCGATTGTCAACATTATATTTAGTTTGTGTCGAGGTCTCAGTGTATTGGGGGTCTGAGACATTATGTCAACATATCTGAGTGTTCAGACTTTAAAAAGCCCTACATTAAATAAATGCACAGGGCTGCGATGGTGTGGGCGTGAAAATTTCAGGTCCTGTTGAAAGGATGAAATATAATCAAGGAAATACGACTCGAGTAACAGATCCATGAGTTTGAAGGCTTATCAGATGCCAAAACACTGCACAAAGACTATGATTTACATTTATCTGCTTAACTTTTGTTTCAAGAATCTCGAGATAAACAGCAGAAATACATATTTTGAAGTAATCTACAAGGAATATGTGCCTGAACATATTTGACTGGCAAATACAGCGCCTTTTTGGGTGAGGTTGCATTGCATTCCTGCAAATCCCTGATACAACCTGTTCGCTGGACAAACATGGTCATTTTTGCTGTAGACCGCTGAGTCATCAGCTCTGCTACGTCAACTTAATGATCACGATCAAATGAGTAAGAGGGCTCCATTTTTTAATGCAGGCGAACATCCAAGTGGACCTAATCATGTAATCTGTCATAATCATTACAAAAGACAAATGTGTTTTTCGAGGTGAAATGGAGCGGCTGAACTGTGGTTTGCAGGGGAAAAATCAATGTATTGACAATCTTTTCAACCGTGGCTGCCTGTAAAGCAGTTGTGCATCATGTTGTTGTCATTGTTAGTGTTATGTATTTTATTTCCAGGTTCCTCTGTGGCGTAATACGGCTAATATAGTATCAAAAACAAAAGTAACAATACCTTCTGATGTTAGCAAAGTGGCTCTTAATATCAGGTGGGACTTCCCTTAGGCCTGTTTTACTGCAGCACCTTTCAGACTGGGTCTATTTCTTGACTTTATTTAGGCTTGGAAGGTTTTTTTTCATAGCTCTTTTTCATGAGGACCTCTCAGTGTGTCTGTATACCTGTGAGCAGCATCTGGGTCTGCTTTCCGATGAGAGCGTTTGGCTTTCAGAGGAGTGGGTCTCTCTACAGGAGAAGAGCTTAAAGGGCTGTTAGAGTCCAGTCGAGGAGCATCAGGTCTGGTCCTGGCAAACAGAGCAGGGAGAGCAAGAAGAAACACAAGGATTAGAGCAAGATTTTATACAATATAATTGCTTTTAAGATGACAGCAAGTTGACTCACTTTCTGAGGATGATGACTGCACGCCGCTCCTTGATGTCTTGGGGCCGGATGCAGTGTGTAATGTCATCAGCAGCGTAGCCACTGAAAGAGAAAAACAGGGTTCCATTTGGTTTTTACAGTTTACAGATGTGAAAAATCATTGTTGGTGACTTTTAAAGAAAACATGCCTTTCAAAAATGCAAAACATTAAGATATAAAGAAAAACAATTTGCCCCAATTTTTAAAAAAAGTTTTCTATAAAAAATGCTGAAAAAAATTTAAAAAAGAGATCAACATGCTGCGGGTTTGGAGGACATATTTTCTTTAAAAATAAGCAGTAAAATAAATACAAAATACAGTCATCTGAAGTTGTCTGCCTAAAACTTCCTAAAACCAAACATGCTAAAAAAAAAACAACAAAAAAAAAGTGATGTCCTATGATATAACCAAAATATTGTCACATGACAACACATATGGAAGCTAAATCAACAACTATAGAATATAAATGCAACATTATGTTACACTAATGTAACTTAATTAATTACACACAACATATTTACATGAATTTTCCAAAACAATGCAATACTTTCTTCGACGTTTTCTCTAATCACTTATTAGAAAGCATTTTTTGTCCCAGGACAGACCTGACTGCCTGGTTTTCAGAATTAGGTCACAGTACAATACATGTGGAAATATAATCCATAGGATTAGATTCACAGTAAATATAAGACATTATCTTTGTTCCCAGAAACTGTGACAGGAAATGTCAAAGTATGAAAATGTAAACGGTGGTCCATTTGTTATTTTGTGTTTCTTAGGCTTTGCAGCATTTTAATCAACCTTGTCATTCTACCTGCTCTACAGGCAGCTCAGTGCATTCAGCGGGTTGTTTCAGAGTCCTTAGGATCTGTACATGTATTGTGACAATATACAACAACATGCTGAGATACTTACGTGTATTAACAGCAAGTATCCATGTACTTTAACTCAAGTAATTTGACTCTGCAACTTCACTTATATTTAAGTAATATTTTACCAGGAGTATCTATACTTTGACTCCAGAGTTGTGTACTTTTTCAACCACTGGGCCTAGGAGTAGTGATTGTGAAATGGCATGACTTTTCCAGGTTTTCCATGACCGTGGGAACCCTGAAAAAATGCTCTACACCCATGACAGCTGCAAAAACCCCCTCAAAAACCCAGGGATGCACGATGATATTGGCATATCATTGGTATAGGCAGATGTTGGCTTAAAAATGAAATGTCAGAATCAGCTGACGTGCTGATTTTTGCAGATCTCACAATTTTTTTTTCTATTTACTAAGTGAACGCATCAACCCTAAGTTGATTTTTTTTCTTATTTTGCATAATGAACGAGTATTACATACATTGAAATGCATTGTATTTTAAGTCTCCATCTGTTGTATATTGTGATGTTAATTCACAATATTAGGAGGGGAAAAAGTGGATATATCAGTATGGGTTATCAGCCAAATGAGTTGCCATGTTGGATATCGACAAAAAACAATATCGTGCATCCCTTGAATGCAATCAGTGCATGACAGCAAATATAGCCATAGTCACCTGAGCACTGTGACACTCCCCCTCCTCACAGGCAGCACAAACACCGGCTCAGACACCCGGATCGGCTTGAACTGGAAGCGGCAGCCGAAGCAGAGCGCGCTGTCACTGAAGAAGGACACTGAGACGATGGGACGTGCAAAGATGTGCAGGGGGTCTACATGTGACACAATGCAGCCTCCTGGTTGATAATCATTGATGACTGCACTGTTGACAAACCCTTCCGGGACCACTCCGCTGGACACCAAGCGCTTGATCACCAGCTCGTGCACCCAGCTGGGGATCTCATCCACCTCTCCCTTGCGGTACAGCCTCTCCTGGCCCGGTCCACGCTTCTCCAGCTGGGATCCATACGTGTAGCCCTCCCCGAAGAAGTACTTGTTGCGGAGGGGTGCTCTGTCCACGGTGTGCTCACGGTAACGTCCAGCCTCTCCTTTGGCCACCACGTCGTCGATCTTCTCCTCGATGAGGGCGCACTCCTCCGGGGTGAAGATGTTCTTCTGCTGGATGCTGCTCCTCACCCGGCTGGCCTCCTGCTCCCGGTGATCCGCGCTGTCGTCGCTGTGCTCAAACTCATCATCGTCGGACTCCCGGAACTTGCGCTTCCGTCCTTTTCCGCCGCTCCCGTTGCTCGTCCCGTCCGCGTACTTGTTCTTGTAGTCGTCTCTGTGAGGAGTCATGGACTTGAGCTTCTCCCTCAGGTCAGAGTATCCGCTGGCTGCCATGTCAGCCAAAACAATATGACTGCTGTAGTGCGACGTGAGCTCCTAGCTAACAGTTAGCATGTATTAGCGGCGCATTTCAGCACAGTTTTGACTCGCTGGTTAATGTGTACTGACCGGATGTCAAAGGGAGTCTTTAGTGATGAATGTCGCGAGCTGAAAGCACTCACTATCACTTACTAGCACGCAGAGGTAGCTAACATTAGCTACGTCGCTGCGCCGTCCTCTCTGTACATTGAAACAACAGTCTGGTGAAAAACTGTGCAAACTCTAGATTATATTACCGGACGATTAACGTGCAAACTACGACAAACGCCGCGTTGGCACAACAACGCGCGCAGGTTAACGATAGCTATCCGAGCTGCTCGGCTACAAGCTAGCTAGCTTCAACTAGCCAGGCTTGGTCTGTCCGTTGCCGCCTGGAAATACCGACAAACCGCGCAGCAACATTTCACATGTCGCCGCTAAATTCCAAACCTCGGTGCTCCGGAGTTTCTTCGCAGGTTTTAGCTCCTATGAGTCCAGGGTAAACATTGTTGTAGTCGCACACGGCTCGGCCACGGCCAGTTTACACCATCGTATCCCGTCTCCAAGAGAAAGGCTGAAAATAAACTCGTGTAACCTGCTCAAGATCTGCGCATGCTCAGTGATGACAGTTTGGGGAGAGACTGTCACGTGACTCGAACGGAAGACACATAAATCCATTTTGGGAGAGCACGCGCCAGACTGCTGCTAAATTTGTCCCTCTAACCTTTTATTTACGTCCATAAAGTTCACCATGTTAATTATGGGGTCAGGGGTCATCTTGGTTTTTATGAAAATGTTATTGATTGATGCCTATCTAACCACAACAACAACAACAACAACAACAACAACAACAACAACAATACCAATACTAATGCTAATACTAAAGATTATTGTTATTATTATTAAGCAAGTAAGTAACTAATATCAAGAACCATCGTTTATTTTAAATAAACTAACTTTCAAATATCTGAATATGTGCACAACTCAAACAAAAACACATTTGTGTGTTCAGATTCACTTCTGGATATATTAAGTACAAAACTCTTATTTTAAGTACATATCTTTTGTTTTGTATATATATCTACTTTTAAATTTTGAACTAAAATGAATCAACAAGTCAAATGACCAAAAATTAATCAGCAACAATTTTAATAATTTATTATGTTTTAATCAAAATTAATCCTTTTTTATGATATTAAATTAAATACCATTTTAATTTTGACTGTTATTAAAACAAATAAACATTATGGGGATGCTGCCTTGAGCTATCTGGACTTCTTAAAGCTATTTTAGGCCTATTAATATTTTCAAACTAATGAATCCCTAAATCAAGACAAATAATTAACACATTACTCAATAGCAATAAAAAATGTTCATCAAAATTTACCAAAACCAGAACCAACATAGTAAAATTTCTTGTTTGGTCCAACCAACAGTCTAACACCCAAATATTTTCCCTTAAAGATAATTAAAGACAAACAAAATCAGGTAATATGAAGGTCTGACAAGCTGAAATGAGAATGTTTTCCACTTTTGCTCAAAACAAAACAAAACAATTAACTGATTAGGAAAAAAGCAAAACTTGAAGATTATTTTTTTTAAATTAGTTTTTAAGTGAAAAAAAAATAGTGAAAAAAGTTACCTCTCTTTAAAATAGCGTGTTTTATTTCTGATAAAATATTCTTTACAAAACAAGAAAGTTGATGCAATAATGTTGTTTACATTATGTCAAGTTTTACAGTCAACAGTATCAATAAAAAAATAAGAAAACATGTTACATATCAGTTATAAAATTCTGTAATGACAAGGCACAAGCCTGTGAATCTCCCTCACTGTTCATTATACGTTTCTGTACATTTTAAAACATCTTTAATATTTGATTAATTAAAACTACAGTGGTCAGTGCAATTATAAAAGTGTCAGCCTGTAAGAAACATTAACTAATGTTGACTTTTCACTGTCTTCAAGATGCACTTTCTTCAGTTAATGCAGAATAATTATCAAGTAAAAGTGAGACTGACCTCCAGGTTATTTACACATTCACATATAGTATGAGAACACCTGAAGGCGAGAGGAGGTAGGCTATTTATAAGGGTTTTGTCTACGTGTGTGTGCGTATAATGTAGCGTGAGTATGTGTTATAACATGGTGATTTCGCTGGGTGGCAGGGTGAGTCTCCTCTCCCGAACAGACATCATGTTTTCCACCTGCATGGCGATGACTCGACACAACTCCAAGCCCTGTGGACAAACACCGCCACACATGAGCACAGAGACGGAGACATAGCGACGTCACTGAAAATGATCGTGTGTGTCCTCTGAAGAGTGTCCTTGGCTGTGTTTGCGTAATACCTGCTCCAGCTGCAGCTGAATGACCCGCTGGGTGTTCATGTCCCCCAGGGTCAGGTCCACATATGGGTAACTCGTTCCAGCAGTGGGCCTCTGGGTGCGGCTGGACTGCACCTCCACCAGGGGGACCACTGACATCAGCTCCTGCACCACAGACACCAGACATTATGTCTACTGAAACTATGTGAGTCCACTGCTGGGCTCGTGTCTCAGTCACGATGAGCTGAGTCACACGAGTGCTCGACGATGGTGAATGTATGGTTCCTTACATGTGTATTTTTGTGCAGGAAGTGGAGGCCATGTTGATTGACAGCAACAATACAGGGGGCGTAGAAGGTGGTGGAGCTGCTGCTGTGGATGTAGAAGAACGAGGAGCCGAACATTGGGAACGCACTGATCAGCCCTGCACACACAGAGACACAGAATTTAAGAGGAGAGAGAAAGGGGATTGTCACGTTATTATCCTCTAAGGACATACCCGATGAACTGGACAAGAAAAAAAAAAATTGAAAGGGGCACTTTAAAGATTTTAAACAATAAAATTCACTTTATTAATCACGAGAAGTCTGACTCAGCCTGAGAAAAAAAGTTATATCACTTCTTCTGTGGCTCTGGAGGAGCTTTTTTAAAATCTGAACAGAATTACCCCGGTGATGTTGTCAGGGATATCTCGGCTTGGGCTTGGAAACCACAAATTTTAACATTAAAATGCAGGAATGAACGCTGCAGAAAGACTTTTCTGCCAGCTGCCATTAGACATGAATGCTCTTAAACAACCATTGTTTTTAATAACCACACTTTTGCAAACTGAAATTTTATACACTACATAGTCTTTATTAGTATTGGACATTTTTTATTTGTGAGTATTATTTAGTATTTATTATTTAATATTTATTTTTTAAGATTTTTTATTTTGTGTGTGGTTCGCTGAGAATGAACTGCCATAACAAATGTAATTTCCTGTGAAAGATTAATAAAGTATCTATCCTTC
Source organism: Plectropomus leopardus (assembly GCF_026936395.1). Lineage (NCBI taxonomy): Eukaryota > Metazoa > Chordata > Actinopteri > Perciformes > Serranidae > Plectropomus > Plectropomus leopardus. The sequence goes on from NC_142178.1 coordinate 19,202,318, forward strand.
TGTCTATCTATCTATCTGAGTTGCATTATGGGAAATGTAGGATGTAGTTTTTGAGGTTAAAATAATGCTGTAGACTAAAACTCCTCTGCTGTTTGTTAAATCTGTCTGTCAATATTATGGTAGAACAACACTAAATGACTGGAGTACCTCATTGAGACACAAATACTGTGTACAAGTATCTGGAAAATATCCTTAAGAAGTTCAGATTTACACATAAGCTTCATAATTTATTCTAGTGAATAAAACACCTCTAAATATAGATTAATGTTCCTGCAGCGTTAAGATAAACCTGTTGTGTTGTTGCCTTATAACTGAGAGTCTTGAAGAAGTTGTGGCTTTTGTGCATAAAATGACTCGGATGCACTACAGATTTATGCAGGCTGAGCAGGCTACTTCAGGTTTAGCACTCTGTTAACCTGAATGGGGATGAAATTACTAAACTGTGCGGCACTTTTAAGCTAATCAGTTATGGGACCGAATGGATCAAATTCTGATAGTGAAACGAGTCATTTTGTGGGAGTTTTTACTGATTTAGAGACGTCTCTTTTGACATTAAGTCTATTGGAAAATTTTTTTCGGGCCACATGGCAACACGTGATTAACATAATTTCACTGCCTGGCCACTATAAAAATTGCCCACACAGACCAGCACACTTCCTAATTTTGATCAAGACACCCCTAGTGGCAGAAATTACATACTGTGCGTTAAATTTGAATGTGTGAACAGGGATCTTACCCAGAAACTGTGCTCTGGCTTGGTGCGGGTTCAGGGTCTGCACTTGCTGCATGTGCTGCGTCACCATGGTAACCCACTGCTGGGGTGGCTGCTTTTTGAACAGAGGTGTGGCGATGTACTCCGATAACTCATGTCTGGAGGAGAGGAGAAGATAAACAGGGGTTTGCTTCGCTCAGTGATTTCTCAACATTTTTCAGGATGATGATTTTGCTCAGTGAGCTGTTTCTGTTCTGCTGTTGGCTCTGTGTGTGTGTGTGTGTGTGTGTGTGGGTGGAGAGAGAGACAGTGATAAAAACAGTAAGAGCACGAAAGGACACAAGTTTTTACAGTTGAAAAAAAGTAAAACACACTTCAAACACAAAAACTATTCACTGCACGCTGCAGTCTCTCTCCAACAACGAGTTTTCTCCTGCATGGCTATTCAACATGAGCACTTAATTGAAAATGTAGAAACACTTCTGCTGCACTGTAACTATATAAGCGTTGTCAGGCTGCCTGCATTACACATATAAATGACAAATAAATAACAATATAAAACATTAAACAACAACATGCCCATAAATCTAATGAGCATCTCCTGTAAATGTGCTAAAACAGAGGAACTGTTAGAGGTTGACTTTCCTAAAATCATTAACCTGCAGGTAAAAGGGATTCTTGTGGAGAATTTTATGCTAATTTCACTTTTATATTTTGGTCATGTTAAATGTTAAAGACTGATTAAATTGGTGTTAATTATGAAGGTCAAATGCATCCTGGAATAATGGGTAAAAATGATGGGTAAAAACTAAGAGTATTAACTGAGAAAAGTGAGAATAATTGCTTTTGTTGTCATTAAAAGAATCTGAAGGGTAAAGACAGCTGAACTACTGGAGCAATAATGTTGTCTGTATTAAAACAAGACGGGTTAAATGGCTGTGTGGTGAGAATCAAAACCTTGGGGGGAACAAATGAAATTTGGTGTTTGTATAGATGTACTTTTACATGTAGGTGGGTTTCATATACTGCAGTGTATGAAAAGTCGTTAAGTTAGTGTATTTTATTTTTCTTGATATATTTATGCAAATGTATCTGTTCTCTTTATTAATTCCTCTAAGCTTTATTCCTCTTTTTATGATTAGTGTATATTCTGCTTTATCCTTAACTGTAAAAATACTATGAAGTATGGGTTATGAACGCAGCAATGATATGACTGATGAATTAAAATGGATAATAATAAAGAATAAAAATAGTTTTTAGATTCTCCTTAAGTAGTGGTGGAAGAAGTATTCATATCCTTAATTTAAAAGTAGTCAAACCACGCTGTGAAAATACTCCACTGCATTCAAAACTGTACTTCAGTAAAAGTATGTAAGTATTTTCACAAACATTTATTTAAAGTTTTAATTGTACAATAACAATATGATGTTTCTGTGTTAATATACTGCTGCATTAATGTGTATGTTGTATTTTACTGTTTTATTTTAGATGTTTAAGGTTATGCTAATTTTAACTTATTTATAAAGTGTTAATTTACAATGATGCATCATATTCTAAAAGATCATTTTAAGTTTTCGCTGTCCTGTGAGAACCACGTGATGTATCTGTAAAACTTTTCATGGTGTCATTAAAAACAGCCCTGTTTTCAGCTTGATGCATTTTCCATCTGATTGAAGAGGATTTTTATTTAAATGCTGTATCTAAATCTGGCGAAAGATAGTTGATTATTGACTCTCATTCCCAGATCATCAAATACCTGTACTTTGAGATGGTGGTTCGGTCCAACTATCAGTAATCTGAAAAGTATCTATAGCTGTCAGACAACTGTAGTGCAGTAAAAAGTACAATATTTCCCTCTGAGATGTAAAAGAGTAGAAGTATCAAGATGCAAAAAAAGGAAATACTCAAGTAAAGAGTAAATGTACTCAGTTACAGACTGTTTGATCATGTGATCACTGAAACCAGAGGCTGTTTGCTCTCACATGCTGGGGATGAAGACGATGTCTTTGGCTCTGTGCTGCAAAGCCGCCAGTTTGGAGATCTGGTGAAACTGTTGATCGCTCACTTTTCCATGAGGAAGAACATTCAGCAGGCCTTTACGGTAGTCTGGCAGGATCTGAATAAACACACAAACACAGTTACATACAAACATGTCGGGAACATATGCTGCATGCTTGTGAATCACCTGTCGTACCTGGTTATAGTGCATGGCGACGCAGAGCTCATTGTCAAATTTGAGCGATTGTGTCCAGACAACTCGTCTGAACCAGAAGCTGTAGTTGGTGTCGACTAACTCGGCCTCTGTAGCAATATCTAGGATGTACTCGTGCTTATTCAGAGGACGCACACTCTGACCTGAACACACACACACACACACACACACACACACACACACACACACACACACACACACACACACACACACACACACAAATGTAAACATTTATTAAAAAGAGATATGCATATTTACCTGAAGATTAACTTAAACCACTCAATTCACATTTGTTAAAGATATAATAGATATAAAATATATAATATATGCAGGTTCTTCCTAAAAAACAAAACAAAACAAAAAGATGTACAGGCTCCTACAGAAGTAATCCCTCTCAGGCATCATTTATGCCCTAATAGAAGTGTGTGATGGTGTGTTTTTCTGCAAAAACTCTGCCCTCTGCCTGGATTTCTTCTTTTCTTGTATTTTTTCTGTAGTTAGGGTGTTTACAGGCACAATGCTGAGGTGAGGTACTATATAGGGACTTTAGAAAAAGGAAGGGACCAAAAACCAGATACTAAGAATCACACATCAATGAGAAAGAATTGAAAACCGTGGACATAGCACAAAAAAAACCTGAACATATTGAGGTGAAATGCCAAACCAGAGTGAATCGGGGGTCAGCTGTCACCTTAGTGGTGAGTGTGTTAATATACAGGAAACAACAATCCTGATTGGTTTATTCAATACTGGCAAACACTAGTTAAAATCCAAAACAAACTACTCACATAAATACCTTGAACAGTCATGTCATTGTTATGTAGCGACATGTTAAATAAGCTGCTGTGCTTTTGAATGAGCTACAGCAGCTGCCAGCAGATATCATCTGGAGATATTAAATGCTAAAAGAGGAAAGACAGAGAATGCAAAGAGTCCTGTGTGAGGGCTTCAAGGGACGAAGCGCTGGAGTTTTCATAAATTATGTCAAGGTAAGAACTTGAAGGAAAAGTATATAGAAGGTAAGTATTTTTATTTTTCAATGGGACAATTTGGACATTGTGTTTCTAAATAGACAGATACACAGCAAGCGAGTGAGTGGTGTATCAACATCTTCATAGATAATAAAGAGGACAAATGCTTATTGGACTGTTATTGGCAGACACTCTGTGTTGTGATATCAGTATCGGAAATGAAAAGGTGATATGGAGCCATCACTCGTTATTTTGCCATGAAGGCCCGATCAGGACTCGTGAACATGAGTGACTTTCTTTCACTGATAGAAACCAGAGAACAGTCTGATACATGATCTGTGAGTGGATCTGCTTCACTGACAGGGACAAGATGCACTAGTACAATTTTGTGTGTGTGTGTGTGTGTGTGTGTGAGAGAGAGAGAAGCAGACGTCTGTGAGCACACCTCTGTTGGTGACTAAAAATATGGCATATTCTTCCATGGCCTCAAGTTTGTGTAAACCCATCTCATAACACAGCTCCTCGATCACCTCCAGGGCAACCTGAAAAACACAACACATCAACAACACACACACACACACACACACACACACACACACACACACACACACACACACACACACACGAGTATATCACAGCCGTCTCCTCATAGACACCAGTTTTGCTGAACTGCCAGAAGTTTCCGAACACTTACAGAACATGTTTTGATTTTCACGTGACGTTCGATGCCTCCAGGAAAGAGAAATAGCTGACGTTTTGAACTACGACCCGCCTGTGGAAGTACAAACACACACTCATATACTATTTACTGTACATACACTGAATATGTCGGACTATGGCAGATTCTATGAGCACCACAACACACATAAATCTCAATATGGTCTCAAGTGAAGAAGGGTAACTTACTTTGAGATTTTTTTTGTGTTATCTTAAAATGTGACAGCACAGAATTGTGTACAAACTATTATTTATTGTATAGATTAAACAACACAAAGGTCAGGTAGTTTCTTGTGTGAGCAGTTCATTCAGAGTATTGTTTTTGTTTGGTTTTGCTGTTTTTATTTTTAGTTTGTTTGCATTTATTTTATTTTATTTTTCCACATGGTTTTGCTTATGACTGGAGGAAGGAAGGAAGGAAAAAGATGATGTTTTTTAATCCCATGTGGGATGAGCCAAATGCATGACGCCAAAGTAAATAAAAATGGATTAAACAATGAACGTAGTAGTTAGTAGATAAAGGATAGTGACAAGTCCTATAGTTTCCTTGTCAACAAATCCTACAAAAATAACAAAAAATGTGTTTGTCGCTTATTACATGTTGACTTCTTCCCAATCCTCTCTGTGATACTCAGGCCCAAAGCCCACGGGTCCTTAATAAATCTTTAAGAACAACCTAAATACTACAATTGCTGGGGGCTATTTTTAGGCTATCATGTTCATTTTTAGGAGGGAAAAAGACGCCCAGTGGTTGGTCGATGCTGGACAGTATTTATAGGGTTCCCACACATTTTCATAGACAAGTTTTCAGAACTTTTCTAGGAATATAAACATATTATTATATTATTTTACATAATTTTTCTTTTCAAATTTGCCTGCCGTCTTTTTAAACAAACCAGATTTGCTCTGAGAGAGCTACATTATGTCAACAGCTACAAAAAAAATAAATGTAGCTGATGAGTTTCTTTACATTTTATCCATGGAAAATTAAGGTAGTAAAGTAACAAAGTAAAAAGTAACAATGCCGTAACTAAACTTTCAGCAATTTTTACCAATTTCATTACTTTTCCAGGCCTGGAAAATGTGATTATGAAATTCCATGACTTTTCCAAGTTTTCCATGACTGTAGGAACCCTGAATTTACCATAAGTTTTCCAAAGTCAAACACAGTTTTAAGAACAATTTATCTTTAAAATGGTAATGTTTACCGTTTAACGTTTACTGCTGTTTCATCCTTACGAGCTACCACATTGATTTGCCGCAAATATCGCTAATAATTCTATAAAATAACCTATACAATATCATAGATGAGTACCTTTACTTTTTGCTGCCACTGCTGTTGGTGCTGTTTTATTTCGTTCAAGGCAGGACTTTTTTTTAATGTACATTTTTTTAAAGATTTTTTGGGGGGATTATAAAAGGACAGCTTAAATGTGGAAGGATGAGAGAGAGGAGATAACATGCAACAAAGGGTCGCAGGCTGAATTCAAACCTATGGTGGCAGTGGCAAGAACACAGCCTCTGTACATGAGGCGCCCACTCTATCAGGTATATTTTATTTTAGTATCATAAATGAGCACTTCCTCCACCACTGTAGATAAATAAAAAGAGGCACTGACCATCATAGCCTTCAGCTCCATGCTGTTAGGTGGAACAGTGCGGCCGCCATACTGGAACGTCTTCTTCAGGTTCTGCTCACATGCTTTAGCGATGCCTAACACATTCAAAGAAAATATCATGTGCTGGTGGCGCTGGTAATGTGTACAGCACATTTTGGTGATAGTGTGTGTTTTTTACCCTGATACTGAGCCCCGGCGCTGCGAGACGCCTGCTGCAGGCTCTTGAGCAGGAAGGGCTTGAGGACTTCAGAGCAGCGATGGAAGGCGGTCAGGATGTACAGCAGCCTCCAGCCTCGTTGGCAACTATCCCTGTACGACACAAGAGTGCACAGACACACTCAGGATTACAGTCTCGGGGAAGAAAAGAGGAGTGTGGGTTGGTTCGTGCTGCCTTATGTTGTTTATGTGGGAAAGCAGACTCACGGTTTGGAGCTGGTGTTAGCTGTAAGCTGTTTGAGGAGTTGGCAGTAAGCCTCATCCCTCATCAAGGTGAACTCTCCGATGAGCTGAGGGGAGGACGCACACACACATACGCACGCACGCACACACACACACACACACACACACAGATTAGTAAACTGTCAAAGACAAAATAGTAGCCTAAGATTAAAAAAAAAAAATCCCAGTGTATTTACCTTGAGGAAATTGCTGACCACTTCCTGTTCTGTTGATCCCCTTGACGGAGCGTCACCCATGAAACGCATCACCGCTACACAAATTATATAACCAGGACACAAACACACACACAGTACCATTATATTGTCACTTAAACTTATACATATATATACTTTAAAATTCTTCATAACTGTTATTACCTCTGTTCAGCACAGCCATTTCAACTACTGTCTAATTTATATTAATATATTTCATATTTTATTTATGTTGAATCTTTGTTGTAACTTGCTTATCTAAACTTATGTTTAGATTCTCTGTTTTTTTTTTTTTTACTTGTGACCTTCTTTTTCTTAAATATGCATATTAAATTAGGGAGCATAGGATTTTCATGGCCAACAACTGCTTCTCTGTAATAGTCATGCATTTGATAATTAAAGAGCTTGAACCCACACAGTAACACACGCAGGTCGACAATATTTAAGACTCAAGATTCAGTATTTTACTGCCTTTTCAACACTTGGTTTGGTGGTCACACAAAGGTTTTTATAGTTCATTAAAAGTAAACTAAAACTTCAAACTAGGTCTGAAAAAACTAAAAACTAAACTAATTGATACTGTGTATTCACAAAACTAACTGAAATATATACAGAATATGTCTTTAGTTTTAGCTTGAAACAGTGACAACCTTAGGTCACAGAAATATTTTAAGGTTATAATAATAAATCAATAAAACAAGCAGTTCCTCTCAGTGCAACAACAGCTATGATGCAGATTAAACAGTGCAATACATACATAGTCTTACAGACAGGAATAATAGCAGCATATTATTGATAGAGAGTAAAAGGCACAAGTGGCCCCTGGGTAAGTAATGTTAGAAAACCTGGCTGTTCTGCTTCTGATAGTTTTTTTTCTATTAGTATTGAATAGGAGATTTCGTGGAGAAATCCAAACTTAAGTACTTTCAAATCTGATCTCATTTGGACAGCGGATGAATGGGAGCCCGGGTGTAACAAGAGCAATGTAATAAGAGGATGTCATTAGAGGAGAGATGAGACAAGGTGAGTACTTACACAGGAAGAGATCAGCTGCCACTCTGCTCATGGCCGGGTCCGTGAACTCTATCAGGGACTCCGTCAGAGGAGTCTGCAAAGGAGACAATCATACAACAAAAGCGTTAATGAAAAACAACTCAATTAAACCAAAAACCACATTAGAGTTATGAAGAGACAGCGTGCTAAGATCCTTTAAGTTAGAGTGAGAAGAAAAGTACCTTGGAGAATTTGATCATTTCAGTCGGCTCTCTGGAGTCTCTGTTCTTGCTTTTGCTCTTCAAGGAATCTCTGGGAATGAAATCAGTTCAAGTGCAGCCTTTAAATTCAAACAGTGCTGGAAGAAGTACTCTGATCATTTACAAAACTCTATTATAAAAAAAAGTCCTGCTTTCAAAATTCAATTTGACAAAATTATAAAAGGTACAAAATAGAATTGAAAATGCTCATTATGTGAATTAGTGTCTGTCAGTCTTTTATAATTTTGTTATTAAATCATTATTATTAATACAAACAACACTTTCATGTTGCAGCTTGTAGAAATGATAATAATAACAATCATAAGGTCAAGGTCAAGGTCAAGGTCACTTTGCAACACATAAAATCAGAAATACAATGCACAATAAGCAACAAGGCACCAACAAAAAAACACCAATGAAATCAACACTGAAAAACAGAATACACAAAAGAACATCGATCAGCAATGAGTCAACGTTGTTATGACACGCAGCTGTTGCAGTTAAAGCTACAGTAGATAATTCAATAAAATATTAGATTAAATCAATTACAACATTTTGTTATAATTGGTGAAACTGTCACTATATCCTGACAGGAGAAAAACAGACAGATAATCTGTAAAAAAAAAAACAAAAAAAACATGTTCTTCTGGCTCCTCCCTGTGCTCCTTATGGCATTTGCAAAAATCCACCGTGCCTGAACGAGAATCACCGATCAGAGCCAGGAGAAGTCAGCCACAGTCAGTTGTTTCAAATACCATTAGGAGCACTAGAAGGTGTTCGAGGGTACCTGATCTTTTTCACAGATTAGATATCTCATGTACTTTCATCAGGATGTCCTCAAGTCAAGTCAGTTTTATTTATAAAGCCCATTATCACAAATCACAATTTGCTTCAGAGGGCTCTACAGCAAACGACCTCCCTCTGTCCTTGGACCCTCATGTTACAAAAAAAACCCTTCAACAGCAGGAAAAAAAAAGTTGATTTATAAAATTTACCTACTGTAGCTTTTAAGTGAGTAATAAATGTAGTGGAACAAAGAGTACAATATCTAATTTAAAATTGTAGTGGTATAGAAGTAGAACGTATCATGCAATAAAATACAAGTTAAAATTGTACTTAAGTGCAGTACTTGAGTTAATGTACTTCCTACCAGTGGATTTGTAAGGGTCAAGGTTGTTTGAGGTTTGTGTTTTTGTGTGTGTGTGAAAATTTCTGTGTGACTGCACTTCTTTTTCTCTGTGTCTCACCCCTTCATGTTGTTTCCCTGTCTGAAGTACTTCTTGGCGAACTCCAACATGTCATATTTACTGTCCTGCAGGGCCCTCTCATCCAGATCTCCTTCAGCAAAGCCGTCAAGGGAAACCTTCTGAAAAAAAGAAAGATTGACAGTAAAAAAACAACCTGACACTCAGATCATTTTGACAGGCAGAAAAACAACATATGAGTGTGTGTGTGTGTACCTCAATTGTTTGATCTATCTCATGTGCAGCCATGGTGGACGCCACGGCAACAGCGACGGCTGATGACACAGCGAACTGTCCCGCTCCCCCTCGAGGCTCGGCCTTGCGGTCCAGTGGCAGCGACAGGAAATCAGGAGGAGCGACGGGGTGTACGCATTCAGCCGGGAACGCACCGGAGCGGCCGAACACAGCACCAAACTTCCAACCTAAAACACACACACACACACACACACACACACACACAGAGAGAGAGAGAGAGAGAGAGAGAGCAGAGGGATTACAGCCCAGTATTCGGCAGCACCCACACACCTGCAACAAACTGCCTCTCTGCTGTAAGTCCTGATCACTATCTGCCTTTCCTCTAACAGCGGGTCAGCTTTTCATTTACACAAGTCAGATCTTTATCTGCATGCTTTTCTCTCTCATTTACAAGACTTAACTCTCCCCCGAGGCTACGCTGATAACCTGGTACATTTACACAGCCTTTGGTCTCATTATAGATACTATACACATGGGTTTTTCTGTCACATGTGAGAACATCGTACTGACTGACATTAATTCTCTGCAGAGTTACCCTGACCTTAGTCATGACCACTGCATGCCTGATCCCAACCCTTGCTCTGACCTGAAACCGTCACTATATCTACATAGTACTACATAGGACAGATAGTCTGTAAAAAACAAACAAAAAAAAAAAAAACATGTTCATCCTCCTCCTTGTAGTGCCTCTAATGGCTTTACCGCAGGTGAATGAAAACAACCAATCAGAGCACAGGAGTCTCCCACGCTGCTGTCAATCATGTCAGTCTCTGCTCGTGAACTGCAGTCAAACTGTCAAACTAGGCAACGCTGATCGAACATGAATCAAGATTCTGTTACTGCATTGCCTCTTTCTCACCTCACATGTTTTCAGAAACTTATTTAAGCAAACTTTTTAGCTGTAAAACGAGAAAGTTTGTGACTCGGCTGTCATGTTTAAAACCGTCAAGCCGAAACAATGCACCACTGTTGATTTGGACAATGTGAAGTTCATTCGAGGACAATTTCAGAGTCCATGTCATGGTACAAAGAAAAAATAAATGAGCAGTCACAGTAAATTACAAAAATGTGAGTGGAGGCACACTCTGAGTTTGTCGTATCCAGGATCTGTTGAGCAAAGGAATGAAGTGACGTCTCCTCATCTGTGATCTTATTCCATCTTTTGTGTCCTCAAGAAATGAATCAATGAATCAATATTTTTCAAATTGCATCACCATTTTCCATCTGAAAAATAATTTTCTGATACAATATTGTATTTAAAGAGTGCTGTCGGCGCCATCGACATCACTGCACCTATTTGTCCTTGGTTCCAGATACCATCATACCTCCAGGGGACACGGACACACTGCAGGTTAGTAAATCTCTCAAAGCTGTCAGTTTGAATTGTTGCTTTGTTTATTTTTTAGCCTCGGCCGTGACGCTATCATCTGTTTGCCACGTGCAAAAATGTGAAGTTCATGGAGCCGATTTTGTTTTGGATGTAAATTAAGAGATTTCTTGAAAACTCACCAAAGTCTTGAGTTTCTCTTTTTAGCTCCTCCAAAAACACCACCTTCTTCCTCACCACACAGCCGTAACTGTGACCTGGAGGAGACAAACACACACAACACACACATACATGCTTGATTATAGATTTAATCAGAAGTTAACAGGACTACATGTACAAAGTGTCTCACCTTTCTCCAGGCTGTCCATGACCTGCAGCCTGATGATGTCACCTTTGTGAAAATTGAGCATCGAACGGTCGTCTGTCACAAAGTTTCGTTCTGCAATCACATAATCTGAGTCCTGCAAGGAGGAAAGATGATGGATACTCACATTGTTATTTGGATTTTCAGCATTTGGACTGATGTTTAATCTCGACTACTTTTGCTTCAGTTGCTGTTTTCTCTCATAAACCTCCCAAAAGAGGTGAGTTTGTTACATTCAGTGTGTGAAGATGAATAAGAGAAATCGTCACTGAGTAGAAATCACCACTTCAACAGCACTAGGATTACTGCTGTCCCTACCTCCAACAGTTTTTTAGGGGCTGAAAACAAAAAATTCTAAGAAATTAAATGAAATGATTTTTAAATGTATTTAACAACACTGAAGCCCTGATGTGATATAAACTGCTGTTTCTGCAGAGCTGTCAAAAAGTTCTGCATGTAACCATTGGGCGCCATTAAAATACTGAATTTGTCCAATGCTGAGCAGAACAAGTGTGTGTGTGTGTGTGTGTGTGTGTGTGTGTGTGTGTGTGTGTGTGTGTGCAGGCAATGTACCTTTTTAATCTCATTAATGAAGGTGTCTATGAGATGTTTGACTTGTGGTGCCTTGGCTGAGAACAGGATCAGTTTCTCGTTGGTCAGATTGAACTCCAGCATGTTCTCAGAGGGGATGGTTACAAACAGGATGTCTGCATAACTGAAACAACATAAACAGTGCAATTTGTAGTATATGAATTAAATACACAGAAACAGTAGATTAAGGTAGTTATAAAAGATTACTAATGATGAAATAAACTAGTAAATAAATGTAATATTGGAGAATACAAATACAATACTATCTGCTTGTTAAATGTATTCAGTTTCTGATAGAGCAAACTGTCATGAAACAAAACCAGTGCTTTCTCTGGCTTTCTCCTGCAGCTTAAGGAGAATTAGATGTAAGACTTTTTAAAACTTTTTAATGCCACTAGGAATGAAATTAAAGACCAATTTTACAATAACCAAAGCTTAGGGGAGAAAAACATGAACAACCTTCAGGTTAGGGTCAATTTTACAAAAATGTTTTTATTGTAACATAAAACATGACTTCATTGTCTTGTGGTAGAGAGCAGAACTGGGAGATGCGTGGTAAGTATTGTTACATTTTTATTTTTTTTGTTGCTATTTTTATGTCTCTCACTCACATATGAGATTCCCCTGCTTCAGTTCCCCTAATGCTGACTTCTAAAAACTTTTTGCATAAAATACATTGTGCCTGTACACATTACCTTGTACAGGCTTCAGCCATGGAGAAAATTATTGGTTAAATTGGTCATTTTTGTTTAATTTGCTCCTCCCCACACTGTCCGGGGAACAGCAACAGCTCGCTATCAAACAGAAATAAAATATGAATGTTCTTGGTCACACAATCATAATTTGCATTTTAGATTTACAATTTAATATCAGGAGAAAAAAGATAATTAGAAATTATCATTTTTAAGAGACATATATAAGACATTTATATTAACAATTAGGGCCTTATGTTTAAATAAATAATTTCAGTGCTTTTTAAGACTTTTTAAAGATTGTGATAACCCTGATTCTGTAACTCACAATCCACTGATACTGATAGGTTTGTCTTAATTTCACCTTAAAAGCAGTATTTCAATATAATGGTCCTGTAGGAATGCTTTATGAAGTTGCAGTTCTTTTGTGTTATGGTTTGAACAAAATCTGCTCTTTGACCAATAAATTTGGAGATATAGTGTTGTTAATGTAAGCGTCAGCCAATAAGTAACAAGATATTGCTTTTATGGCTTTTATATCGCCTCAAAAATCCAGTACAAGTCAGGCTAAACACACGAAGGAGTCGTTTCCTGAATAGAAAATTTGTTGTATTTGTCTGTGGTGTACAACTCCCCTGACTCTGAATTTTAAAACACACATATCTGGATCTCCAAACAAAACTGAAAGAAAAGCTGATCAGAATTAGCAAACAAAGATATAAAAACAGAACATACGTGTAGGGCCGCAGGACTCTGAAGTAGTCTGGAGCTGCAGCGCTGCTTTTTACGGTCTTTAACAGCTTTATACCGCTGTGGGACACTGATAACACCTGCACACCTGTTCCTACGCTACCCTGCACACACACACACACACACACACACACACACACAGAGGTTTAATAAAAAATAAAATAACACACTGAGTAATTATTATCTTCTAGGAGTTTAACGCCCTAACCGATGCAGGGAACAGACGGGAGAAGTATATTTCCCAGGTCTCTCTGGCAGCCGTCACGATAGTTTTCTTCACATGTTCCTCCACCGGATCCATATTCTGTTCAACCCCGTGTTTGGCTGTCATTCACACAAACAGACACATGAAGACTCGTGAATGTCAAAGAGATGCATTTGGATTAGAGCATAAGACCTAAAGAAATGTCTGCAGGAGGAACAGACAGACTACCGAAAAGGGCCTTCATTTTCTGCCTTTCATCGCGGGTGATGCGAACACACGCCTCTGACAGAGTGTCGTTCACTATCTGCAGGAGACAACAGAGGACAGGAAAGGTGATGTTAGAAATAATTTAGTTTGATCTTTCCCTGATTTTATGTCGTCAAATAAAAATCTGGAGAATAATTGGTGAGAGAAAAGGTGAATGAATTAACAGAAGCATTGAAAGGAGTGCCTCTCCCACAAAAAGACCATTTGTATATCAATAGTCCTCCTTGTGTTACCCTGAATTCATGAAAAAAAGGTTTGTTTTTGTCGCATGCCTTCAGGGTGAATGAAGAATTAAAAAATTCTCCACATCCAGCAACAGCAAACCTATTTATTAAAACACCCGTTTACAAACTCTCACAAAGCTCATGCAGTATAATCCAAGCCTCATTTATGCAGTCGTATGCTCACTACTTCCGAAACTCACGTACTTTTAATAACAGATTACTATCTAAAACTCTTCTGCATACAAATAACGAGCATGGGCAGGCTTGTACATTTACACTGAGGCATGTTATTCGTCTGTGGGTGAGACTTTTTACAAAAAAATGTTCTAAATAGTAAGGTTATGGTGTCTGGAAACCACTGAGCATTCGTCTGGTTAAATGAAACTTTGATCATATCGCACCAGTTGTGTGAGAGTTTGTAAATTTTTTTTTGTAAATAGTTCTGCTGTTGTTCTCTGCTGGCACCGGACGTTATTATGAAGTCAGAAAGACGTTGGGACTCTCACACCAGACAGACACATTAAATTTCGGATGGAATAAATATTGAGTTGACGATATTTTAAAAGCCCAGTGATGTTTGAATTTCATGTTGTGTGGACGTTCAGGTTGTGACTTTTTGCAGATGCTAGGTTTCGATAACGTTGGCATGAGATGTTTGGAAGTCGCTGGATTTTGGTCACCTGACATCACAACCTTCATTCAACCATATATCAATGTCTCACCATGGAGGCATGCAAGAAAACCAATATCTCCATAAAATCCACACGGGGTGAGTAACTGATATACACGTGATCATTTAGTGGGTGAAGTATTCCTTGAATTGACCATGTCTTAAATAAAAATAAATGCATTTATCTACTGATGCTGCATCCATTCATCCTGCATTCATCTGTTATGTTACCTGTTTGAAAATCAGATCTAGCACCAGGGGGTTGTTGAAGCTGTCTTTGGGATAAAAGACCTGTAAAAGAAAGAAAAATAACTCACAACAAAACAGAAAACAAACATTTTGACAGTGGATCATGATGTCTGTGTGAGTGCACACCTCCTTCCTGAGGTACAGTCTCCAGGGAACGTTGGTGTAGGTGTAGTGCTCCTCGTTGGTTCTCTGATGAAGCTGTGTCTGGATGGTCTCAGTCTCTACAGGAAGCTCCCGAGAAACTGCATCAGATCAGTCATGTTACATTTTAGTTTCTCCTTTTCAACGTCCTCATTTTGAAAAAACTGTATTAAGCGAGCGTGGAAATGATGTGTTGCTTTGGGACAGTCTGATTGCCTTTGCTCCACTGTTACTCCAGAGAATGGAAACGCATAGTATTGTCCTAACATTATTGTAATCTTGTTTACAGATATTCAAATGCTTAAGGTCAAGTGTCCACAAGACAACAGGAAAAATGAAAAAATGAATCTGCATATCAGTAGGATCACATGGTGCCCTGTCACCTGCCTGCTGAGAGTAAACGTGTTCCCGTTGAACTGCCCTCCTGTACTCCCGACCTTGTCTGGAACATAATGGAACTAATTGTAAGCAAACAGGCTCTCCAGTGGTGATTTTGTGCAAGTGACTGAGATAAATAGTCACTCCACTCAATATCAAGCAGAAATTTACACTGAAAATTGTCAAATACCCTCTGACACAATGAAGTCTGGTGGGCGAATGTAAGAACAACTGGCACATTTCAGAGGAGGACACTGCTGACGCTCTCACAGCCATGTGGGTGGCGAGTCTCCGTTCTGGTTTGTTTGGGTTTTTGTTCTCTGGCTGATCATGTGCAGGTGAGCTAACAAATCAGTTCTTCCTTAGTGAGAGACATGAAATCTAGACAAAAGCAGAAAGCTCCAGGGGATTTTTTTTAAACTCTGCACAGTGACGACGCCTTTTCTGCACTGGAATATGTGGATGGGTGTAAAGGTAGAGTTAGGGTGAGTACCTGGAGGAGGGAGAGGGGGAGGGCGATCAGGTGCTCTTGTCTTTGTACTCTTGGGTGGTAATCCCGCCTCCTTCAGTGCAGATGCAGATGGTGAGGGAGCAATGGGACGTTTGGGCTGGATGGACACAAAAATGCTCCATGGCTGATTTGTCTAACATCCTTGTATGTACCGCTTTTACTGTATATTCTTCTGTGTGTGTGTGTGTGTGTGTGTGTGTGTGTGTGTGTGTGTGTGTACCTGTGGAGCAGGAGGGTTGTCCATCTGTGGTTTGAGGATCTGTAAAGCTTCATCTCGAGGGGTTTGCTTCTTCCTAAACTTCCCTTCTGGTCTCCTAAATACGTCCACACAGTGTCAGTGTCCCACATTACAGTTTGCAGGGTTTTTCAACTACAAATGTAGCGCACTGCATAATCTGTGTGTTTGTGCTCATTGTGTGCAAATACAATCATTCTGTTGTCGTGTGCTCACTGTGAGCAATAACAGCACAGTCCGTATCTGTTAGTGGTTTGTTGGGCTTTACAGTATGCACGCTTAATTCTGTGGCTGAAGATAGCATCAACTGCTGTGCCGTATTTACAAGCAAACATCCGTCTATTTAAAACTATGATTATTGTGCTCACTTCAACTGCTATCAGTCTATGTGTTTGTGAGACCTCACCTCTTTTCAGGTGGTAGCAGCTCAGGCGGTGGAGGTGGGGAGTTGTACCTTTTGATGATTTCTTTAAAAACAATATAAACCGATTAAAAATGTTGTCAATTAAACTATGTATTTTAATGCATTGTTTCAAATCCTTATTACCAACCAATGTGTCTGTTTGAATTCAAGAAATAATGTAACCCTTTGAAACCTGAGAAAATTGGCTTGATTTCTTTCAAAAACATGGGCCGACATTTCAAGTTACGAGTAACAAGAAAATTACCAGAAATTAGTAAAAAAAAAAAAAAGAAAGAAAGAAAGAAAAGAGGAAAAAAAGAGGAGACAAAATGTAAAAAAAAAGACATTAAAAAAACAGAAAGTATGTAATAATTATTTTAATCTAATATAACGATACATTTTTCAGTTTTTCAGTTTTCTGGACATTTTCCCCTATTAAATTATTATCTTCTAATAATTTATCTCTCTTTCTCTCTTCTTTAAAGATTGATTTTCAGGTCATTTTCTTTTCCTAATGTCTTGGACTTGTGTGACATTTCTTGGAAAGTTGCTCCATTGCCCTTTTACTCATGTTTTCAAATCAAAAAACAAAACAAAACCCAATTTGCTCAGGTTTCAGAGGTTTAAATGCATGTAGCAGGCATCTGAACACAGAAAACTGATTTCTTTCCAGGTTTTAAAGGGTTCATAACTTTAACCTGTGACATCAACATGGTTCAGCTTTTAAGGCCAGATACCTTGGACATCTTGGCTGGGGACGACATGATCAATGGTCTTAGCTGAGTACTTCACCACCTCTCCAGCAGGGGGCGGAGGAGACGTCACCACTGGAGCTAAAACACACACAAAAAATGGAGTGATGCTCTCGTGTGTAAAGCCTTCTTAATAAGAGTTTCTCTGGTTTAGTTAAAGGGACTCTCTGCGTTTCTTGTTTGCTCACTCTTGTTTTCTCTCTCTTACCAAACTTCCTGGCTGGAGTGTCCTTGTTTATGGGTATGCCTGGAGCCTTCCTCCGAGACACGCTGTCCTTACCTGACTGCACCTGAAACACAGAGAGGACAGAGAGTTTGCACTCAAGGCTCTGCAGGACATGAACATACTGTCTTTTGACAGAAAAGAGAAGAAAAGGGACATTATACGTGATGGTGTGAATGCAAATTTAGTCATTACAGAGAGAAGTAGAAACCTGCAGAAGTAAGAATCTGTGATTAAGCAGATTTTTTTTGGTTATTTTTACTTTTTTACTTTTAAAAAAAACAACCTTTTTTTTGTTAGCAAACTTGGCGTAAGGGTTGTTGTGGTGCATATCTGTGATTCAGTGGACACATTAACTTACATTGAACTAGACCCTTTTGTTCAGTTATGGTCAACACTGAAATCATTAAAATGGTTAAACTAAAAAATAACTATTTAATAAGTAACTTTGTCAAAATCTGGATTGCCAATCAAAACATCATATAATGATTCTTTGAATAAAAGCACTGTGAGAACCAGAGGAGCATAAGTGACATTTTGGGCAAAAATGAGTTTTTATATATATATATATATATATATATATATATATGTGAAAATAAAGGTTTCACTGAGCTCCTTCTACTATAAAAAGGATGAACTCTAAACCAACCCAGAGTAATTTTGACATTTGTTTAACAAAAATGTTTTAAGTATATTACCATACACATTTTTACATAGTTTTAATATTAAATATTAAAGTTGGGACAAAGTACAGTCGTTTCTTTGTTTTGACTGTCCTGTAAAGTTGGTCAAATGTGATGTGACTCACGCCGCGCTGGCTCTCACCAGTGGTGCAGTGGTTAGCACGGCTGCCTCACACCTACACAGTTCTGGGTTTCAAACCTGCAGAAAGTCCTGTGTAGCGTTTGCACGCCAGTGTGGGGTTTCTACGGGTTCTCTGGCTTCTTCCCACAGTCCAAAGACATGCAGCTTAACTGGTGTCTCTAAATTGCTCGTAGGTGTGAATGTGAATATTAATGGTTGCTCTATGTGTGTCAGGCAGAGGGAGCTCCACATTGCCTCTCGCTCAGTCAGCTGGGATAGACTCAAGCCCCCTGAAACCGCAACCAGGATAAGCGATTCTGGATAATGAATTAATGGCTCTCATCCTTCAGATCTTTATTACCACAGATACTGACCAAACTTCTCAACATAAACTATATCAGAGCAAAAGAAAATAATGACCAGACTCAGCAGCAGCTGCATCAGCCCCAGTCCTCTTCCACTTTTGTCTCGAGATTTTGGGAGAATTTCTTCCATCTCACAGGACAGTTTTGGAAATTATGAGACTACAGCTCTCCTCTGTACTCTGCTACATATTCTGTTTGTACTTCATACTGTGAACCTTTGCACAAATCTACCGCTTCTAAAATGAATACAGCTCTTACATTTTAGTTCAAATATATTGCACATGTTTTTTAGTATTGTTTAATATTTTGATTGTAGTTATCTCTATTCTATATTCATGTTTCTTAATTTTTTCGAATAATTGCTTACTATGTTTTTTAATTATTAATGAAAGCAAAATCCTTGTATATGAAAAACTTCTTGGCATGAAGCTGGATTCTGAAACTTCTGTTTATTGATTGTCACTGATCGGCTTTTGTTTGTCTGGTTATGTTTGTTCTTTGTTTTGTATGGCCTTGTTTTTTTAGGTCTCTCCGGCAAAAGATTACATAAAGGTTACACATATTAATTTCACTTTAATATACATTTGCTTTCCGCTTTTCAACCAGCTTTGGCTCATCATGCTGACTGCACAGCTCTTATTCTTATTTCAAACAAACCACTTACTCTTTCCAAAAGAAGGAACTGCATCTAGTTTTGGGTCATATGATATTTCCTGAGGAAGTGTTGCTTGATGTTGTTGTTAACTACAACACTAATTAAATTATAAAATTAAATAGTGCTGAATCATTATGTAATATGTCAGTTTGGGCTGTTACCTCACATGTCTCTGAGTTACTGACCCGGGTAGCAGCGTTAGCTTTCGGCTGTGCTGGCTCAGCTCTGTTAGTTTGGGCCTGAGGCTTCGGCTGAGCTCCGGGCCGAGTCTGAGGGTCCGCAGGAGGCTGATCTTGAAGGTGCGATGAAGTTTGTTCCGGTCGAGCAGGGGGAGGATAGGGATGCCTGGGCGGGATGTCTGCTGCAGCGTAGGGAGTGGGAGTGAAGTTGGCATAGGGGCTGGGCGGGATGTTAGCATATGGACTCGGGGGTATGACAGCATAGGGGCTGGCGGGGGCGTACGGGCTGGGAGGATGAGGCAGCAGAGGGCTCATAGGAGGGCTTGTGATCGGGGAGGTGGGGGGGCTGGTCACCGGGCTGCCGACCATGGCCATGGCCTGCATGGTCATCTGCTGAGCCTGAGAAACAAGACGATGACGCATTAACTCCAGAGGAACAAATAAACAGACGCAGATGCAGACGGAGGGTTTACCATGATGATGGCCTGTTGGTTCACGATCGCCTGCTGCTGCTGGTCCAAAACAGCCTGCTGGGCATCTGGAGAGGAGAGGAGGAGAAACACAGTAAACAGGAAGAAGGGATAAAAAAATATATTTGATGAGATTTTTTTTCTCCCTCATATTTCTCTTCACACTTGATACGAACCAGGTGTTACAGGTGCCACCGCAGCAACAGGAGGCGACATCACGCCTCCCACAGGAAGCACTCTCACAGCTGTGAACACAAAACACACACACACACACACACACACACATATCTAATTGCAGATTTTGAGTGTCTTTGTTTTATTGCACTTGCTAATGATTTCTGGAGATATTGAGGTCCCTTCCAGTGTGTGAGACTCTGTCCTAAATAGCTGCATATTTACTAGAAAGTACACTTTGTCTTCTGTCCGCTATTTCAGCTGAGTGCCTGAATAGTGTGTAAATTTATGCTACGCAGAAAGCCCGAAAAAATCAAATGGAATGAAAAAAGTCCACAGCATGTGAACTTCAACCTGCCAACAGGCCCACAGTACGGTGTGTTGGACTTTACAGATAGAAAAATAAAATTAAAGTTGTGTGATAGTACACCTGTCAGTGCTGATGCAAACAGGAACTACTGAATGAGTGAATAAGGGAGTGATTTCGGACAGAGTCTGCGTTTTTGACTGACCTCCAGGTGGAGGCTGGGGGCCAGTTGACTGTCCTTGGTGTTGCCACCCCCCTCCAACTCCTCCAGCCCCTTTCATCCTGCTGGACAGTCCTGCAGCTGATTCCACTTCCTGTGAGGACAGACAGACTTTGAAACTGAACATCAGATTAACCCTTTGAAACCTGAGAAAACTGTCAAGAAAATAGTAAAAAAATTGCCTGAAAAATGACTAAATAAATAAATAAGTAAAAGAAATTACCTGGAAAAGTATATATATATATAGTTTTTACCAAGACAGTCCAATTGACACAGAGCAAAAGTTTTCCTTTAACAGCTAAACAGTACACTAAAATATCTTTCTGCAAACATTTGAGGTTAGAAATACGCAATGCAGTTACAGAGTCTTGATTCATATTTAATCAGCGCTGCAGTTTGACCGCAGTTTACCAGCAGTGATTGACATGATTAACAGCTGCGTTAGAGACTTCTCTGCTGTGACTGGATGTTTTCATTCACATGTGTTAAGGCCATTAAATGCATCGGGAAGCAATAGAGTAGGCAGAAGATTTTTTTTTTTCACAGAATACCTCCCTAATGTAAAACTGTGTGAATATAATGACAGTTTCAGCAATTCTGGCATTTTTTTTAATTAAAGTTACCAACTATAGCTTTAAGTAAGGCACTAGAAAGTATTAATAAAAAGTAAAAAGTATTAATTTAATATCAGTGCTGAAACTTTTCATATGACACCCAGCTCTACTGTACCTCTGATGGGTGTATAGTTGCTTTATCACAGGGGACGGCTGCTCTTTTCAGCCTGGATCTACTGCACTTATTACAGATTCTAATGGAAACCCAGAAGATTGACAAAAAAGTGTCAAAACCAAACGACTCCAGCAGCAGGATTCTTCCTCCACAGCTGATCAGTGAGTTGAGTGAGGTTTAAAGAGCTGTCACTTCACTAACCAGTCACAGAAATTACTTCATTCAGTGGAGTCTCGGCACTATGAGGAGCTGATAACATAACATGGAGGTGGTGTACTGAGAAATACTCTGACTCCCCGTGAAACTCCACTGTAACTGGTGGGAAACCAAGCTGACTGTAACCGCTGTCCTCTGTGAAGGAGCAAAGTACAAACCTCTCAGAGATGCCTTTTAAGCCAACAGGTGAAGTATTTGATACTAAGATATATTTTTGGTGGAGTATTCCTTTAATCGCAGCATTTAATAAATTATTCACTAAGAATCAGATCCTTTTTATATAGTGCCCTCGGTGTTTAACGAAGTAGATAATAATAATAATTTTGCACTTTCGTTAGTTTGTTGTTTATTTGATTGCAGTTTGTTTTTTTTAGCTGTACTGTCTTGTAGCACTGTGTCCTGTGCTGTCCCGTTTTAAAAACAAAGGATTTATCCTAATATAACAAATTTCAATAATCATTTGTGAGTGTGAATATCAGCAGGGGTGCTGGAGAGACATACAGAGAGATACAAAAACAGAACTACTTGTGTAATCAGAGCACTTTTTGACTGTCGGATCAGAGGAATCATCCTCTTATGTGTACAGCCGTTCCATCAGAAATCAGCCACTGACCCATAAATCCAAAGGAGTGTGTGTGTTTGTGGGCCATGTCTCATTAAATAGTAAGCCCTTCATTTGCCAGAGTGTCAGTTCCTCGTAAGTAGATCCCTGCGTTGCCTGGGTGGGAAATCACCGTGGCGATCTAGTCGCTGTGACAGTTACGGTAACTGGGTAACGTAATAGGTTGCTGGGCGGGAGAGGTCTGTACAACACATCTGATACATGCTAATTCCTGTCAGCCACATCCGATAGCACGGCTAACATTCACCACATCGCTGTCCCAGCTGAGGACTGATAGATCCAACATGGTGAGCATTCACTGCATCATTGCCCTGACAAGACACGTACGGATTTAACTCAATCAACAATCATAGTATAATCTACAAATGTAGTTTTGACATCAGGTGTCAAATACGACATTTCTGCTGGAGGCGATGCTTTAAAAAAATGAGCTGACACAGGTGTTTTATTGCTGCCTCAACCGAGCAGCGAGCAGTGATCTAACATGACATTTCATGTCACATTATTTACAGGGTTCCCATGGTCATGAAATTCCTGGAAAAAGTTATGAAATTACAAAAACTATTTTCCAGGCCTGGAAACGCTTTGGAATGAAGTGAATGATTTGGATAAGTTTCAAATCGTTATGCCTATTGTTTAATTATGTTTATAAAATTATTATAAAATTCCCTAAACATATTTAACATTACACTAAATACATTGTATTTAAAATCTATTTCATAGTTGCACAACTGCTGATTGGATCTTTGGTTTTCCATCCTCCAAAAAGAGGTGCAGCACTGATGTTTTGCAAAGGATTCGTATGTCCCAGTGTGGTCTCCTGGTATATGCAGCGAGTCGCTGGAAGGAATGTCTAACTTGCAATTACAGATAGCAAGAGCTTGCAGTTTTTGTATTAGCAAATGTCTGGAGGCGCATGTTTATTGGTCTGCCCATTTTAAACTTCTTAAATAAAGTTATGGAAATGGGGTAAAATGTTATGAAAATTATGGAAAGGCTCTGAAAATCCATTGGTAAAACTGTGTGGGAACGCTGTGTTTATACTGCTTGTGGTCTGGAAGCTCACATCTGTCCAGCTCAACCTGATCACTATAACATATTTACATCAGTATATTTATTCCGTGAGTATAAAGTAACGGGGACGTCACAAGGGGGCATTATGTGACAAGGCATTATCAATTCTCCAGCCGAGGACAGTTTCATCCAAGGATGCCATCCTTGTGTGTATTCATTTTCTGTCTCCGTCACAAGCAGGGAAGACTGGCTCTTGTTTTTTGAGACGACTAAACAACTTAGCCTGAGGAACACCAAGTGTCGCTGCTGCATCTAATTGGCTCGTTCTTGGCAGTTTGTCATGAGCTTTGAGGAGCCTACGTTTTTCATTGAGAGAAAATGGCTTTTTTGTCAAGGCAAAGTATTATGGGAGTTTAGGAAAAGAAAAAAAGAAAAAACATAGTTTTAAATAAAAAGGCCCAAAATGAACACTGTAAACATACAACTTGATTGCTATAAACAAATTATATGAACAGCGTTTGCACAGAATGATTCTGTCTCAAGCTAATTGAAACATATAAGCATTTTCCACTGTACTAACGCAAAAACAAGTGACCGCACGCACTCTTAATGCATATTTTATTGAACTGTGGCAGGAGGTCTGCATTAAGTCTCTGGATTACAGTTAAAACACCGGGTTTGAAATAACTATAACAACTATGATTCAATTTGAGGCTTTCCTCTCAGCTCTGAAGGACACATTTCTTATTTCATAAGATCTGGGACCAATAGTTAAACGATGCCGGCATTTATAACTTAGGCTGATTTCCAGGTTAAGGGATGAGCAAAAACTCAGATCTGTGGAAATCACTCTATCTGTGCTGTTCATATGTTTAGAGACAACTTTGTCATAAATATTGTTTTTTTGTAATATCTGTATCTGTTTACTAATTTTCCTCTTCATGTTTTGCAAAAATAAAACACACAAGACAGAGCTCTACATGACCTGTACAGTGAGCAACAGTAAATGGTTGACAGAGGAATCTCCTCTCAGGCGGTCAAGTGTGTCACTGAGTGAGTTATGTAACTTACTCCGGTTCCCTCAGACAGTACAGGGTCAAACAGGCTGTCGAGATAACGATCCATCCCTCTCTGAGGCTCCAAGTCTGTGAGGGCAGAGGAGAGCGCTTCATCGTCTACTGTCATTAAAATCAATGTGTGTGAGCGGCTATATGTTCATGGTGAAATGTGTACCTCGTCCATCAGACCCGGGTAAGACTGAGGACATGACATCATCCTTCACGTCAAACCCACCACCCAACAGGCTTCTGTAAGATAGTAAGAGAAAAAATATTTACAAATTGGCTTGATTCACGTCAAAAACATGGGAAGAAGTTACAAGTTATGAAACTGCTAAATAGCTAAAAATGAAAAATAATTAAAAAAAAAACTAACACACAAATAATGCTAAATATATAGTTATAGTTAAAAAATTAATAAGAATTATTTTGAATTTAGTTTTC
Organism: Plectropomus leopardus; assembly: GCF_026936395.1. Classification (NCBI taxonomy): domain Eukaryota; kingdom Metazoa; phylum Chordata; class Actinopteri; order Perciformes; family Serranidae; genus Plectropomus; species Plectropomus leopardus. Next base: position 19,227,190 of record NC_142178.1, read on the forward strand.
TCAACATTTTCCATATATCTCTCTCTTTTAATACTAATTTTCAGGGCATTTTCTTTAACCTTTCTGAATTTCAATTTGTGTGACATCTCTTGCCAAGTTGCTCTTTGCCTTTTTATCCATGCTTTCAAAAGAAGTCACACTAATTTCTCAGGTTACAAAGGTTTAAATGTATGTGAAAGGTGTGAGGTTGCAACTTGCATGCAGGAGAACTGCGGCAGCCGATGTAAAAACACAAAAATGCAAATGACCCTCTCGAGAGCCAATGTTTGGTTCCTCCATGTTGGACTACTGTAGAACAACATGTAGGACTCAATGGAAGAGGACCTGCTCCGTATGTAGATATAAATGGCTTTTTCTGTGGTAATGAAAACACGGCAATTCTTATTTTCGGGTAATTATAAACAAAAAAAACATAGTTTTTAATTTTTTATATAATTTCTGTCAAAATATGCTCCTAAACCTAAACCTTCTACACCTAAGTCCTACCTAAGTAGGACTTTTGTCTTTTTTTTTCAAAGGCCACAAGATGAATCTGTGGGTTTGTGAGATGATTAAAGGGAGAGGAAGAAGAAAATCAAACTTTGAACAACTTGACTTGATAATTGTTTTTCCTTGGGCCTTGTTGAAATGAAACCATCTGAGACGTCTTAATGGGAAACGTCTCCTTGAGGAACTGCTAACTGCCGTTTTTGTAAGAAGTTGAGTCTTGTAATTTATAAGCCTATTAAACATTTTTTAATGTAACTTTTTAATTAATTAGTAACAACAGCTGTCTGAGGAATGTAGTGCAGTGAAAAGTACAACATTATAAAGGAGCATAAAATGGAAATACTCGAGTAAAGAAGAAGTATCAAAAATTGTACCTAAGTATAACACATTAAATATTAACCCTTTGAAACCTGGATTGACATCACTTTTCTTGTGCTGCGTTCAGACACCTTTTTGCACGTATTTAAACCTTTTGAACCCTGTGCAAAGTGGTTCAATTTCTTAAAAAAAAACACACATGGGAAAAGGCAATGAGCGCTCTGGTAATAAATATTTCATAAATTGCAAGAATTTAAAAGATTTAGAAAATAATGTTTTTTTTTAATAATGCTAGCAAAAAATGTGTAGGGAAAAAATTATCATAATCATCATAATTACATATTTTTTAAAAAGTTACAGAATGATTACAATTTTGAAGCACATTTTATAAGGTAATTTTCTAAACATTCTTTTTTTTGGTGAATTTTCAGGTAATTTTCCTGTACTTTATACCATGTTCTCGCAAATGTTAGAGTAATTTCTTGTTAAGCTGCTCATTGCCTTCTTCCCACCTTTTTGAAAGAAACCAAGCCAATTTGCTCATAGGGTTAATTATATGGACTGCGTAAATGTGTGTCTCACATGCTGGCATTGGGCCGCACTCTGGTTGGTTCCTGTGCAGAGATGATGAAGTAGCTGCTGTGTTTGGGGAAGTCGGCAGGAAGCTCCAGATCCGACATCAAGTCCAGAACGTAGTCGGAGCCCTCCAGCTCCACCCACTGAGCCGTCTCCTTCAGAAGCACCGACCAGCCTCGACGGCCCTCCAACACACCTCTACACACACAAAATACAACAATGCACATGAATAAGCTCTTCTCCAGCAAGACATCTCTCTGGTTTCCTACGTTCATCTTTTTTTCTGTAATCTCATCCATGTACTTAGTGCTCATGTTTTACAGTAAGATGATACCTGTGTTGTAAGATGTCTTTGGCCATTTCTTCTCCTGTTGTCCAGGAGTGTAGAGGACAAAGGAAGGACACGCCTGCCGGAGAAAAGACAACACTTTAGAAAGACAAATGGCCTCTGACATACAGTAGTTACTCAATAAAACATACCACTTTTAAATGATGTTTTTCATCTCATAATGCACTAAGAGCCATTTCAATCAGCTTATGAAATAGTTTCTCTTCTGTATCACTAAGACACAGTCTGTAGCACTCTCCCCTGTCTGTCTATGAAGATTTACACAGACACCAGCATCAACAAACAGACAACAAAGCCAGTGAAGTAGAGAGACTATCAGGTGTTGTCTAATCCTCAGTAGACTTGCCAAAAGGCCAGAGGACAGATTAGCTGGATGAGAGGAGGAAATGAGAGACAGATAACTCTTGCGTGCTGGATAAAGCACACACTGACTGAGCTCAGGTTGAAAAAACCAACACAAAAACAGAAAGGTGAAGTTGGGTCAACAAGAGGGAGTCAAAGCCGAAGGGAGTCAAAATAAATGGGCCTCAAATTCACGATGCACATTATGTTGACACTGAAAGGTACTGCTGGTCTGTGTTTGTAATGTTATCTGCATATCTGAGCCTTGTGCAGTGTTGCAGCCTGTGATTAAGACAAATCACTATCACAAATTTACTCATGGAAAAAACACTATTCTTTTTAGACAGAAAAAACTAGTTCTCCTTCTGTTGCAGGAGGGCAAAAAGTGACACGCAAGTTTTTAGTTTCACCGTTATCAGCACATTTGCAGCATTTAAAGTAAAAAACAAAGTCGACTACCACACAATGAAGAACTTTCCTGTGACTTTATTCAAAGCGAGCAGCATGTTTTGCCTGCAATTTCTTCAGGTTTGCTCAGTGAAATTTCATGATTATCCACAGGTGTGATAAATACACGAATCACATGAGTAATTATCATCACCATTTTTCTTTTTTTCTGTTTTTCAGAGTGTATCAATAACATTTTCTGAAGTGACCATAATACCACAAAACATGACAATATTAAGAAAACAAATTAAAAAACAGCAAGGATTTCATGACTTAAAATCAATATATTTACAAGTCCGATTTGTACTTTTTTTGATTTTGTGACTTTTGTGACTGGAAAACTTGTGCTGAACTGCATCTCTAATTAATCTTCAGGTTCTCAGTTTTCAGATGATGTATACCACTTCTATATACCATTAACTGTCTGTCACCCCATAAATATCCCTCTAAAAAAGACAATATGCAGATGGCTCAAGGGTCATTAATTGCATAGAGATGCCCTTGCACTCTCATTTAAGTCCATCCAAAATTTTGCAACCAAGTACAAAATGTTAAAATCCCCAGTTTCACCACTTTGCTACACGTGCTGTGTCTGTGTGCTCTCACCATCGAAGCAGTGTATGTGCAGAACAGTGTGAGCTCTCTTGCGATTGGCAGTCCACTCAAGCAGACAGGGTGGGTACGTGCGAACATACTCTGGCCCGACATTCAACCTCTGCAGAGCTTGAAGGAGCCGGTGCTGACACACACAATCGTAGCCCTCTGGCCCGTAATCAGATACAAACCTACAACAACAACGTGCACAAAGAGAGACACAAACAAAGGCACCGAAAATTATTAAAACCTGTAAGCCGGGAAAAGCGGGTGATAACTATACTGTATAATTATTACCTGGCCATGGTGATTTACATTAATATGAATTTATTTGACTTTTTGACAAGTTTCTTACTTCAGCAAGTACTTGGCCAGCCTCTGAGAGGGCAGGAAGGCAGAGAGACAGGAGGACAGGAGGAGCCAGCCACGCTCTGAATTCAAAATATTAGGATTCCTCCACACCTAGGAGAAAATAAAGAGATAATGTGCAATATTAGTGACAGATTCTGTCCTGTTGGTCTTTCATTTCCATCCCACCGGCCAAAAAAACAAGCTGTGCCTCACCTGATTGGCTACCTGAGCCAGGATCTCATCTCGCAGGCTGGGATTGGCAAGTCCTCTCTGGATGATGTAGTTCCCAAACAGGTTCTCCTGAGCCCCATTCAAGTTCGGATCACCCATAAATCTTAGTATCTGTCAAACGCAAAGGCATTTATAACACATACTGTAACCTTACAAAACCAATTACAACACTGAAGATTGTAAAGTTCTCCTAGGAATCATTTGTCTTAGCTTTTCACGTGTCACATGGTAATGGGGTATGTGTGTGTGTTGGGGATGTGGGGGTGTGTGTGCCTGGTCCTGGTGGCGGCGCTGTCTGGTTGTGGGGATCCTGTGTGTTTTCGTGGGGTTTGTGATTTAAACTGAAAGGACACCTGGGTGCAGGTGGTGCTGATTGGTGCACTGGGCTTCACAGCAATGTTTTTCTACCTCCCTCCTCACAGCTAATTGGGAGTTGCAGCACAGGTGTGTGGCGTGTATGCGCGCTGAGAAGAGAGTAGAGACGCCATAGTAGAGCAGAGTAGCACAGACTTGGTCTGTACAGACGGCAGTGAGAGGAGAAAGAGAAAATCGCCAGCCTACAGCCCGGTCGAGGTTACAGGACTGCAGAACCGGGAGGACGGTGGACAGCTCGCAGGAGCCATGACGGAGGCAGACAGGAACGCAGGCTCGACGCACGTGCACGCCACCACAGCAGACCGCTGCAAAGAGAGGGACATGCCTCCTGGGAAAGCGGAGGGGTGAATGCACCATTCATCCCTCCACCATATAAATCCCTCTTTTATGTTTTGATGGTCAGAAATGTTTAAGCGTTAGGAGTTGGCCCAGAGTCACGACAGTGATACCGACTACATCAGAGAGTGACAAAAACAAAACAATTTACTAAATAAGAAACTGGCCTTTTTTTTATCTGAAGACGTCACTTGCTTGGGGGACTTAGGACCATCTGTGCGCTACAACTACAAGGCTGAAAGGACTGCTCTGTGCTTGGGGAACACTAGACTTTTAATACTGGAATATTTTATGTGGACTCATTTTAATTAGTTTTAACTTGCTTTTACTTTTCTCTTTTTATCAGTAATAAATCAATTTGTTGTAAAACATACCCACTGTCTACATGCTGTTTTGAGTCAGCCTAACTCTCCAATAGATTTTACCAGATTTTATCAAATTTTAAATTTTAAAGTCACACTACAGCCATGACATAAGGCCTGCTTGAAAATATGTTGAAATATCCTACTGTGAAAACACTATAAATCACTGACTTTTTGTGTGCATGTATATGATGTACATCGATAAGCCACAACAATCATTTTGTGACAATTCAATGTTCTGCTGGGAAACTTCTGATCCTGGTATTCATGTGGATGCCACTTGCCATGCACCACTCACCCAAATACACCCCTTCATGGCAACGGCCCTCCCTGATGGCAATGGACCCCAATCAGGACAATGTGCCAATAACTGCTCAGGAAATCCCCCTTAGAACAACGATCTCAAGGTCTCAACATGGCATCCAAATTTCCCAGACCCCAATCTGATCGAGCATGTGTAGGATGTACCAGTACTAGAGAGCCAAGTCCGATCAATGGTGGGTCATCTGGTCTGTTGCGACATGGACACAGGGCCTCTGGAGGTGTCCTGTGGTGTCTGACATCAAGGTACTGACAGCAGATCTTTGGCTCCTGTTTGTTGAGATGGAGTATACAAAAGTCCCATGGCTGCTAGACCAGATTCGGATCTGGTTTATCTTGAGGCTACATCGATGCCTTGAGCTCTTTGTCACATTCCAGGGGTCATTTCCTGAACAATTTCTGTAGTGCAGCATGCTGCACTGGCCTGCTGGGAGGCCATTGTCATCAGGGAGTGACGATGCCATGATGGGGTGCAGTTTGTCTGTGACAGTGTGCAGTGGGAGGTGCGTGTCAAGTGGCATCCACATGAATGCCAGGACTCAAGGTTTCCCAGCAGAGCATTGCATTGTGACAAGACTTCAGCGGCTTTAATGTTTTGTTCTGAACTTCTAATATCAGAGTAACAAAACAACAGTGAAATCAAGTTCAAAAGGTAAAAACATGTTGTTTTATTACATTTGTAGATAGACATACTATCCCAAATGGCTATGTCTTTCATTTTTTAATGAAGTCTTTTAATCAGCTTAAACTACAGGACTTGTTTATTTTATTTCCTGATGCTGTTTAGCAATGGACTTAAACCACTATGGCACAGTGTTGCCTATGGGCAACATACCTATTTATGGCTGTTTACACTCACGCAATAATTCTCAGTTATATTGTAATACTTTTAAAAAGAGCCAGGACACTAAGAAAACCAATAGCACTGTTTATATTGTATTAAGACTTTCTGGAGGCCATATAAGTACTTTTTTGGGGGCCTTTCTGGCATGGTTCAGCTCCAACAGTTATGGTACACTGTTGCTTTAAGGTACCATACCCAAAAGTGTAACCCGAAAGAAAAATATACATTTTGAAAATTTCTTTAAATTATGTTTGTGTAGTGTATTTTATGGCTAAAAATATTACAATTTTTTTTTTACCAACTGGCATCATAATGCGTGTCATAGAGGGTTAAAGGTCATGGATGCTGGAGTTTCCCCGCAACATGTGAATGCAACACATACCAGAATGAAAACGTTCAGGGCTCCGTGTTTTAGCTCCTCATCCATTCGAATCAGTGAACTCTCCAGTGGGGCTGTCAGCATCCCAAACAACGGCTCCTAAAACACACACACACAATCATGCAGTGTTTACAGTTGATTTTACACAGTGATTGTTAACGCAGTTACATGGATGGAGCAGTGCAACAACCCTGTCCTGGGTCCAGTCAAGGTCAACAAGGTCAAATTATGTTTTATCCGTGGGTTTTTACATGTCGATTTTCTGCATGTGTGTGCGTGTGTGTGTTTACCCTAAATATGGCCCGGATGTAGTGTGTCATGAGGTAGTTGTTGATATCCAGGGGCAGGGTCAGCTGAGGGTCAACCTGAACCTTTGGAGCCTGGACCACCGCCAAGCAGTCAGAGTGCAGCTCCTCACCACCTGCAAATACACACACACACACACACACACACACACACACACACACACACACACACACACACACACACACACACACACACACACACACACACACACACACACACAGACAGCAGGCCAGGTGTCATCACAGAAATACTACGGTAAATATTGTTAAACCCACCTGCAAACAAGGTGGAACACATCTGTTGATGGAAGTTTATTTATAGCACGGACGGACTGCAGATCAGTGTGCTGTATATATACTCTGTGTGTGTGTGTGTGTGTGTGTGTGTGTGTGTGTGTGTATGTGTGTGCACCTGAGGCCGCCTGCAGCAGAACTGCCAGCTCAGCAGGGATAGGCAGCGTCGTTACATTCACCACTTCTCTGTTGATGCGATCCTACACACATCGCAAACACACACATATGCAAACACTTACATTACACACCGATGCTGCATCTCCATCTTTTTCTTCAAAATGTGTCTCCTCTCCCTCTCACGCACTTTATTTCACACCCTCACTCACCTCCTCTGCCTTCCTTGCAGGCTCCACCACTGTCTGACAGAAAAGAAAACAGCATCTCACTTCACACATTTGTTTATTTTTTTTTATTCATCTTTCAAACACAAATACTGTAAATGACACAGTGTGCATACCCTCATGTAACGCTGGCGGTTGACAATGAGCAGCACAGTGGAGCGAAGCCGGATGAGGTACTTCCTCCTCAGAGCGAACTTTTTTCTGTGCAGGAAAAGATGGGTAATTTATGCAGATACAGACAGAGTAGAGGGAAAGAGCAAGATGTCAAATGAATTGAAACATTTTGACGTTTTACTATGACATCAATCACTGTAATTGGAACAGACAGCACAATTGGTGTCCTGAGATTTGTGTTAATCACTCTCGTAGAGTTGATATGATATGTAATTTACCTATATTCATTAAGTTGTGACCGACGATCTCTGAAGTATCATTACAGATCTAAAAGGTTTGACCTTGCGTTTATTGCCATTTTAGTGTCATCATTAAGCAAGAAAGTGAATGATTACACATTCAAATAAAATTCAAATTTGCATCACGTCTCCAGGATTGGTCAGACCGGCAGTGAGTGATGGATGAGCACCACCTGATTCCTCTGACCCTGTCTTCTCACATAAAGGACAAAAGAAGCAGGCCGACTGTGATAAGCTTTGACCTATTTGGCTTTTGGAAACCAAACACTAAAGCCTAAATTGCCCAGCTCAAGACTGAAACTCCAGACTCACGCAGGTCAGGGTGCTGCCCATTAACGAAAGCTAAAGCTCTGAAGAGTCAACTGCCAGTAAGAGGCTGATGATGAAAGTGGTATTCAAACTGAGCACTGGGAACCAGGATGACTACCCCCAGCAAGGAAGTGGTCATAATTTCCATACCGTTGTGCATTCATCTGTTTGTGCATTTATCCGTTTGTGTGTTTGTCTGTTTATCAGCAGAATTAGAGAAAATCTACTGGCTCGATTTTCATTAAAATTGGTGAAAGGGTGTAGCATGGGGCAAGGACCCATTAACCCTTTGAAACCTGGAGTGAGATGAGTTTTCTTGTGCTACTTTCACAAGTATTTAAACTTTTGAAAATTGATGCAATTTCTTTTTAAAGAACATTGGAAAAAAGGCAATGAGCAAGAAATGTTCCACATATTGCAAAATTGGATTTTATTTTTATTTTTTTTAAAAAGCACGGGAAATTTTCTTAAATTAGCCAAGCTACATTTATAATCATCATAATTACATATTTTAAATCATATTGTAGAATTATAATTTTTAAGCATTTTTTCCAGGTCTTGTTTGTTGTGGGGTATTTTTATAATTTAGATTTCGTTTTTTCATTTTTTTTGTTTGGGGGGTTTTCTGTTACTAATTTTTGGGTCATTTTCTTGTTCCTTGTTTTTTTTTTTTTAACAAATGTCTTGCTAATTTTTGGGTCATTTCTTGTTTCGTTGTTCATTGCTTTCTTCCCATGTTTTTGAAGGAAATCAAGCTATTTTGCTCAGGTTCCAAAGGGTTAAAGAGGCTCTATTATCTAAATTCAGAGGACTTTGAGCTATCTAGAAACATGAACCTAGTTAGTAGCTAACGGTGCTAATGCCATAAACAGCGCAAGTGACAATGCTGACAGAACTGATGGTGTTAACAAGGGGGGAACTGGAGGATGGATGCTACGCTTCCACGGCAACCCTTTCCCAATATCAGTGGTAAGCGATGTATGAGCGCAGTGCAAATCCCCTGCAATGAGCCAGCCAATGAAATACGCACATGCATGTTTGCTGCTATACTAACTCTATGAATGTCACGTATAGAAACTTTAACTTTTTTGGAGGGGATCAGAATCACAATGTGGATACAAGAATTATTTTTTTTTACCTACATTAACATTGTGAGAAAGGGTATTTGGTCTTGGCAGAAGTCTGAGCTCTTGGAGTGCCTTCTGATTTTAAAATTAATTCATTTCTTTTTTCCCCCGTTTTTTCTTTTCTTCTTTTACTTTCTGTATTCATTGGGGGAAACAGAATAATTCAGTTTGTAAAATGCAAAAATTATCAAATAAAACAACCTAATGAGAAAAATCCTTCTTTGGTGAAGCTGTACACCACTCTGTACAGTCTGTACATATAGTTTGAAGGGGCACCCCTTTATTTTACTAATCAGCCATTAAAGGTCCGTTGTGTAGGATTAGTGGCATCTAGCGGTGAGGCTGCAGAACAGAAGCTTCTTCTGTATGGCAAGTGTTTAGGAGAACTACACTGGCTGGTACAATAAAGTGAAACACAGATGTTCCTATCTAGACCCAGTGTTTGGTTTGACTGCTCTGGGCTACTGTAGAAACAACATGGCAAACTCCATGGAAGATACCTGCTCCCTATGTACATAGAAACTTCTCTTTCTAAGGAAATGAAAATTACCAAAGACTCTTATGTTCAGGTGTTTATAAATTGATGAAAATGTATTTATAAATATTCTATTCCATTTCTGTCAATAGATGGACCTAAATCGTAGACACAAAACCTTCGAATCTGAGTTGAATTTGATTATTACCTGGCCAGGTAGCCTCTGCAGCAAGTTTCGAGCAGGATCACGCGCCGTCTCAACTTGGCAAATTTCTTTTGGATCATACACGCGCGGGTGTATCTCTGCAGCGTCATGGCAGCGATGTTTAGAACACGGTCACGCTTCCCCTCCAACAGCTGATAGAGCTCCTCTTTCAGAAAAATCTAACACACACACACACACACACACACACACACACACACACACACACACACATCTCTGTATTACAATATTTACTTCTTATGTGTGATTACTTTGACCTAAGTTTGTATTTTGTATACGTGTATGTAACTGAGAGAGCTCACCTTGCTGACTCCCAGCTGATACGAGCCATTCTGGACCGGAGCGAGCTTGTGGAGCATGACGACACAGTTTTCTCCGTCAGCTGGAGGAGTATCCTTCAGGCAGAGCAGGGCCTTATACCTGCGCATTCCCCCACACAAACATTTTAAATGTCAGTCCAAGAATTCGGGAGTAAATGTAAACGAGGATCAGTGAAATCCAAAGCTGCAACATTTGTCTTAAAAAGATAGTTAACCCCAAAATCGAAAAATACATATTTTTTCCGCTTACCTGTGGTGCTATTTATAAGTCCAGATTTTTTTGGTGTGAAATGCTGAGTGTTAAAGGTGCTACTGTAGAGATGTGCGCCTTCTCTCTAATGCAATGGGGCTAGTTTGCATTGTGATGTTCAAAGTGGCTAAAAAAAAAACAGCAATGCCTCTTTACAGAAATTATGACCTGGTTACTCAACAAAATCCACAGACTATGTTGTAAGCAGTTTAATGTAGGAACTATTTTCCTTCTACTACACTACTACTGTATCATAGTGCAGAAGGAAACGTGCATCTACGCATGGACATGAGGCTAAACACTAATGGTGGCTGAGCTGTAACGTTATTTAACTCAGTGGTATTAGGTGAACTATCAGTAGATGCATGCTTCCTTCTGTGCAGTGATGTGGTTGGTGGGTATAGTTCAGTAAAAAGAAAAAAAAAAAATATATATATATATTAGTGCTGGGCCGCTAACGGCGTTAACGTGCTGCGTTAACGCGGGATTCTTATCGCGCGATAATTTCCTTATCGCGCGATAAACTATTCACTAAGTTGGGTCTATACAGTGAGCAAGGCACCAATTTCACTTTGTTGTTTAAGCGCGGATGTATACCTACCTTCCGCCTTGTTCACGCGGAGGGGGCGTGAACAAGGCGGAAGCTGGTCTGCCTGAGTGACTGGAGTGATTGGCTCAAGCCGTGTCACAAAGCTGCTGACTGTTAATGGTCTTCTTCATGACCTCTAATGTAGGCCCACAGTTCAGTTAGGGTCATGTTATCAGAGGCTGCGCCCTCTGCTGTTCATTCCAGTTAGCAGGAAAAAGCTTTTTCCACATGGAGACAGAACCTGTGTTCCTAAATGTCTGTGTTTAACAAAATAAAAAAAAGTTAAACACCAAAGTAAATCTTATGGAACATTATTTTTCTTTACCAAATATTATAGTAGAATAGCTTTCTCAAGCAGTTTGTGATGCATTTTCATCATTTAGATAGATAGATATTATTTTGAATGTCTTTGGCAAAATTCAAATCTATAATTTTAATCTAGATTAATCTAGATTAACTACAGAATTGCAGTGAGATTAATCTAGATTAAAAAAATTAATCTATGCCCAGCACTAATATATATATATATATATATATATATATATATATATATATATATATATATATATATATATATATATATATATACACATGTTTTTGGTGGTTTGAGCACCACGAGCCAAGTGCCATCTAGCTTTATTTTATTTGAGGGAAGGCAGACAACACTTGGCAGCTTAAACCCAAAACAATCTAGGCTGATAAATATTACTGCAAGCAAGTGGAAAACTATGCATTTTTGATTTTAGGGTGAACTGACCGTTTAACTCAGTGTGCATGTAAAACATGGAGACCTAGGTTGAGGCTTACTGGTATTCTGGGTTTTGGTAGTTATATATTAGTTTGTATTTATAATGTGAATCTAACTGAGGGAGCAGTGCAGTTATTATGTGAATCTAATTGACTGTGAATGTTTGACTCTCAAAACTGTTTTTCTGTAACACTGTAAGTCAGACTACTTTGGCAGCCGGTGGTCAGGGGTGCTGCGAGATCAATTGGTTTCTGCTGCTTTCCTTCTGCAGGAGCTGGCAAGTGCCAGATGGCTATTTCAGCATGGAGAAATTGGTGTGTGAATTGTACTCCTGCCAGAAAAAGCCAATCATTCAAGCAATCTCTTTTTTTTCTTTCTTCTTTATTACAATCTGAAGGTCGTGAGTTGTAAGAGGAGCAGATATAATTATTTTTAGAAAAGGAAGCTGAACCATATTTGATCTTACATGGCTCAATTAGACATTACATCTCTCCCTAAACAGGCTAAAAGTGAAGATTGTTAGGTAACCGACCTTGATAGGAAGCTGTGAAAGGGCAGTCTTATTGGGTAACCGTCCTTCCTGATGTGGATGGTCTCCATGATGCCAGAGTAATGTAGCTGAATGTTGACCAGCTCCATGTCAAACACTCCTGGCTCCTATACAATCATACACATAATACACATAAGCTGCATGCTACAGATAAATTCAAATGTAAAAAAAAAAAGAAATAAACACTGCAAACCTGCACACATCATCCAACTTGCAAATATACCTTATGATGATTTGGCTTGATGCATCGCACAAAATAAGGGTTACACCTGTCACAGATAGATGAGAACGAACGGATGGATGAATGAATGTATGATTTGATGAAAGTTTATTACATTAATTCTTTGCAAGGAGGTCACCTTTACACCTGAGAGGAAACTAAGGGAAATCAACTTGGTAAGAAATCGGTAGAGCAAGACATGCTTTTACAGTTCAAGAAACAGATTATCAGTTTAAGACTAAAAGACCTCCAGAGGCCTCCACTCTGTTTTTATCTGTAAGAGACGTGACTGAGCTCAAATTAAGCAAATGAAATGAATCTTCACAAGATAAATAGCCCCTATAAACTGACACTGGCAGCTTATAAGAGTCTCAGAACAAATCTCTAATAATTTTAATCTATTGGTACACCAAGGCACAACACACTGTTTACTATTCGTTTACCTATTCCTGACTCCCTACTAGGGAAGGTCGTACCAGTTCTTTTCACGGTTTCTTGGAGTTGATACATGTAAATGTATCAGAACCTCTCGAGCTTTGATACTTTTTGCAAAATATGTGTCAGTTTTTCCTAGAGTTGGGTACTCATTCACGTTGGGTCAAATTTCACTTGCTAAGAGCACACCTGGGTGAAAACACCGGGCTCAGACAGGAGGCGTAAGCATCACAAAGCACCCCGAAGCCAGAAAGCCGCTCGCAGAACTCCTTGGCTGGCTTCGGGGCGCTTTGTAGCAGAGACAACGAGGCTCTGCGGAGTCGCCGGGTTCAGAAAGGAGGTGAGGCGCTGCAAAATGCCCCAAACCCAGAAAGCCAGCCAAGATGCTCCATCTGCTTTCCAGTGAGCTGAAACTTTCACTGCAGTGCGGATCATTTCATTCTAACAAGTCTATTATCGTTTCAGTTGTATTTATCAATAGCCTTGTATCATTGCTGTTTGTGATCATGTTTTTTAAATTAAGTATTTACTCCACATATTTGTCAGTTGTGTCTTAACAGAGAGTGAGCAAGACTATAGGCACACGCACACGCGCGCACACACGCACAAAAACATATACACACACACAAACAAGCAGAAAGACAGACAGGTGTGCTATGTGTGATTTGAAAAGGATGAGAATCACTTGTTGATTGAAGCTTGTCAAAAAATGACATTGTTATTATTAAAGAGAGAGTAAAGTACTGCAAAAAGTGTCATTGGGTACTGGTAATTAACTTGAAGTACAACAACCAGTATCGGTATTTTTTCAAATGCGAACAGTACCCAACCCTAGTTTCTCTGAGACACTCTCACTCTTCATGTATAAGTTTACATTAATAAAAATGAAATCTTTTTTTTCAATGCATTGATTCAGCATCCCACTCATATGTTGGTAGGCAATATAAACCCAAAAAATGTTATTCTACTTTGAGAGAACATTTGGTCTGGTTCATTATGTGTAAATTGCAGACTGTCTGGACTGGAGTGGGATTCTTATTTACTTTACATAGCAAGTATACATGAATAAATGTTAATGTGGAAATGTATAATGGCTGAAATATATGGGATGTGGCACAACATGTCTGCCGCAGCATGCCTGTGGCAAAGTGCCTCCATTATAATCAGCTGAAGCTGCTACACTGATTACTGCTCTCTATTTGTTTTTACACTGATGCTCTCTTTCCTGGCTCTCACAACAGGTAAAAACTACACAGAACTGTGTAAGAAAACGAGGACAGAGGCAATTTGATGCAGCAGAGCAACCTTGTGTGTTTTTACATTTCACATTAAAATAAATCAATCAAATCAATGCATCTTGTTATTAAAACGATCAAGTTAATTAATTCAGTACCAGTTAATATTATTCACGCTTCCAAACCCTGCATAACTAACTGCATTATCATTTGGCAAAACTCAATATGCACACAGTGCAGCTGGCAGCAACCACACACTACAAAGACTGGGTCTGGGTCGCAGGTAAAAAAACCATGTGATGTGTCATGTCAGTGCACCTTGTATTTCAGCTGTGAGGGCACTAGATCGTGCATAGATATTTGATATTTAAATTAGATGGGGAAGAGCAAATTCTAATACTATTCAGCAGCAAATAGGGAGCAGTTTTGGACACAATTTCGCCAGTTTCCACTGACGTTAGAAAATTTTCCCAGTGGCTAGTCGCAGTATTGCAGCGAAAAAATCCCCCACGGCCCAGAAAGCTATTCTGAATTTTTGGACCATGGAGGTTTTATATTTGTAAAACTTTCCTGAAGCCAAGAAAAACGATTTAAAAACTGATGTTAGAAACATGTTTTTTCAGGTTTCCATAATGTTCTTAATGCTAAATGTTTCACTCAAACCTTTCCATCTTCTCCACCAGCTCCTGCAGGCTGCTCTGGAACTTTGCGCTGACTGTGTTGGCCTGATAACGACGAGCCGTGCTGCTGCGCCGCACGTTAGACCTCTGCTGAGACCCAGACTCTGAGTGCTTCAAGAAGAGGCTGGATACCATCTATGTGCACACACGCATGCGCACACAAGCACACACACACACACACACACACACATACACACACACACAAACAGGAGGAACAGGTAAGCCAAAGCATGAACAGTCAATCCTGGTGAGTCATATTTCTTTTTAGTGCAGTAGGTATTTGTGTTAAGTACACAATGAGTTTCAAACAGCTGAATGAGTAAAGCAATAGTTCAACTTAATGTCAACTAAAAACGTATTCCAAACTGAAAACAATAATTACTACATGGGTCTCAACAGAAAAGTTAAAAGAAGAAGTCAAAACACTCTTTGCTCCACATCATCACAATGAGAGAGGAATAAAGAACAGAAAATACTGTAAATGTTGGAACAATAAGAGAGACTATGTCATCAGTCAGTGTATTTGAATTTCTCACTTTGTTCTTGCTCTGGATGAAGAGGTCTAGAACATCTTGGCGGACCGTGTCGAAGTTCTTATCCAGGAATTTGTGCACCTGCACGGCAAATCATTAGAAAGGTGTTCGGTTCAAACCAGGAATTCAGAAGTTCACAAACAGAAGTATAACAGCCATATGCACATTGATACAAGTATGAAGATTTAAAGGGACAGTTCACCTCAAAATCAAAAGTGCATATTTTTTTCTTTTACCTACGGTGCTGTTACTAAGATAGTGTTGGAGATATGGGCCCCGAGAGATGTCTGCCTTCTCTTGAATAAAGTGGAACTAGATAGCACTCGGCTTGTGGTACTCAGAGCACCCAAAAAATCCATTTTAAAAACTCAGCTACAGTGCCATTTTGCAGAAATCAGGAATGGTCACTTAAGATAATCAACAGACCTTGCTGTGAGTAATTTCACGTGGGAACTATTTTCTCTCTGACAAACTACTGTACAACAGTATCACTGCACAGAAAGAGGCGTACATCTACAGCTAGTTCACGTAAAACCACTGAGTTAGGTAATGTTACAGCTCAGTTGAGGAGGATGCCATTAATGTTAAGACTTGCACTGTCACCAGCACAAGTCTCTCATCCATGAGTTGATGCATGCTTCCTTCTTACATGAAACTGCTCACAACAAGATCTAATGATTATCTTGTGTGGCGCCAACAAGCTGCTGTAGCTCAGTATCTCGCTAAGCCCACCCACTCTTCAGTGATCAAATCAAATGTGAAGAATTTGATTTAAATCCCTCTTGCAACTGTTCAGCACTTAAATGCCGTAGACTCATTGTATTTCAGGCACTTGCTGGGGTAAATTTGCTTGTTGCCTTAATACATGCACATAGAAGCTTCATTGCTGGCCTTGTCTCTGGAAAAGGATCTTACAAGTCAAAACAACTTTGACTAATGCTTAAAGAGAAATCATGAAAACACTAACAAGAGACACAGTGTCTGGATTACAGTGAATGTTTACTGTATGCTGGACAGGCCTCCAGGAAAAAGCTGTTCCCCCTTGCAGCAAATTTTTCCCAGTGGCTAGTCGCAGTATTGCAGCGAAAAAATCCCCCACGGCCCAGACAGCATTTTCCCATTAGACCACCAATGTAAAAGACACGTCTGTAAAACTGTTGACGGGAAACCTCGAACTGCAAACAAGGTCAACTATGACTCTTTCTATTCTGAATTTTTGGACCATGGTGGTTTTATATTTGTAAAACTTTCCTGGAGCCAAGAAAAGCGATTTAAAAACCAGTGACGTCATCACAATGTAGAATAACCCTGAAAATAGTATCTTAATGACACAGGCTCTCCCCACACCAGAGCTTCCATTCACAAAATCCTCCTCCCTGCAGCATTCATGAAGCCACAGGTGCACAATGGAAACTCATCCTGATTTCTCCGAAATGAATGAATTAGATGCTTCCAGGATGGTCAAAAGATAAAAATTAGGATAAAATGATGACACAAATACATATTTGAATAATATATATTCATTATATATTTGTGACCGGAAAGTATTTATTTAAATGAGTTGCATGCCCAGAGTGCTGTGATTCTTCCTTACTATGTTTTACTGGGAAATAACTAAGTATAGCTAAGGATGCTCTGGCTTCTTGCTTAACCCTTTGAGCCTTTGCTTTATTTCTTTCAAAAACATGGAAAGAAGACATTGAGCAACGGAAAAAGAAATTATATATAAAGAAATGAGCAAACTAGTACAAGAAAATATGTAATTATGTTAATTATTACAGTTTTTCCCTAGCGTTTCTTTTTGTTTTTTTCCTTGATATTTTTCCTTAGCTTTTTGTAAATAATTTTCTAAATCTACAAATTTCTTGCAATTTGTGGAACCAAGTTGCTGTTTGCCTTTTCTCCATGGTTTTTAAAGAAACTGCACCAATTTGCTTGGGTTCAAAGATTTAAATACTTGTAAAAGGCATCTGAAAGCAGCACGTGATGTCACTCCAGGTTTCAAAGGGTTAACTGGGACTTTAAGACAATAGAGTAGGAAATGTAAAGCCCACTTTGTTTTAATGCCATGTTGATGTTTATCTTTACTTTCCTTAAAATGCTACAAAAAAAGAAAAGTAAAATGTACCTGGTATGTGACCTTCCCAGCGTAGTGTTTCAGGGTGAACTCTGGCAGTGGCATCTTTGGCCTGGCATATAGCGGGTTGTTTCCATGGTGATAGTGGCACTTCTGAAGGAAGGTGTGGTCTGTTGCCTAGCGATGATTGGAGACGGTTAATGGTCGCTGAGCCATGGAAACTAAATCTCTATAGCACAAAAACATGTTGCCTGTGTGTGTTCGGCAGATTGCCTCAGTCAGTTACTCGTGTAACACCGTGTTCATATTTCACTCTGATCATCGGAGACACTTCGTAATACGTTTATCTCAAGAACAGCCTCTTACATTAGGAGCCCCGGGAATAATGATAACAGCAGGTAGGCAATTAAGTGAGCATGTGGGATAGTTTCATATTGATCTGGCTACAATACAGTCTCCCGCTTCATGAGAAATCCAATAAGTGAGATGTTTAACTCAATTTCCTTTTAAAACTGATGTATGAAATCTCTATATGAGTTATTGTCAGCTTTTTTTTTGCAAAAATATAAAAATAAATAATAAATAAATATTTAAAAGTGTCCTGCAATCTAATCTAACTTCACTGAAGTACACATGCTGTTTTATTTTGACTTTACCTTCATCAATACCAGCTGTTTATAATTAAACTATAGCAATTTCCCATAACTTTTGAAAAAAAGAGGTCAATACGTGTGTGGATGTACCTGAGGGAAACCGCATTGGTCGTCCAGTATGCGCAGTATCCCATGAGGTTTAGCAGCGATGAGGTCAAGACAGGCCTGGTTGTGGCTGAAGGGCTGCTGCTGCCACTCAATCTGCTCCCGCATGTACTCCTCCTACACACACAGCACAAAAGTTTATTAGGTTGATGTGTGTAAACTCTTCTAACTGCACTGTTGGTTGTTTTCACTGCAGCTCCAGTGTTGCTATGTCCACTATAGTTTGTGAGATTGAATAACCTGGATTTATGAGAGCTTCTATGAAATGAGTCACATTACAAACAAGACTGTGCATCTTTTAACTCCACATTTACACTTTCTGATGTTCCTGAATGTTTTCTTGCCTCCTAAATAAAAAAAAGGTGACACTGAGTTCAGATCTCTCAGATTTAAGGCTACAAACTTACATGTACTAACCAGTGTTGTAGTCAAGACCAACTAAACCGAGACAAAGTCATGGCCAAGACCAGAATGTATTGAGACCAAGACAACACCAAGACTTTGAGCGGTTGGGACCAAGTCGAGACCAAGGCCAGAGCACTGTGAGTCCCACATTGTATGATACACTCATAATAAAATGTGGACCATACATGCACTTCTCAAATTCATCTGAAAGATCCACATTCCCATGAAACACCCACCAAAAAAAACATTCCTCTTCATTCACCTCTTTTACTGCTATACTGTACATCACGTATGTATAAGTGTACCATGAGAAAAAAATCATCAGAAGTCATTGCAGAGGTGGGTTTTATGTATGAGAATTTTCAGCAAGTATTAAGGAACTGAAACTAACTTAACCATCTTTAATCAAGACTTCTTAACACTTAAGTGATATCCCTGCAGTTATCACATGTGAAGACAACTGTATATGTCTGCATTGTATCTGCGGATGAGTAACTCAAACAGGTTTAAGTCAGGAAATTTGATTTTTTGAAGAAAAGATGATTATGTAACATGCAAAAAATGTATGTATTCATAACCATAGACGCTCAATAAAAAAAAACAAAAAAACAATTATATTAAAAAAAGGGTCTCCATGCGGTTGTGATCTTGACTGGTCCTGAAATAAAACTTTTTGTGTGAGACCCAGACAAGACCGATTAAAAATATGGTTGATTCTGAGATGAGACCAAGACCTTCAAAAAGTGGTCTTGACACCAAGACGGGTCTTGAGCACTACAACACTATAACTAACCCAGTAAGCATCCATTTGATGTTTTTACTTGGTGTTACATGTAGCAGTTGCTTTAACAGTTTCAATTTTTGTCAGATTTTAAATGAAATTAGTTTTGAAGGTGAGGATGCATCCCTATGAGTGTCTTTCCTTTCATCCTGTGTCAAAAAAATGATTACGTGCATGTATATGGCCAAGAAGCTGGCTTTCCACAGGAGAAATCTCTCTAGGGAAATCAGGTTTCTATAATCCTCTACCTCTTGCATTCTCGTATACGTAGAGTTTAAGAAATCAGGTTACAGTAGAAAAACTGATTGTCACCCAATTACCTCACTGCATGTGAACACACTGAATGACTGGATTGCAATTTGCAGCTAGGACCTGTTTCATGATTATACTGAGGTGTTTTCCATCCTTTTTTTTCCTTTTACTTTTTTAACCATATTTATTCTGGTTTTAACCCTTTGAAACCTGGAGTGACATTACTTTTCTTGTGGTGCTGTTAGATCCTTTTCACAAGTATTTAAACTTTTGAACCCTGAGCACATTAGTGGTATTTCTTTCAAAAACATACAAAAAAGGCTAAGCTAAGGAAAAATGTCATGGTGAAAAAGAAAAAAAAAAGCTAAGGAAAAACTATATTTACAATTCAATATTATAAAATTATGTTACAAAATTATTATATTTTTAAGAGCACTTTTTCAGTTGTTTTTTTAACAGATCTCAGAAATTGTTGTATTTTGTACTAATTTCTTGCTAATTTTTCTTTTTTCTTTGCTCTTTGCCTTCTTCCCATGTTTGTGAAAGAAATCAAGCCAAATTGCTCAAGTTTTCAAAGGCTTAACTTACATGTCTTGTGACAAAACACAGTTATGTGAATGAAAATATTAAGTTTAGTTTCCCTGACCTGCTCCTCCTGGAAGATGACCCTGTTAAAGAAGAACTGCAAAGTTTCATTGGCGTAGTTGATGCACAGCTGCTCAAAACTGTTCACCTGTAGCTCCTGGAGGGGAAACAGAGGAGACATTTGTTGGAGTTAACACTTGTCTGCTCAGCCTCATCAGCACTGTAACATTATTGAGCGAGATCATTTTTTTGAGTTAACCTCAAATCCATATATGTCCAAAATGGAGATGGAGAGCGCTTCGTTGCGAGGGTAGACCCGTCCGTTGATGCGCTCTGTCAGCCAACTAAACAGCAGCGAGTACAGGATCTTGGCAACGGCATCTCTATGAAAAACACACAATAAGGTTTCTATGGAAACAGAAAACCCGGTTCCTATGGAAACAGAGGACATCTGAAAAATCTCTCCCCCAGCCCTGACGTCCTTTGTCCTCACATGCCTCTACCAAAGATTGGGAGAGAATATCAAAGACACTTCGCTTCCTCTCAGTAGTCTCCTGGTATGAAAAAAATTTTTAAAAAATGAGGACATTAAAAAGCCTCAAACAAGACCAGGCTTTTATTCCAGGTTACTCCATGCAGAAGTGGGTGCATAGTATTTAATTTAACAGATACTATATTCAGACTCACTGACCTGGCATCCACAGCACTTTCCACTGTGAGTGGAGTGAAGATCTTCTCTCTTACTGTATCCTACGGGATCAAACACATCTGTTATCTGACAACATCTCTCTAACTGTTATAAAAAAAATACCTATATGTGTTTGTGTGTGTTCTGCTTACCGTCAGTTTGAAGGTGACAGCCTTCTGCAGGCCGTCAGGTGAGACCTGCAGCAGCTCAGCTACCACCCTGATCTCCTGCGCGCTCACCACCGACGCGACCTCCTGACCCTCAGCCTGCGGGGACGCACACCCACACGTACGGAGGCATGCACATTAATTATTGCAGTCATCTATCAACATCATCATTATCATTCAGCCGTGAAACTTAATGTAGCCTGTATGTGTGTGTGTGTGTGTGTGTGTGTGTGTGTGTGTGTGTGTGTGACAGAGAGACCTGGTGTGGCTGGAAGTAGACATTCCCCAGATGAAGGACGGAGGACAGCAGTCTGTAGATGCCATTTTGCTCCTCTGGGGTGAAACACAGGATGTCCAGGGCATTCAGCAGACGCCTGAAGTCCTCCCCATCATCCTTCCCATCTATGGTGCAATCCCCTCCCTGCACACATGTACATGCACGCACGCATGCGTGCACGTGTGCGCACACACACACACACACACACACACACACACACACACCGTTATCAACAACAACACTCTTACCCTCAGCCTGCTTAATCACAGCTCTAATTAAGGAGCAAGTTATCAGCAGCTCAGAGTCTGGTTTTTGGAGACCTCCAGGCTGTTCAACTTCTCACCTTGATGCAGTGATATACGACAGGGTGTGTCTGTGACATCACTGTTGGGTGTCGTCAATGGTGCACACATATGACCACACAGATGGCAGTGATACGCTACGTTTCAGCCTGGTGTTACATTTCTACTTAAAAGATGAGCTGCATGTGCTTGTAGTAACCACCACCAATTACAGTGTGATTAGTCAAGGATCCGTAATCAGCAGCGGCATGTGCAACGTGTTGCTTTGTGTTTCATCACATCTCATGAAGTGGTACAAAGAAATCCAAGAGAGCAACCCAGCTCAATGTTGGTAACAAAGTCTGCAGGAACAGGGATACTCTAGTAGGGCTGCATATCATTTCAGAAGTTACGATACCAGCAGCAATACCACTACCAGTACCTTTACAGTGATACTGATACCAATAGAGTGCTTTATTTGATACCTTTTTTTTGATTATATCCCTTGATTCACTAAAACTTGGCTAACTCCTGCACAGCACGATCAACCAGGCAGCTCCTTCACTATATGACGATCTTACAGAGCAGAGGACTCTGGCGAGAGACTGAGAGGAGGACTGTGCTTTATGGTGAGTAAGACTGGTGTGGACTCACAACTCAAATACACATGCAACAAATAATAAAGTGTCACAAGTAGACGTTGCTTCGTTTTAGGGGTTTTAACCGCTGCTAAAGAGCAATACACAAACCATGAAATCAATCATTAAAGCCTGACCAGAAGATACACATGGTAACATATCCATTTTGGAAATAGATCATTACATTCATCACTCCATATAACTCAGAAACAAAAAATCCAGATGGCAAAGGCCCCTCACTCTGTACTCGGGTACTGCAATGAGTTTTATGTTTGTGCCATTAATCACTTTGTGGAATAAATGTGACATTTTAAGAAAATTGACATCTCATTTGTTAATGTGACTGTGGAATTGATTATAGTGACCACTCCTTATCTGCGCTCTGTGTATGTGTATGTGTGTGTGTGTGGAGAGGGTGGTGGATGGGGGTGGGGTGGGGTGGGGTGGGGGGTGTTTCATATTTGTCTGAGCACCTGATTCAGATAGTAGTACGTCTCAGCTTCCTGCAGATACAGTGAGCTCTTCTCATGAGGAGGAAGACCTGCCAACATCTCATAGAAGATGTGATAGTTCCTCTCCGATTTGGCCTGTGGATGAACACACACACACACACACACAGCCATATGATGGACATAAATCAATCATCACGTACACACTTATTTGCATACATAGTGCAGAACAGCTCTACAATTTAATCTGTGATAATGGCTTTACTAAAATGAAAATAAGGCTGTAGAAAAGACAAATGGATGGATGAATGACTGATGTACTGGGCTGTGTAATGATAGAGTGCAACATGTTTGACACCTCTTCCTCTACAATCTCCTCTTTCTTACAATGACTCACTTGTAATAAGACTCCACCTGACCTGTTGTTTGAGTCTATGTGTGTGTTTTTCACCTGAAAGACAATGCGGGACTTCTCCAGCAGGTACTGAGACGTTATGGCACCGCTGATTACACCCCTTGTAAATGACACATGACAGGTAGACAGACACACATGCATGCACACACGAACACACACACACACGAACACAAACACACACACACACACAAAAAGTCAGAGTTAAGTAACAGGTCATGCATGTGTAATGTGCTCAGATCTTCTGTCACAGTCCTAGGAGAAGATCAACTACTTATCTAACTGTGTTACTGAGGCATGTCAAAGTATTTTTCACTAAGCTCACTATGTGTGCAGTGTTTCCCCTGCAATGTTACAGGCCAACAAGACCCCCCACCAGGCCTTAACATTTGCAAGGTTTGCGTAGGACAGCAAAGTACACTGTATTTTGAGAAATCATTACTTACCCTACTCCACTCCTCTGATTGGCTAGTACTCTGTGCATTGGTTGGTTAGACTGTGCCATAAGATAGGCGTGGTTCCTTCAGATACAGGACAGTGTGTGAATGTGTTAGTGTATGGTGTGAGTGGTCAAGTGAGAGTGTGCGAGCAGGTGATAAGAGTGTCAGCGAATGCATCGAAGTATAAGGAGTAAAGTGGAGAAACGGGTCTTTGCATAGCGATAAAAGTGGTCAGCTCAGCAGTTTTCAGTTAATAAATGTTTCTGCTTCTCAAGACCAAGTGGAGCTCACATGCGTTGCTATCCAGCTGCTGGTTAAAGTGAAGGGAGTTAACCCCGAAGTTACTTTCACCCTTGAGGTACAAAAACTGCCTTTGCGGTTGAAGCTCGCGGTTAGTGCTCGGCTAACTTAACTGTGGATAAAACAATATAATCGTGAGAACTCTCTAGATTTTCCAAAGCACATAGATTAAACTCCAATAGTGAACTGAGTCATTTCACATTGGTTTTGTGACGCTCATAAAAATGTATCCACCATTTTAATGATAGCAATAATAGATTTGAAGCCGCAATAAGGGGGATGCTTGCTGCTTCAAGCTGCAACGCAAGTCATGCAGGAAGGTACTGACACAATGGAAGCGAATCCTGTCATTTAAAACAAACAAACAAACAAACAAACAAACAAAAAAAAACATCCTGTACAGATGGGGTTGCTATAAAAAAATAAACTACGATGAGCATTTATACAGGTAATTGTCCATTCTGACAGATATTTGTACCTGACGGAATGGCCTACTCCACATTTAACTATGTTTATATGGCTAAAAGACCATTCAGATAGATATTTGTCTCTAACCAAATGACCTACTCAACCTTTAACTACATTTATACAGTTAGTAGTCCATTCTGATAGATATTTGTACTTGACACAGTGACCCACACTGTATTTATAAGCCAGGCGTACACATTTGCATAGAGTGCAATCTAGTCTACTTTATGCAAATAGGACCCCTCCTCCAAACTTGCTGCAAGACTCCCAACATTCACTGTAGGACTGCTTCTCCTGCTCTCCATTTGAAACAAATAAAAAGCATTGAGACACACTCTGTCACAAAATCTGATGGAAGTGCACTGTAACTGATGTGACCATGACTTGGTTTTGAAGTGTATTCTTTAAAGATACAAGTATAGAAATATATCTGATCTGATACTTGTTTCTAGATCATCTAGCTTCTTGACTTTTCTGGACTTAGAAGCCCTTAAAACACAAAACATTTGTTGGTACTTGACTACATGTGTAGAAGTTGTAACTACTCACTCCTCCATGTAGATCTGCGTGTATTTGCCAAAGCGTGAAGAGTTGTCATTGCGCACTGTTTTGGCATTCCCAAAAGACTCCAGCAGGGGTGTGGCCTCTAGGATCTGACCAATCATCACAAAAAGATGTTACTTTGATCACCATCTACAGGGATAGTCGTATTATGAGAGCAAAAACAAAAGGGAAGAATACTTTACCTCTATCTGATGTGAGACGGTCAAGTAGAAGTGAGAGGAAAGGAAAGCAATAGCAGCGTTAGCTTAAATGACCACAGCGTGGACTGTATTTGTTAGCTGCATGAGTATGCTGTTTATCTACCTGTTGTGTGACGTTGCATTTGTGATGTATGGCTGTCAAGTAACGCAGGATCAGTTTAGTAGCTTCAGTCTTTCCCGAACCGCTTTCTCCGCTGTAAGAATACAAACAGTTAACCTGAATCTTTTTCGGCACTTCTTTTTCTTTATTACCCATACAAAGGATATCACACCTTGTGGACACAGTGATAAAACAGTTCAATCACAGCATGTAGTATTGCATCATTTAAAAGAGAGCTTTAAAGTTTCAGTTGAAATGAAAAGCAAACTCACAATGCCTGTGACAGTAACGGCCTCTCATACCTGATCACAATACACTGGTCCTTTTTGGCATCCATCATGGTGGTATATGCAAGATTAGCAATGGCAAAAAGATGACTGCAACACAACAAAACATTTTAGTTAAAAACACATTGTACTCTCATTGGTTATGTGTGTGTGTGTGTGTGTGTGCGTGTGTGCGAGAGAGAGAAGTGGCAGTGAAATCCATAACCGAACTCTCCCTTGGCAACCAACCAACAGCAGTGAAATAGGAGCCTCTTACTAACACCTGAGAGTGCTGGCATTTACACCTCTATTTACCACCATACTGTATCTCAGAGCACAGCTTACTACACATGTAGACAGATGTAGAACAACAGGACGATCACACACAGAGACAGACAGACTGAAAGGTTACGGTTTAAAATGTGTTAGTGTATTCTGTTCAAAACAAGAAAGCACTCATAGGGTGTACACCTCCACAAAGGATGCACAATTATCTATTTGGATGCATTTGGACCTAGAGATGTTTTATTTTAAAACACACAGTGATCGGCATTTATGAGATAGATATGGGTAGTTTTTATTCAACTGAAAAAAACCCTAAAATATATTTTTTTAAAATGGCTTATACCGCAATGTTGAAATTTTCTAAAAGTAGACTTTCTCTGAATCAAAAACTAACCACTTGATCTTGGGCCAAAGTGGCAACCTCCGTGGCTGAAAAATGAAGACAACAGGCAAGTGCCAATAACTGCAGTTCCTCTAATGGCCACTTGAGGCTTGTTCTAAAACATAGTAAATCCCCATAGACCCCCATGTTAAAATGCTAATCTCTACAGCAGAAATAAACATGTTAACAACCAGGTACTGAATCGGTATGGGTCTCTAAAGCTAATTTTTTACATTTATAACATCTGTACAGAGAGGGAGTGGGATTTTATATAAATCATATGCTACATTTTACTAAGGCTTTAAGTTACACATAATTAAGGGCAAGATGCTTTGTGTGACAGGCTGTCTGCTGATAGTGTCCCCAGCTTTTCAGTCAGATCCACCCCTGGCTTCTTAACAGCACCAGCCTCTTGCCCAGATATGGTCACTTCTGGTTTCAAGAAGTCAAGATTGCAATGGCAAAAATTCTGAACTCAGGGCTTCAATACAGGGGTCCACAAACCAGAGAGTGACGTCACTGTAGCTACGTCCATTATTTTTACGGTTTATGGGGCAATCGAGGTCCCCATGCAGTGCGCCGGGCTTTGAACTCAATTTTCATAGTGGCCAAACAGTGAAATTTCACTGTCAGGTGATGCCTCATGACACAAAAACATTTTTCCCATTGGCTTACATGGTGAAAGAGACATCTGTAAAATAGTGGTTACATTTGTTTGAACTTCACAACCAGAGGAGAGTACATGCAGGAATATTGGGTATACCCACCTATTTTTCAGGTCATTGGCTTCAGATCATACTTTATACCTATCAGCAAAAAAGCCACTGGAATATATAGCAAAGTATCTCCACTTTGTCCTCAGTAACCTACTCATCTAACTAATAGTAAACCCACCTCATAATCCCCCACTACATCACTGCTCACAACTTCCCATGTATAATTCATTTTACTATCAGTATTTGATTAATTTGGTCCGATAACATTTGGAAAGTCTACAAGAGCTGCATGTTAGCAGAGTGCTAAACTGGAGGTAACCGCTTCAGTCGACAAATGTGGGCCTGCTCTAAGGGCCAAACAGTGCAGAAGCAGTGTCTGTCATCTGAGTAATTTTATACATGGTAGTTGAATTTTTTGGCCACTGAGCAACTTTTACAGAAATAAACAGGACCTCGCCTTGAATGCTGTATCCAGGTCTCTATATTATCCATGGGCCAATTACCTAACTTTCCACTGGACATAACAGAAATGTGTAAACAAATTCTGAGACTTCCTACATGCCAACACATTGATAGAAAAACAAATTGCTGGAGTTCGCAAGTTCAGGGGTTAATTGCCAAGGTCAAACACACACAAAAACACACACACACTCCCAGGTCTTACGGAGGGTTGTCACTCAGGCCGCGGCCCTCATACTGAAGCACCATGTCTGTGCCATAAATGTTGAGCAACTTGTAGGGATTCACAGACACGAGGATGCTGCCTATGTAAGTCTGTGTGGAAAAGAAATAGATTAACAAAAGAATAAGACGGACAGAGGATGAGTAGATGCAACAGGTGGCCTCCACGACATTGGTTGATGTTATTAATTGACTCATTTGCATATTAGAAATTAAGCATACATATACAAATTCCTGGTCGTAGCGCTTCTTCAGGTTCATCAGGACTGTGGGCTCATTCAGCTCACTGAAATTAAACACAGATGAAATTAAACATGTACAGAGCAGACATATTGTCACACTGCAGCAGGACTTCCACACTCACATTGACATCCAACATTAATTACCTTTCAATGACATTCAAAATGTCAAAATCAGACATCAGAGAGAGTTTTAACTTGGCAGCATGTTAGGAAATAACTGTGAAATACTTTCTCTTTAAACTGCTGTTGGAGTGACACAAACATCTAATGCAGGGGATTCCTCAGGATGTGAAGAGATCTATTTGGGTGTTGCATTTTAATAAAATACTTAACATACTTAATGCTAGGGATTTCTTTCTGAAATTTTCAAGGATTTTCAAAGCCTACAGGCAGGCTGTGTCACACACACGCAAATACACACACATACACTGTAAATAGTTGCTTGAAGAAACTGAGAGGATATGCATTGAAATGAGCTGTGCTGCTCTACGCTGGAGCAACAAACTGCTTGCAAGTGTGTGACATGAATGACTGTGAGGCTGTTTGTTAATGCTGGATTTTGCTTACGGCAGCTGTGTCATGTCCTCCATTCCCTCTGCCCAGCGTTTCACCCTGTGGCCTGTTGTGGGCATGCTTAGGATAGAGTAGATCTGGACACACACACATAATGGTATGCAATTAGTCCAACACTGCCATAAAACATTGCCAAAGCTTGAGGGATATTGTTATCACTTGATGCAGAGCTGATATAAAATATGCAGAAATTCAAATATTCCTTTTTTTTGGTAATGATTTTGTGGGCCATCCAGCTTCTGTGTTGTACACTTGACAGAAATTGCTTGAAAATGTTGATACCATGCTCATTCCTATCACAATTTATTGTCCATTAACTGTCATTAAACAAATGCTCCTAAAAGTGGGCAAATGCTGACTTTTCAGAAAACACATGAATTCATAAATGTAGTTACCTTGTCATACCAGCTTTGACCAGGCACTCTTTCTCTGTCAGGAGTCCAGTCTGCGTCCTGAATCTTTCCATCCACAACTCGAGATGTCGGTGAATATCCTTCCAACACCCCGTCTTCTCTGTACATGGACCACTTTGACAGATTCTGGACCGTCCCATGTGGTAAAACCCTCTCAGCCGCCCAAACGTCTTCCCCTCCCTCCCCTCCTCCTTGGGCATTCCTGGCCCAGTGTCCTGAGCGCGGCCCATAGGGTGGAACCACAGCATAGCAATTATCCTCACCCTGCAGGCCTGTTGGCACCCTGTATGAGGCATAGCGAAGCTGCTGGTTTTGGACGGCTTCAGACAGTCTTGGGATCTGGAACCGACGTGTGAGAACAGAGCCATCCGGCAGCCTGTGGAGCGAGGAATGGTTCTCTTCAATTAAGAATGTCTAACACAAAAACATGACATTTGTCAGTGAGATATGAATGGAAATTCACACAGCTTTTCCAGATATGGGGCATTTCCACTACATGAACTTTCCTACGGGACCAAGAACCCTTTGAGGAAGTCATGTTTTGAAGACTGCAGAAATCAGGGTCTAAATTTAGTTCCTAGTTCAGTTTCCGCTTTGGACTTACAATTTAGTGATGATTAAGAAGCTTTCTGGATGTAATTCGCAGGACCGAAAGGTGCTAAACTGTCGTAGAGAAACCCCTCAGTTACTTGTGTACCTTTTCATTCATAAAACAAGGGCTGATAAGACTAGTACTGATTTTAGGGTGAGGCGTGAACATTTCTTGATGTTTATTACTGTAAAAAACAACATTAGACTTAGCTGGCCCAAAGTTGTCCCAAAAAAAAGAGTGACAAAAAGCAAGTGCGAATGGCATAATGAAGCAAATGAGAGACAAATGGAGCTGCAGTTGAGTAAGGTAAGAGAGAGAGAGAGGAGATGAAGGACCAAAGTAAATAAAATTCACCATTGCTCTTATTGGTCTATTCTTCTGGGTTCTTCAGATACAGTAAAAACAGGAATGCAAAAGAATACTTCCAAGTTTAGTTTCTGAGTTTTGTTCCTCTTATTCTAGAGTGCCTGATTTTTTTTTTTTTATCCAAGAGGTTGAATATTTTATTCTCCACTAGTTAAAGTTCATGCCTTGCTTGAAACTTGATTTCTCAACAGGTAATCCTGAGCAACACCCGAACAAGCCTATCAGGTCATTCTCTGTCCTAGTTTCCATTTATAGAGTTTTCTACCTGTAAGTGACACCACGGAGTTCCTCCTTCTGCAGCACAGAGGTGAGGTTTGGAGGGACGGGTTTGGGGGCGCCTGACAGTATAGAGTCTTCTGTTAGATGATAGAGACCTGCAGACCGAAGAGCTGGGTTTCGCCTCAGAGCAGATGAAAGGTTTGGCTTCTGGCCAGGGATAACCAGGGAACCATCAGGGAGCTGGTATGTTGCATTACGGAGGTTCTCATTCATTAGAGCCTACAGAGAAAGACACTAGGTAGTTATTCAAGGATCATAATTCTAAATATTGTTATCAAATTGTAGAATTCAAAAGGCTAGAAAGCTATATTTGAAAAGTGAGCAAATAAAACAAATGTGCTGCAGTAAAGTTAAATTGATGTACGCACTTTAGACAGGTTAGGGGCAACTGGTTTCCGTGGGTCAATGATGATGGTTCCATCAGGCAGGGTTAGGGACACACCCTTGAGATAGGGATTCTGCAGGGCAGCTGCCAGACTGGGGGTCTTTGGTTTCCTTGGGTCCACTATAATAGTTCCATCTGGGAGGGTGTACGAAGCTCCTTTCAAGGCTGGGTTATTGAGGGCCTAAGTATTACAACAGGTGGTTTCAGTAAAGGTAAGCTTGAAGGGTTAAAAACAGCTATTTGAACAAATCGTCAGTAGAATTAACCCATTTAAACTGAATCAACATCATTTTCTTGTGTTACATTCGGATGCCTTTCACAAGTGTTTAAACCTTTGAAACTGTAGCAAACTGGTTTGGTTTCTTTTGAAAACAAGGCTAAAAAGGCAATGAGTAACTTGGCAAGATGTGTCCCGAAATTGCAAAAAAAATTAGTAAAAGCTGACAAGGAAATGAACTGAAAAAATAGTAAAAAAACAGACAGAGAGAGAAAAATAGGAGAGAAAAAAAATTATTTGATTATAATTATATATCTAAATGTAATTACATTTACAGGATAACACTTTTTTAAAGCAATTTCCTTGTTTTTGTTTTATCTTTATTTTATTTGACTCAGTTTAATTTTCATCTATTTAACTTTTTTTCATTTTATTTTCTTGTGTGCAAATTTTCAGGTAATTTTCTTGTAACGTTTTACTAATTCCTTGCTACTTTTTAAGTAATTTCTTTTGAATTTGCTCATTGCCTTCCTCCTATGTTTTAAAAAAGAGATAACCCCAATTTGCTCAGGTTTTAAGAGGTTAAAACAGCAGCATAGTATACTTGGTTGCCAATTAATACAAGCAAACCAAATTCTACATCATTTTCCAGAAATTATCTCAAAACCCTATACCTGTACATAAGTCAAACTGTATAAATGAGATGGGAAGGAATGCTAATAGATCAACGCAGACACAAATTTACAGGTAGTGTGACAGACTTATAAACATAAAAAACCACAGAGTCTGAACCCATAGCTAACCTTAGCCAGGTTTGGTGAAATGGGTATATTGGGGTCCTGAACCCCCTCCGGTAGTGTGAAGGAGGCATTCCGCAGGGCAGGGTTTTGAAGAGCAGTGGCGAGGTCTGGAGGGAGAGGTTTCCGTGGATCGATGATGATAGTACCATCGGGCAAAGTGTAAGACGCACTTTTCAGGTAAGGGTTCTGAAGTGCTGCTGCAAGGTTCGGGGACTTCGGTTTCTTGGGGTCAATCACAATGGTACCATCAGGGAGAGAATAGGAGGCTTCACGTAGAGCTGGGTTGTTTAGGGCCTTAGCCAGGTTTGGGGACATAGGTTGCTAAATGAGCAGAGACAGCAGAGTGAGAATAACAATCATCAGCATTCCAGGTTAACGATATTTTGGAGAGCAAAGAAAGGAATACAATAAGACAAGGTAAATTCAGTTTAAGCAAGGGATCATGAGTTACTTGCTGTCTTGGGTCTATAATGGTGCCATCAGGGAGAGTATATGAAGCAGTTTTGAGATCCTGGTTCTGAAGAGCTCTGGAAAGGTTAGGAGACAAAGGCTTCTGAGGGAGACGTGGATCCTGTTTGAGTTGGGGTGAAGAGTAAAACAGGAGAGTACAACTTCAATAAAAAGGTTGTTGTTGCATGTGTAGAAAAGCATACATGTCAGGTTGTGCAGTTATCATGGCATGTTCCTTTTATCGTTACCCTTATAATTGATCCATCAGGCAAGGTGTATGAAGCTCCACGGACTTGTTGGTTTTGCAAGGCACGACCGAGCATTGGGGAAGATGGTGAACTTGCATATGGTGACACGAGGGTTCCATCTGGCAGCCGGTATGATGCTTGCATTAACTGAGGGTTTTGCAGGGCACTTCCTAACATTGGTGAAGAGGGTGGTGGGGGTCCATATGGGGAACGTCTCAGTTGCATTGGTGTCTGATAAGATGCTTGACGAAGGTTTGGGTTCTGCTGAAGAGCACTGTGGAGCTGAGGCCCAGCTGGTGCATAAGGGTTATGTCGTGACATCATAGGGGATCTTAAAGTTGAGACATTTTGCAAATTAGACCGGTTCTGTAGGGCATCATGAAGCAGCGGTGATGGGCCAGGCTCAGAGATATAATCATATGGAGTAACAACAGTTGGTCCATATGGTGAACGTAGTTGTGGGGTCTGATAAGAAGCCACTCCTCTTAGAGCCTGACCATGTCTCATGGCTCCCGAGAGCATTGGAGTTGAAGGTACAGATTGGGCATATGGGGACTGAGGTCTATGAAGAGGAGACACATAGGAGGCTTCTCTCACTGCCTGGTTTTGCAGAGCTCCAGACAGCATTGGAGAAGAACGGGGCATAGGCTGCTCATAAGGGGAAACTGGCCTTGGTAATGGAGAAGTGTAAGATGCATCTCGTATAGCTTGATTTTGCAGAGCACCAGACAGCATGGGAGATGAGGGGGCCATTGGCTGCTCATAAGGTGACATTGGTCCCGGTATGGAGGAAACATAGGATGCATCCCGAATCACCTGGTTTTGCATTGCACCAGAAAGTGTAGGGGATGAAGGCACATGAGGTTCTATATATTCAGTAACCATCCCACCCATGTCTACCACCTGGGCTGGCTGTGGGCCAAAGGGCGAAGTGAAAGAGGCGTGTCGAACAGACTGGTTCTGCAAAGCACGAGATAACATTGGGGAAGGGGGGGCAACAAACTGCTCAGTATAAGGATCGGCATAGGGGCCAGGCACATATGTTTCTGGTGCATAAGTGGGTGGATGGGCAGATCGAGGGGGCAAGGGTGAAGACTGATGAGAAAGTCGGGGAGAGAGGCGTGGGGATGCAGGATGTGACATGTGTTTAAGGGAGAGCTGTGGAGAGACTGGAGGCATCCTTCTTATGGACTGCTGGGCCATCAGGGGGCGTCCTCGAGCCACAGGGCGAGGAGGAAATCGGCCAGATTCTCTCCTCCCCAGGGGTGCACGGTGGACCATGTGAGGGGAGTGAAAAGGGGATGAGAGGAGGGAGGAGTCTACTGTGAGAACAGAGGATCTATTGCTTCGTATAGAGGAGGCACGGAATGGACGCACATTCTGGGTGGGCGGGGGTACTGGGCGCCCTCGGAGACCCATAGGCGAGGGTCTGACAGTACCTAAGGGAACATTTCCTCCCATCCTCGGCCGGGCCAATGGCGTTGGATCCCTGAGCAGCCGAGTTGAGCGACGAGAGAGGGTAGGAGATGCAGGTCGAGGCCCCGCAGGGGACAAACTCCGACGAGACAAGGAAGGAGAGGGAGATGGTCTTCTACTCAGCTGCGGAGAGTGAGGGGGAGAGGCATGACCAGGGGACATGGGAGGAGAGGGCGGACCACGTATTTTCCTCCCTCCAAAAGGGCTGCGTGCTAGAGTAGGTGAGGCTGGGGGACTACGCCTCCTCATGGAAGCACGGGGTGAGGAAGGTGGAGAACGCTGTCTCATTGATGCTCTTGGTGAGGGAGGAGGACTTCGCCGGATCATGGAGGCACGAGGAGAGTGAGGAGGTGAGGGTCCTCGAGCTAGGGGAGATGGTGATCTCTGAGGCTGCATTCTACGACGGGCGTGGGGGGAGGCCATTGGAGAGGTATGAGGTGAGATTCGTCTTGACATAACAGAAGGGGGTCTCTGGGGATTAATGAACCCACTCCTCATGGATGGTTGTGGGGAGGGGCTGCGTCTCTGTGGAAGCATTGGAGAAGGTACTGGAGATGCCATGGCAGAGGGATGGCGTTGCATCATTGGGGAGGGCATGATGACAGAACGGCGGGATGGAGTAGGAGAGGGCTGTAGGCGCCGCCCAGCCAGGGGGGACATACTTGCTTGCTTAATAATCATGGCAGTTGGAGTGGGGATTACTGAGCCATATCCCTGTTGCTGTGACATCATCATCGGGTCTGTCACCATCTGCTGCTGGAAAAACACAACAGAAATATGCGTAGAATTAATTGAGAATAAAAGAAAGCTAAGGGGCAATACATTTGGTGAAAATGGGAGAGCAGTGCTGAACAAAGTGTTAAGGTTGTATTGAAAATGTATAGTATTCCAAGTAGAATACAACTGTTCATTTTGTGGAATACAAGTTCTACAAACTGGCCTATCTGCCCAACAATAATTGATTTTGTGGTGATCAAGTACTCTTTTCAATGTTGTTATTATGAAGTATGATGTAATATTATTCACCTCAACATGGTGCCTTACAGCTTCAAAAGCTCCATGAACACATGAGGAATTTGATGGGTGGCTTATATTTTACTTAACATTTGCATGGGAACTCTGAAAATTGGACCATGTGTTTGTACTTGTGTAAAATACGCATACTAGTACAGCAGACAAAAACCTCAGAATAAGTTGAACCATTGGCAAAGGTCACTTATAAAATATATATTAGTTCCCATTGGCACCTAATGTCACATTACTTATTACATTGCTGGTTATAAACAAACAGCACAATGTTAGAGAA
This sequence comes from Plectropomus leopardus, assembly GCF_026936395.1. Taxonomy (NCBI): domain Eukaryota; kingdom Metazoa; phylum Chordata; class Actinopteri; order Perciformes; family Serranidae; genus Plectropomus; species Plectropomus leopardus. The sequence continues at coordinate 19,262,070 of NC_142178.1, forward strand.
AGACTTATTTAGTGGTTGATTACCCTAGTTAAGAACTAGCTGTTTAAAGCAACTGACTAAAAATGTCAGGCTCCCTATTGGCAAACAACCATGCTCCCACTGGCACTGGCCCGAGCAGGCCGTCTGAGGCTCAGTTGGTCGCTGCAGTGGGCTAGATGTTAGTGACCTGTGTCAAAAATGAATCAAAAGAAACATCCCATGTCAACAGGTGTTATACTACCCCTGCAGTTTTAGGCATTTTGTCTATAAGAAGCCATGTAATCACATGTAACTTGTTGTAGGCAATTGGAAAAAGAAGAAAGTTTAATCTTAGCAGCTGATAGTGAGAATTTAATCAAGGTAATAGGGAGATGTCCATTCTTTCAACACAACTAAATTGCAAGAGTAACCACTGATTGACTGATGAATGGCAACAGATATTCCTACATAAATAAGTGCAATAGAAGTGTGTTTTCTTTAACTGGTTCCAGTATTACTCCGACTCATTGTCTTGCACTATAATTCTTGATCTCTCTTCAAATTTTGGTGAATATTTCATCTCTGTATAGGTTGGCAGTACTTAAAATAAGGAACTACATCTTGTGTAACTCAATCTGGTTGCTTGGAGAGGCAGTGGTAGTGTCGCTGTCTACTGTTAGAATGGCTATACAATGTCAATGACACAACAGAGCTAGAATTACCTGAGGTGGCATCATTTGTGGAGCCATCATCTGTTGCTGTGGTAACATCATTTGCTCTTGAGGTGACATCATTTGTTGTGACATCATCTGTTGCTGTGGTGACATCATTTGCTGGGTCATCATCGGTTGTTGCTGTTGTGACATTATCTGTTGCTGTGGTGACATTATCTGTTGGGGCATTATCATTTGCTCTTGAGGGGGCATTGTCATTTGTTCCTGAGGGGGCATCATCATTTGTTGGTGCGTTGTTATTTGGGCAGACATACTCTGTTCTTGTTGTAACATCATCTGCTGCTGTGGTGACATCATTTGTTGCTGTGGTGACATCATCTGTTGCTGTGGCGACATCATTTGTTGCTGTGGTGACATCATCTGTTGCTGTGGTGACATCATCTGTTGCTGTGGTGACATTATCTGTGGGGGCATCATCATTTGTTCTTGAGGGGACATCATCATTTGTTGCTGTGGGAACATTCCCATTTGCTGCTGCACTGACATCATGTCACCAAACTGACCTGGTACAAGAGGATTCTGGTCCTCATACTGGATTTCTGACATATCTTCAAATTCTGGATCAGGTGGCAAAGTAGGTGGAGGGGGCATGGGCACATCTAGACGCTCTTTCCCAAAAAGGCGTACTTGAGGTCTTGGAACTCTAAATGTCATCTCCCCTCCCTGAACACCAATGGTATCATCCCCATATTGATCATACTGGTCTGCATACTGGTCCTCATACATGCCCTGTACCTGATTCATCCCTTGCCCTCCTAAGTCAAAGACCTGCTGACCTCCCGGTGGGAATCCAGTGGCCTGCTGCGAGCTGTAATCTTGGTAGGGCATGCCAGCATCACTATAACTAAGTTGATAATCTGGTGGAAATCCCCCTTGCATTCCCATGGTTGCTGCATAAGGGTCCTCATAATATCCTGCCGGACTGTTAAAGTAACCCCCTTGTCCATCACCGTAGTAAACTCCTTGACCATTGTCATCATAATAACCCTGAGCCTGAGGGTGAAGGAACCCATCTACCTCTCCTCCATACATATGGTCTTCACCCATTAATGCATAGTAGTCCAGACCCTCGTCACCATACATTGCCATTGCCTGCTGTTGCTGGTAACCATAGTAATCAGCCTCCTGATTATTAAAGTGGCCTTGGGCAGAGGGATAAGGGTTATAGTAGTCCCCCATGCCATCATCATAAAGACCACCTTCATAATACTCTGCATTTGGATCATAGAGTCCTTCTTCTTCATAGTAACCCAGGTCCTGATAGTCTGCTGCCCCTACTCCATTGTCATAGTACCCAAACTGACCCTGGCTTCCATATGCTGCCTCATTTCCATAACCCCCATCACCATCATCATAGCCTCCATAACCTTTGTGGCGGGCTGAATGTTGCTGGTCGTATCCATAAGCCTCCTCCCCATGCTCATAACCATTGTTATAATAACCATGAAGATGGCCTCTGGAGCTGGCTTGTCGGCTATGTGCTCTACGCCCACCCCAGCCATGGTGTCCTGCATTTCCTCGCATTTTAGTGGACAGGAAGCGCTTGGTCAGCCAGTTAGTTGCTGCTGCAACCTTACCCAGCAACATACTTCTGTTCTTGAAGTCGTCAGGAGGCCCATCACCATTCTTTTTTCCAAATAAGTTTTTAAAGAAACCCCCCTTCTTTTCATTCGATTGGCTCCCTCCTCCCAGACGAAGCAGCATGTAGGTTGGCTTCTTCCCACCATTTTGCGCAGCCTTTTCTCTGGCCTCTTTCTCCTTTTTCTTCTTTTTACTGGCCTTAAATCTCATCATGAATCGAGAGGTGTTCTTCAGCATAGATTTGCGGCGTTTCTTCTTAGCAAGGCGGAACTTTCTCTTCCCCAACCCCAGGAACAAACGTGAGGTACTTTTCAGCTTCTTCCTGCTGTTCCTGCGCCTCTTGAAGCCAGAGAACTTCATGAACATCCTGGACATGTTCTTTAGACCTTTTCTTGGGATCTCCTTCTTGGGAAGCTCAGGATCTTCCTCTTTCTTTTTGGCTTTCTTCTTCTTTGCATCTGCATCAGATTTCCCTCCTTTATGGTGGCGGCCATCTTTAGATTTCTTTTTGGATTTGCCATAATCATCATCATAATCCTCATCCTCCTCTTCTTCATCTTCATCCTCCTCTTCATCCTCTTCTGAGTCCCCACGTCTAGACTTCCCGCCCTTCCTACCCTTAGCATCCTTGCCTCCACGCCCCTTCCTTCTTCTGTCATCCTCTGAGTCTTCCTCCTCATCTTCTTCTTCATCACTTAACTCCTCATCCTCTTCCTCATCACTCAGAAGCTCCTCTTCTTCCTCCTCAGACTCCACTTTCTTGCCTTTCCCTTTGTCTTTTCCTTTCTTTCCATCGTCTTTCCCCTTGGGTGGCTCCTCCTTTCCCTTCTTTCCACCTTTCTTATCATCCTTTCCACCTTTCTTATCATCCTTGCTGGCTTTCTTGTCATCTTTTCCTCCCTTTTTGTCATCCTTCCCTTTCTTTTCCTCCTCTTTCTTTTTCTCTGGTTCAGGCTTTCCACCCTTCTTTGCATCCTTCTTGGCGTCTTTCTTGGCGTCTTTTTTGGGCATTTTCACAAGTTTCTAGGAGCACACCATGCCCTCTCTTCAGGATGCTGTAAACCTTCAAACACACAAACAATACATGAACACTATATGTAAGTAATATTGTAATTGAAGTTTAAAATGAAGATGTGATATGTTAAGAAAATTTGATCAGGAGGCTGACCTTTAAAAGATTCTTTGGTTTAGATATGCCTTGTTGACTTTGAACCAGCACTACATGCAGGTTTTGTGTGAGGACAGGTCCACCTGGCCAAAGCAGTTCTACAATGCCCAAATCTGGACCCCATGAAGGCTCCTGTCCAGACATACAAAGCTTAACGTCAGCAAACCACACACATATAGACAGTCACGTACACAAACACACATACACACAATGAAATCAATGCTGATGTCTCTGCACCAAAAATGTTTTGTTAAGTTGACCAAAACTGCCACTCATCTTGTACCAAAATGATCATAAGCCCTACCCAAGGATCTCAAGCTCCTAACTAAAGCCTTCTCTGGATCTCCAACCCCCTCAACTGTAAGCTCTTTAAGACCTATCTCACTCATTGTGCATACAACCTCAAGATGTCTGATCTGTCCCCTCTGACCCCTACAAAGCAACCCCCATCATGAGAGGTCAAGCTCTACTGTAGCCTACAAGGTCAAATGGCTCAATTGGCCACAGCTCTAAACACCTTTTATAAATCTAATTATTCCAGTGTCTGCATAGCATTAACTATATTATAAAGCTTAACCTCACTGCGAACTCTTACAAAAGTGGAAAGTGAAAAAAGAGTTTTACTGTGTTGGTTTTACTAATTTCCACACAGTATGATCCCTGGAGCATTTGCTTTCTGTGAAAAATGGGTACAAACATTAAAAGCACACAAACAAAACATGCAGCTGTTACTCTCGCTTGAGCTCTACCCTATGGTCCAGCCTTTCTCTTGCAGAGCTGTAGACAAACTTTGTTTCTCAGTTTCACCACAATCATTCTTCAAGACAGCTTTCCATCATAGTCACCTCCACATTCAATGACAAACAGTACAGAGGAGCAAAAGTGGTGGTCACGAGAATCTCTGCAGTCTTCAAAGTAGTTGCATCCTTGCAGCAGGTCTTTTCTTCAGCAGTTTAAAAAAAACAGAAGCAAAAAACAAACTCCAAAACAAAGTCTTTAGGTCACACTCAGCTTCTTCCTTTGACCTACTCCGTCCTCTGTTGCTCACTACAACACATTCCCTCACTCAACACAGCACTCTGTTCCCACTGCCCTCCTCAGAGTGTGTGACAGCTAGTGTGTGTGGTGTGTGTAAGTAAGTGTGCGTGTGTGTGCAAGGGAAAAGAGAGAAGGGTAGATGGGTTGCCTGTTAGTGTGTATGTGTGTGCGTTTACATGTGCGTATATATGTGTATGTGTTTGAGTGCAATTGAGGAGTTCCTTGTGGCGAGTCGTAGAAGGAGTCTTAATTTGTCATCTGGCTCTACAGGTGAAACTCGAGAGCTCTGGGTGGCTGAGGGGGCGGGGCATAAATAATACAAAAGGTAGAGAGAGAGAGAGAGTGAGAGAGAGAGAGAGAGAGAGAGGGAGGGAGGGGGAGAGAGATAGGATGCATAAGATAAGAATGAATGGCAGTAGGAAGTCATCAAATCCGCAAATATCCAAGAAATAACCTCCAATTTCTGTATCATTGTATGAACGATTGCACATAAAATAAGTCATATACACACCTTTAGGTTATCTGACCTTGAATCTACTCTACTCTGTTTTTTCAGAGTAACACATACTGTCAGGAGTGTGTATGAGCGAAGATAAGTGACGCATCACTCTGAGAAATATTATATTTAAACAGCATCAATATGAGCAATGCAGGCAGCCACCAACCTACTTCCACATACGTAACAGCAGGAGAAGAAGCAGAGGCAGGAGAAACACCCACTTGTATTGTAGATATATGACGTCTTCGCTCTGGGTATCAATAACAGAATGACTCTCTCAAACACACACAGACACACACACAAACACACACACACACAGAGCCCGTGAAGGATCAGTAACAGGGCTGTGATTATTACTGCCATCAACCAAATTATTCCTCTTCCACAGGGAAGGGGTCGGATTGCCAGATCTGTCCTGTTACAGGGTATAGGTGTTGGGTTGCCAGATCCTGATCTTTTGGTCTTGGTGTGTAAGTCTATCTGATCATTGCCAACCAGCAAAGAGCACGAGTAGTGTGTGTGCATGTGTGCACACAGTGTGTTTATGCAGTTATCTTTGAGTGGGAGCACATGTGCATTAAAAAGACGGAGAGTGTGATGAAAGAGTATTTTTTCCTGGATTTCCCACGGTTTGTCTCTAACCGTACATCTGCCTTTGAAGCAGAATGAAAAGACCCTATCAAACGTGAAAACCTCTGAGTAGCAGCCAGTCTCCCTCTTCCCAAAGCAATCGCTGCTGGCAGGTGGTCCTCCATCTTTTGATAGAATTTGTAGAGAAGAGACAACACAGAGAAACTGGGATACATGCCCGGGAGAGAAAAGCTGACTTATGACAGAAGTGGACTTGATGAGGCTCATCAAAAGCATTCATGTCCTGAGGGGGGGCAGTAGACCATCTTTGTCACTTTACACACACATTTTACACACACACAAACACGCAGCAATCTGCTGCTATCTAGTGGACCAGCATTACACCTGCAGCACCCCTAATAGTCTGGAGTTAGTTGGACCAGGTAAGTTTACAGGCCTGCAGCAATTGTTAGGCTTTCACAACACAAAGCAATTAGCATCTTGCATTGTTTTTCACGATTTAATATAGTCTTGTAATGAGCGGAAAGGAGATACATTTGGTAGTCTAACTCCAGGATAAACATTTATCTTGCATGAGAGAAGTAAATTAACCAAAGTGTGCAGGCTTGTGTGTGGACCAAAGGGGAAGGAGGAGGAGTGAGTACGCCCAAAAAACCTACCTTTCCTCCGGTACACCCACACTGGAGCTCCGTGGTCGCGTTGCCCCATCCTCTTCTAGGCCAAAATAATATAAAACACCAAAACCTCCGTAAATTTCGTTTACATTTTTCTCATCTTAACCACTCACAGAGGTCCTCGCCTCTGCTGCTGCCCTGGCGGGGCTCAGAGTGGCAGGGGTCGATCAGTGGAGAGGAAAAGTGTGCCACCGGGATCGGAGGATGAATATTTAACGACCGCTATTCTTCGGTGACCGCCGGGGGCTTGAGCTCCACACACTCCGGTGAGAAATGAGGAGCACCGCGGGAGGCAGTGTCGGCTATACACGGTGGTACACACGGATGTAAATAAACAAGGTGGGTAAACTTAATAAAACTGTATTAATTGTTACGTTAATTAAAACTTAGAGTAGTTTTATACATATTTTAACAACTTTTTTTTGTGTCAAAACGGCCCATTTTGCCTACCGGTCGAATGATATAGCCTAGCTTACTTCGGTATCATTAGCATTAACTCAGCGCGCTAGTTAGGGACTGTTCGGTATGTTGGGGGTGTTGGGGGGAGGCCTGTCAAATAATCTCTTTAGGTCAGGGGAGAAACTCGTTATTTTTTTTCAAAATTACGCTTAGGGAGGGAGCATACAACTTAAAATGATTGTGTTTTGTAGGGTTTTTATTTCACTGCCATGTTTTCGAGAGTTAGGAAAGCTAGAAAAGTTTTGTTCTTTTTTGAAAAATTGCTAACAGTACACCACTTATCATAGCCACAACCCATAAAAACATAAATTATTGTTGGATTTTCAAATTTACAAACGCTTCCATCAGGAAAAAAAAAACCACATATGAGCTTAAAATAATTGTGATTATTTAATCAGAATCACGTCTCTTAAAGTTTTTACATATTGTTGCATACTGTTTTTTTTCTCTTTTTTGTTGGTAGGTGGAGGGTAAGGGGGTAGTTTATCTGTTGTTTAGTAGTATGTTCACTGTTGCAGTGCTTGCGCATATTAGGACTACTAAATGACATGTGTGTCTTTTTTGTTTTAAGATAAAAGCCTTCACTAAAAAAGTGTCCAAAATAAATAAATAAATAAATAAATTGCATGCACGTCAAGAGTGAAAAAGCGTTTTTTTGCAACTCTAGGATTTCATCTTCAACTTTTTACTTTGAGACATCAACAGTATGTTTTTAAAATCCAACAACTAAGTTACGGTGGAGGGATGGGTCATGCATTTCCCACCAACTACTTAGGGAGGCTCAAGGGAAAGTATTTGTAGCTTCGGGTAAGGGGTTAATATTAAAAAAAAAAAGAAAAAAGAAATCAAACTCCAGCCACCCCCTCCTCTGATAAATAAAGAACAGTCCCTTAGGCTTTGGATATGTAACATTTCCGCTCATCCGGAGTGAACACGATGAGTAAAGTGTGCCATGAGACGGCTCAAGGGATAAATAACGGCGCATAACGGATGAAGGTGAGAGCTAGAAAAGACACTGTAGGCATACAGTTACCGTATGTCTCCACATGAGCAATCCTTCTGCCGCCCGCCAGATGGACCCGCCCGACAACAAACAAACAGCAGATTAAACTGCTGCATCTCCACTGGATTCACTCCATAACCCAGACGACCTTGCCGTCTCCCCCACATGACCGGCTGGCTGCCGGTATCAAAACAGGTTTTGGCTTTGATATGGAACCAACTGTGGAGAGCCACGATGCAAGACCTCGCTGTTTTTTTTAAAATAAGAAAAACAAGCCTTTGGCTACGTTTGAGCTATTTTTAGCGCTGTTCCTGAAACAGTGATTTACATAGACTTCAACCAATAGGCAAATTTGCGGTGTTTTAGTGTTAACACACTTCATATACTGTTGATATACTGCAGCTGGCAGCCAGAGTCGTGGTCAGTGCAGGCAGCTCTCCAGCCTACCAGCTTGATTTCTTACCAAAACCAGGTCACTGCTTTTTTTTTTTTTTTTTTGTCCACTGACAGCAACATAATCAATTACTAGGCTACTTAAACAGCTGCTTTAAATACAGCTACTGATGTGCAATTAAAAAATCCAAAAGTGTAGGACCCCTTTCTCTTTTAGTCATACCATAAATTAGAATGAATTAGTGTTTCCCAGTCTGGGGGTCAAAACTCCCTTAAGGCGTTGTGAGAGGATAAACAGGATAGGAGAGCAGAAACCCAGAAACCTTTTTTCCTCTAGATTCTCCTTGTGTGTTTTTCTTTTGTACGTTACTAGATCATTTAATGTATTCACTCTAAAAAATATTTAAATGAAATCAAAAAACACCAAATTTTAATGGTTAAACTGGTCACAACTGTAGCCTGTGCAACCTGTAAAAAGGAGTTGCAAGTAGACACGGCTTCATTTTAAGGCGACAAGCCAAAAAGGTTGAGAACCACTGGATAAGATGAATGATAGCTGAGGGCATCACTCTCCTCCTCTGTGGTTGTGTTGTGATTTTACAGAGCTACAGGGTAGTAGCTATTTTAAGCTCTCTGGAAGCAAGCCTTACTTGAATTATTTGAATTTTTTGACGGCAGTGTTGCGACCAGGAGTTGCTACTGGAAATTGTGTCTCTGACAACAGCTTGCTTAGGGGACTGAAACAGTAAATATCTGTAATGCGTGGCATGTTCTGTGGCCCCTGTCCAGCCCTGGCCTCTGTGAATCATTCAAGGAAAGTAATGGCTTCTTCCTTCAGGCACAAGCTACTTTTTTTTCTTTTTCTTTTTTCAAAAATCATATACAGCACAAGCCTTGTTTCAGCAAGGTGGTGATGTTTCTGCAGGAAAAATGTTGGACCAGGTGTTGACACAATACTACTGTGTGGAGATACTGTGTTAAGTCTTGCATTCACAATTTTATTTCAGCTATAAATACAGAATAAAAGCACAAAAAGTGAAAGAATTTATTATGCAAAATGGTTCATTTCAGAATAATATAGACTACTGATTAATAATTATTGGGCATTAATGCATTCATCATGTTAATGTTGCAGCTGATAAAGTTGTCGATCATTTTAATTACAGTATACCTTACTGTAATATATCATAATTTATTAATTGATTTATATTTTGTATTAATCAAAATCTAGAGACTTCTGCCATTTGAGCCAGCTACTTTCCGGTGCTCTGTTTTCTTGAGCGGCCAATACAGTAACAGAATCTTGGTTTTTATTTGATCAGCACTGCTCGTCTCAAAGGGCTGATCTAAGTTCAGTCTGGTTTTTGGTCTCCCCAAAAAGACCCCCTCCCCCTCCTGCTTCTATAGTCTTTTTCTGTGTTCAACTGGGGTTTGGTTTACTTCATTCATGAGAAGCATCCATATGATCGCCCCCATATTGTGATATTCACATCCTCGTAAGTGGAAATTTTCTGAGAGCGCTGAGTTCCCAGGTCATAAACATGAGCTCAGGAGTTCCATTTGAACGTCTTAGTTGAGTGAGATCTGGGTGCTATTAAGATGGAGGAAAGTTTACCACAGCTCATTTACATAAAGGGTACTACCCACATTGATATGACAAGGTCAGAAATTACATTTTTTTTTCCTCCTGCCACTGCAGCTGGTTGATTCCAAAATCGACCAGCCATTCAGTAGATAACAGTTGTTTTTTTTTGGCTGCTGAGTAAAGCAAATCTAGCAGTCACCTGCATATTTTACTAGCATTTGGCTGGTGCTAATTTCCAACCCTGGTTATGATGCAAAGCTGGTTGAAAACTGACAATGTATCTCTTTAAGTGCAATACTTAAGTAAATGTACTTAGTAACATTTCACTGCTGGGTGTCAAGCTAGATCTGTATTGTTATTTGAGAATAGAATTGAAGATAAATCTCAGGGATGAATTGAACAAAGAGTTAAAATGTAAATAAATCTGAAAGAAATGCAAATACTGGTGAGGTGACAACAACAAAAAAAGGGGCCCCAGCTTGCTACTTCTGAGTTTTACACGGATGCAGTCGTGAGCTTTCCCACTTACAGGCTCCGCTGGTCGGACAGCGGGCAACAGATTGGTAAGCGGACCAACATTAGTTTTTCACCTGGAGGAGTCAGGTGAGTCTGGAGCTGCAACAGCTGCTCCGAGACACCCGCTCTCTGCTGCAGGTCAGAGGGTGACTGAAGGAGGCTCCCACCGGGACAGAGAGATGTTTGCATGTGTGTCTTTGTCTGTTTAAGAGAGCATGAGAGAAAATACAAATGCATAGAGAGATAGATATATAGATATATGGACAGAGAGAGAGAGGGAGTGTTGGGAAGGCAGAAAATCAGCAGGGTACATTCATCCACATCCACTTAACAGAGGCTCCACCTGGATAGTCGGGATAGCGAAGGATAGTAAGGCTGCTGGAGTAGCGAGAGCCCTGCTGTGTGTCCATCAGTTTAAAATAATCCCTGCTGCTGCTGAAGTGTCCTTGAGTCACATTTTGAACCCCTTCCTGTTCAGAGAGACACCTGACTGCTGTTGCACTCCAAACTACAGTGAATTTTTTTCCTGTCACTCACAAAATTTCTACTTTTGTGCACTTGTCTTTTATCCACAGTCCAACCAAACAACTCAGCAATCGTACAAGTATGGATCCAGCTCTGCAGAATCCACAGTCACCAGATCCACTCTCGCACCCACGCCAAGTTGTATACAGTAAGGTTGTGTGTTATATTTTTGTTTGTCTGTGTGTGTCTGTGTGTGTGAGGGTGTGTGAGGGTGTGGGTTAGTTGACAATGAAAAATAGCCTCAAAGGGGATAATAAGCTGAATTTATGGAATATTAGAACATCAGAGGAAAGTATAGCAGCAGCCTGTATTCATGCACTTGCACAATGAATCATAAGAGCCTCACAGAAATGTAAAATATTTGTTTCAGGGAAAGCTGCACAAAGTGCCGTTATCAGCAACAGAGGACATTAATCCAAATTTGAACAACAGACAACAAAACCTACTTATATTATATGCATTGCTAAATGAAAAAAGAAAAATAATCACCATAAGTTGACCTTTAAAAAAAAAAACAACACTGAATTAAACTATTTTGTGGTAATGCCCGTTGTGGTTTTAGGGGTAAATAAACATGTCTATTTATGAACAAAAGTACATATGTTCATGTTAAATGGAAGTGTCACTGCCCAAAAAACTTCCATGCATCCTTTCTGATGGCAGAAATACATAATAACATAGGTAACACAAGAAGGCAGAGTCAAAAGTTTCTGACAACAAACAAACAAACATAACAGGTGTTTTGTGACTGTGTGTCCCTTTCTATCATTCTGCTATGTTTCTGTGTTCCCGCTCTAAATTCAGAGGAACGCAACACAGGCAGGACTCTTTTAGAGTTTAGTTTTCCTCAGCACTCCGCTGCTCCATCAGTGCCTAGAGTACGCTCTGCGTCCCCAAAGCGTGGTGCAATTAATAACCAAATGGCATGAATATTCCAACGGTGGCCTAAATAAATGGTCTACCTCCAAAATAGAAAATTAAATGAATAATTTAATCATTAATCATATTAAGGGTTCTTATTCACTGTCTACGTAAGCAGCCATGTAATGCATTCTAGTAGTGCAGTGTTGCATTTTTGAGAACTGGATTTCCTGGTCCTAAGCTACTTTATACAAATCAGGAGAGTCCAGCTTGACTATTTCTCTAAATGTTTTTATTATATGAAAGAAAGTTTCCAAATGAGCCACCGTGTTGGTCTGGTTTGAAATGTGGGAGTAGAAAGTCACCCAATGCTAGGAAGTGATGCGACCCCAGGGGACATGTACCATGAGAGTGGTAACACTACATTGCCACTGCTGGCTGACAAACATGTAAGCGTGATTTGAAAGACTACCGACTACCCGCCAGCTCTGACCATGAAGCAGGAATCAAAACTAAGTTTGCAAGACTTCCATGAAGAACTGAAGGTGAGTCAAACTATTTTACTTATAAAGCTGTTTTAAAGTGAGACTTCTGAAAGTGTTGTTCAATAGTTAAGTTCATAGTAGCCAATGTAAACAGCTAACAGTTTGCTTGCATTAATACTTGTAAATTTTGCAGTAGTGTCTGTTAGAATATTTCTCCTAATGGTTAGCCTCAGTTGATGGCATGTTACATTCGACTCCATCTGTTTTCCTGTATAGTTGTGAAATGTAAGCGCAAAGGCTTCCACAACACAAAATATTTCAAGCAAGCCAGCAATAGTATATTGTGGGTTGCTGAAGTGTTTTGAATTCCTTTTTTATCTACAGCTATCATCAAAATGAAGTGTAAAAAAGGGCAGAATGTCCTATTTCACCACCAAGAATAATGACAGCAGTAAAAAGGCAGCCATTGAGAGAGGTCCAGACAATCCAGGTGTTGAGAGGGGTGAAGGGACACAGGAAGAAGTGGAGAGTGCCACAGAGAGAAAGCCAGAGGACTTGTTTGTTGGAGAGACTGGTTTTCAAAGTGAGGGCATAGAGCAGGAAGGGGAGATAGATGAAGATCTGGAGAGTGAGACCGAGGGTGACATACAAGCAGTGTGAGACCCACAAAGAATATATGTGCATCCACAAGCACTGGACCATCAGGTTTGTGACGCTGAGAACATATTTCTCTGCTTGTAAAGCAGTGTAACTACAGTTATGATGATGTGTCTATGTGGACATGTGCAGTCTTATGTTTGAGATTAATCAAATTCTCCTTCATGTCATTGATTTATCAACATAGATAACCCATTGCTGTTTCCTGATTGATTGCTGTGATAAATTTGCTCCTATATATTTTGTTTTTCTTTCTCCATAGATATATGTAAAGACCCACTGATGAAATCACACATAAAAATTGTTTCCAAGGACCTTGTTGGGGGACAGGAGGTGGACTCTCAAGAGGGTGGTACAACATTCACCCCTGGTCCAAGTATTCTGAAATATCAGTCTGTGTATTGTTACACCAGCAGACATTTAGACCTCCTAATAGCACAGACACAGTATTTGACTCACTATCCGGATTCAGAAACTGGAAGAAAGCAACCTACGGGGGGTTTTACAATCCATGCCAGGTCTGAGTGGCAAAGAAGCCATGATTAAATGGAGGGAATATCAGAGAGCTGCAACAATTATGCAACACTGGCAAATGTCCTGAACAAGGAACATAACAAAAAGGTTAAAAAAAATCTGGAATATATAAACACAACAGCAGAAGTGTTGTTACTTAAGGCCGGAATATACATGAATCCTACAATCGAGCATGGGACACAGACTAAATATTTGCCTATTTTCTACTTTTCAAAGCTGGTTGATTTTTTTCTTCTCCTCATGTGGCTGCACAGCTCTCCAACAGGTAAAAATGATATAGAACTGTTTATAAAACAAGTACAGTCTGTTTAAAAATGGATTCAAAAGATTGAAACATTGAAACCAGAGACAATAAGAAGCAGCAGAGCAACCTTGAATGTTAAACCGGACCAGTTAATTAAGTTAATAAAGCCTATACGCTTACAAACCCTCCATAACCTACTGTATCATCACTTGGCAAAACTCATTATGCACACAGTGAAGCCAGCAGCAAACACATGCTACCGAGATGGATTCTGGGTAGCAGGTAAAATAAAACCCACTCCGCTCAGCCTATGTGACAAACAAGCATTGCTCAAGAGGGAGCAATGAGTCTGCAGACTAAAATAATAAAGTGAAATTCATGACAATTCAAGGGACAATTGCTAACCATGAAAAAAGTTATTAAAAAAGGAAAACTTCCATTCGTGATGCAAAGTACACTAGCTAAATTATTCAGATTGAGATTCTGGATTGTTTGGCAGACATGGTTTGAGCCCAAATTACATAAGTGAAAAACAATAAAGTCATCAGAATCATGGCAGATGAAACAAAAGATGTTTAGGAAACAAATGACTAGATTTCTCTAGTACTGAGATACTGTTTCAGTGGAGCAATCCAGGATAACTTTATTCATTTTGAATCTGCTGAGAGGCAAGATGCAGCAGGGCTTACTGAAAAAATAATACACATATTGGAAAGTCATGGTGTAGAATACAAAAACAACCTTGCAGGCTGAGTAGGCTGAATATATGACGGTGCTCCCGTCATGAGAGGTAAGCATATGGGGCCAGGCTAGAATCAAAGAGCAAGCGAAATATGCTTTTTACATTCTTTGCAAAGCCCACTGTCTATATTTTGTTTTAGTAAATACAGTCAAAGCTGTTGCAGAGGCAGAGGAGTTGTTCTTCTTCCTAGAAAATCCATATGATGTTCTCGTCTGTCTCATATGTTCATCCCAAATGGCTAACTATACAAAGAGAGCCTGTGTATACCTGGTATTAACATGCATTTCTGTGATCTGAATAAAGGTGGACAGCTGAGATACATTGCAGTTCACACCTGTGCCTGTGATGCCTCTCCACCTGACCACTTGTGTCAAGACTTTGTTATTGCCGATGACACTGACACTAGAAGGTCAAAGGGCCCCACACACAGTTATAACAACCACGCTTTCACTAGCTGCTCGCCAGTCACATTTGCAATTTTGTTGGCACAGCTGAAAATATCACTGTCAGTTGAATTCAACAGAGTGGAGGTGTAAATAAATTTCCCCCCTTTTTTAAAATCTTGTGTGCATGGGTCCTTTTTAGTAAACATTCTGTGCGCCATCTCAAAATGTAGACATTTTTGCCGGTCTGACAAAACCCACCACAAGTTATTTTTATCCCTCAGCAGCAATTTGAGTCATGGGGTGGATAGTTTATTAGTTGATCTGGTCAGGGCAGATCAGATGAATGGATGAGAGGAGAAGCAGAGTGCAGAGTGAGTGAATGCAAACTTCTAACCCTTGCAGCACAATGAATGGTTTCACTTTAACTGTATGTACAACAGTACACTCTGCACTGCAAGAGTGTGGTGTAATGAGTAACTGCATGGTGTACATATATACATATGTTTCAATAGCACTAGAAAATCTATTTGTGGCAGAAGATGTTGAAATTGTGGCGGGCCGCCACAAAAACATGAATTTATTGTATTGAACCCTTGTTGTTAGCACTCTCCACATATTACAGATTACATTACAGATAGATTGCCTGTCCAAATACAACAATAGATAGCCCAAGAGTGCACTGATAGAAGATCTATTGAGGCTTGAGGTCTGTTTGCACAGATAGATCTTAAATTAATTGTGAGTCTTGTTACACTCCATGTTTGAAGAGACAAAACCTCCTCTGATATACAGTTATCATCACTTGACTTTTCAAAAGCTGTTGATTTAGTTAAAGCTTTAGTTCGGCATTGAACGACTTTAGGGAGGAGTAATTTTTTGATAAGTTGGGGGATGTAGTGTTGAAAGTTTTTTTGAGCAATGTGATACTAAAACACAACCAGCTGCAAAAAAAGGTTAAGCTTGATGAACACTGCATATCAACTACACTTGGTAAGAGAGAGCCAGAACCAGATAAAAGACAAGTTTTGTACAACCTTCTTTATCCCGTCATTGATCAGATGCTCAACGAGCTTAACAGATGGTTTTCAAAGACATACTGTGACATAATGAATAGCATCCAATTTCTAAACCCCAACAGTGATGCATTTCTGAAAGAGACAGCTCTGTTTTCATTTGCTCGATTGTAGGATTCAAATATTGATGATTTGGGACATGAACTACATAAGTACCTCCGGATTTTAGAAAGGAAAATACAGACTGAGATGCAGAGACCCTCTAGTACAGTAGAGCTAGTAATGTTTATTGAGCTGTATAAAAAAGTGTTTTTTTGAGCTTCTCAAACTCTGCAAAATAGTAGTTGCAATCTCAGGAGTTTTTCCACTGTGAAGCTGATGAAAACTTACCTCAGGTCCACCAAAATTGATGAGAGATTGAGCGATCTCTGTGTAGTGAGAATTGAGATTGAGAATTAAGGCTTTGAATGTTAACTCCTTTGTTGATCAGTTTGCAAAAATATCACAAATGCAGAATACAGTAACTGCAATGTGAAATTCAGAAAGTACAATACAAAGTAGAAGAGTATACAGAGCATAAATCCTCTTTTACAGTGGAGCTGGTACTGTTCATTGAGCTTTATAAAGAAGTGTGCTGTAACTTCAGCTAAAGCATAAAGGGATGTTTTATTTTGTTTTCAATATTGTAACTTAATACAGTTTGTTTTTTTATGTGTGCTATTACTTACTTATTAAACATTTTGAAGTCCAGAAAACTGTCTGTCTCCTCTGTCCTAGGTCACATGTGGCCCTCCTACCACAAACAACTGGCGCACTATCAAGAGGTTAGACAAGTTTGCACAAGAAATTTAACTAACAAATCCCGCACTTTCACCAGGGAGCTTGGCCTTTGATTCATATATAAATGTAGAGCCAAACCATGATTTTTTTCCCTAAACCTAACAATGTACTGTTGTTGATGTCTCGTACGGTTGCTATGTGCTTTTGTTGATGTCCCGTTGTTGGTTGCCATGTGCTTTTGTTGACTTAACCTAACCATGTGGTTTTGTTGACATCCTGGCATTAGTTGCGGCCTTGCAGAATGTCAACAGCAGACGCAGGTGGATACCTAGAGCGTTATACGTAGACGCAAAAGTCCAGAGGTATGTGACGATATGTGACGACTTGGGATGAGAACATGTTGCAGCCGTAGTCACCTTTAAACATAGAGATATGGTACGTCTGGTTTGGAATTTTACGTTGTTATTACGTGTGACATATCTGCAGAAAACATACTAAACTGACTAAAATATTTTATTGGTGATTGCTGTATTTTTCTGTAGGCCAAAGGAAGTAATAAGATTCTTACAGAATTCGTGCATCCATCCTCTCAGTCTCTGCTTATCTGGCTCCGGGTTGTGATGACAGCAGGCTAAGCAAGATAGCCCAGTCATCCGTCACTCCATCCATGTCCTCCAGTTCCTCCTGGTTATTGATTTCCAATCTTTTTTTAATTTTAGTTGACTTTCTATAAACTATAATATCTTTTACATTTTCTTTTCATTTATAATTGTTTAGCTTTGATTTAAACATATATTGGATTATACAGAATTTTTGTATGGGTAGTTGTAACAAACAAATGATCATACATAAAGAACGAAAAACACGAGCAGAGGCAGTTTAAAACATACCAAGATACAATGTGCAACTATGAGCATCATCAGCTGCTACAAAATGTATTTTCCAAAAATCTATGCAAACTTTATAGGGCTGTTATTTCACACCAGCAGCTTATTAAAGTGCTGCAAGCTCCGGGGGATAAATGAAATTATGAGTCATTTTGTCTTGACATTGAGCATCAGGAACATACAGTATATCCAGAGGGGAGGAGAGTGTACAGCGAGTACAGTAGATGCAGGGGATGTTCAGTACCTTTAAAGCAACATGAATGTCACATTTCTATGGTATTTTAGTGATTGATTACAGTATACAAATAAAAAAGTAATGCAAAGTGGCAATATCTGTCCTCAGAAATGTGCTTTTAGTAATAAAAAAATCAGTGGTATTTCTCATCATTCATAACCTTAGATCAAATCTACCAGGATGTGAGAGCATCTCCTTAAATGGCTGTTAAACATAACGATACAGCCTAAAGAATTTAACATCTCTGTTTCTCCTGGGTGTTTTGAAAACACAACAGTCTGAGGATTTCGCTTAGTGCTGCTTTAGATCTCCTCCACTCTCGAGTATATGAGAGCAAAGGGGCAACAGAGATGAAATTATCATGTTGTTTTCTGCACAGCAGGTGATTATTTGATCATCAGGAACCACTTGGTTCTGAGATCATGCTTTCATGTTGGGATGGTGCTGTGGAACAGAGATAACACCTGTCTTGGCACTCAACAGCACAGAAATGGAATTTATATGAAAGCTGATGCATCTCATAAGCCTGTTAGATGAAGCCAAATTACAATTTAAGATCCTTTTAAATAGAGGAAAGTGGGCAGTCCACCCATAGTTGATATTTGCCTATTTAGACACAAAGCAGAGACACGCGGCAGGGGGCACACCTGTGGCCTCACACTTGCCAGACTTGCTTTTTTGACTAATTGTGCTGCAGTTTGAGACATTTATTCACATTATACATGACATGTGGAAGATGTACAGCTGCAATTTATCAAATTGCTTTCCCTCGCTCACTGCATACTGATGTGTTGTGAGCAGGCAAGTTCAACAAATTTATATTCAGAAGGGCTGACTTCAACAGGCCTTCAGTAACCCCCTCACTCTGCCACTCTCACTGTGGAAACATTGAAACAAACTATTCCTGTATGGTCTACAAAGATATTGCATAATCAGTTTTTTAAAAAATAGAATGCTTTAAATAAACGTGGCATTTTAATAACCTTAGTGGGTGATGAATTTTAATGTGAAATTTAACATTTGGGTAAGTTTGGATTATTTTGTATTTAACCTTAACAGCCTGCAGTAAAACAAGAAGGATATAATACTATCCTCCAGTGCTTTTTATAAGCTTCTTCTTCACTGTGTAGAAGCTGCAAATACCAGACATAGGCCAAACAATTGTGGTTGGAAAAATACCTCAAACAGATTGGTTTTATGGCATCATGCACATCATGTTTACTTGAATTATTTACTGGCCAAAAGATATTGTACTCCATAGGCAGCCAACTAATGCTACAATCCACTATAAGCCGGTAGTCAATAATTTCGTGTTGGTATTCCCAACTTTCGAACTGAATGCATCTCAGTGCATCTGCTCATAAACAAATGGCCTCCTACAGCAAACATGTGCATGGCAAGTCTCTGGGCTTCACAAGCATCTACAGAGGATCCACATCAATTACCCCAATGCCATTAGCGAAGTGAAACGGTGCATAAAATAAGTTGATTGAACTGATCTTTGTTCATTCAAATTGCGCATAAAAGCTCAAAACTCTGTGAAAAAGTGACAAGCAAAATAATTTGAACCTCAGCCAGTAAGTTGTGAGGTGTTGTACGCAACTCTTTTGTTTTGCAAAGACAGAGATAGACTGTTTAAATAACTGGTTTGTGGACTGTTGTCTTGAAGCCTTGAGTTCAGCATTATGGCCATTGCAATCTTGGTTTCTTGGAGAAGTGACCCTATTTGGGCGAGAGACTGGAGCTATGGAGGAGCAAGGGGTGGATCTGGGTTGATATTGGCAGACAGCCTGTCTCTCAAGCCCACCCCCCAATATTAATTTAAAGGAAAGGAACTGAAGTAACATCAGGTGTGTAAGAATTGAAACTTTACTTTATTATTTAATGTTTATTTCTGCTGTAAATTTGGGCATTTCTAACATGATGGTCTACAGGGATTTACCCTGTTTTGAAACCAGCCTCGTGGCTTTTCGATGAATTGCAGTTTTTGGCATTTTCACATTGGCTTCATGTTTTTTTCACCCGCGGAAGTTGCTGCTTGGGAGATTAGCAGACTGCTATCAAGCACAAATCAACTAAACAGTTATGGAAATGGCAGCTAAAATGAATTTAGCATTCATTTCACAATAAACACTACATAAAGTAAAGTAATTGATAAAAAGGTCACCTGGTAGAGCATGCAGACTTTGTACTTGGTTAGTGGCCCGGGTTTGATTCCAACCCTTAGTCCTTTGCTGTTTCTCATCCCCTTTCTCTCTCCTTCCCTTTCCTTTCACTCTCCAGCTGTTCAACAGTAAAGGAAATAAAAGCCAGAAAAAGAAAAATCTGCTTGGTTCACTGTGTGTGCAACCATGTTACTACAATGTCAGGTGTGTTTATGTTAGCAAGCTCAAACTAGATGGATCTTGCCCTAGTTTCTGCCAGGGAATTTCAACTGTGATGACCGTTCCTTTGCACTTTTCCGCATCTGAGGCTGTTTTTTCTAAGTTCCGACTACAATTGATTGCAGCATAAAGGTTACATCAAGATTGGAAATCAGTCCCCAGGAGGAACTGGAGGACATGGTTGGGGTGACAGATGACTGAACTACCTTATTGAGCCTGCTGTCACCACAACCCGCAGTCAAGCAGAGAATGAGTGTATGGATGAAAATCTGTATAAATGAACATTCTTGGGCTAAACTGTACTTCATTGCCAAACTGTTGGCATGGTTTCTTTGCTCTCTGCCCTTACATTTTGGAGCCTCAAAATTTAGGTTATCGCTGTAACAATTCTGGAGTGAGACCCAGAAGCAAGATCAGCAGGTAGGAGTACAAAAGCAGGCTTTAGTCAAAGAGATAGATATGGGTCAGCAACAGGTAGGCAGTCAGCGGAGGCAAACAAGACCAGAAGGGATCAGGCAGGCAGCCAAAAGTCCAAAAACTAGCTGGGTTCAAAGTCACTAAAACAGGCATGCAGGTAGATACAGGAAACATGGTTGCAATAGACAATCTGGAAAATGCAGAGAAATTACTAGGCAGGTTTATAGAGTGTGGGGCTGCTGGGGCAAAGTGGGGGATCATAAAAGGTGGGAATATACATTTGGGGCAGTGTCTAAAATCACAGCTGTGAATTCTTGGACTAAACTACATTGCTTTTGCTATTTTTGACATGCTTTCTCCTTTAAACATCTTTATTTTGGAGCCTCGAAATTTAGGTTATCACTGTGACAGATCTGCAAGATGAGCAGGTAGGAGTAGTCGTCCAAAACGAGGCTTTACTATTCAAAATGCAGGATATATAGGTCAACAACAGGTAGGCAGTCAGCGGAGGCGAACAAGACCAGAAGGGACCAGGCAGGCAGCCAATAGTCCAAAAACTAGCTGTGGTCAGAGTCACTTGCAGACAGGCAGATAGATACAGGAGACAAGGCTGCAAATGACTACAATTACTAAGCAAGTAAAGTGTATGCAGTGTGGGGCTGATGGGGTAATGAGTCCAGGTGACTGGAGAAGGTTGGAAAACCCTGATGGCAAGTGGTGGACGGGGTGGAAGACGAATGACTGTGTGTAAAATAACAGCAGAGGATGGGTGAAAATCAATACACTGTACATTACTGGATTAATCCAGATTGTTCTTGTTATTTTTTGCCAGCAACATTAGTTTGAAAGAAACTGGTGAAATTTGTTTTTTGCGTATATGATATTTGTCCAACAGAAAGTAATTTTATTGAATTGTGAATTTGATGACAGCACAGGTAATGCATATGTCTTTTCTGCTGGAGGTATTTTGGGGCAAGGCACAGTTGGAAAAACACAGGTGTAAATCTTAAAATTATTGAGGGCTCAATTCTATATAGCTTCTTCAGTTTAAGAGTGTTACAGTTTTAGGGTAAGACTATTTGTCTCATTTGAGGTTTTTACCACAGTTAGTGGCAGTACAGTCAGCTCTGTTCATTGTCCTGGATGTGTTGTACACAAACAAGCAAACATTTGAAAGGCTTGTGTAGAGATGCATACCCCAAAGAAAAGCTCACATTTCTGGTGAGAAGAAGGAACATGTAGACTTTTAAACATTGTGAAACTTGAACTTGGATATCAGTAGGTTTTTGGATATGCAAAAAAATTTGAAGAAGGTGATTGAAGGAATGAAAGGGGAAGGTTGTGTTCACACGGTGAAACAAGTTCATCACTGCCAAAAAACATGTTATTTTGAAAATCCTATTTCAATGCAAAGACAAAAAATGGCAAGAGTGTCTCTAGCCATTCCACTTTTCCAAATTTGCTTTTATGACACATTACGGCACATTAATCACAGTATACAGGAAGGATAGAACAATATTAATTTTCATCAGCCATGTAAACAGCGTAGGATATTGTCTTGGAATATTTTTTTCATTCAAACGTAGTGACTGTCATAATTAAGACACTTGGATAGAACTGACCTACTTAATGTTATCATTAACAGCTGTATATTTCCTTCGTCTGCTTTCCTTAGTCAAAATGCTTGTTGCGGGAAAAGGTGAATTAATATCTAGATGATTACCTATCGCACCCCTATTAAATCCATCGCTTAGTGGCAGTTCTTCTGTGTTTCACTTTTTTCCCCTGATTTTTACAGACTGCTTTTGATTTCTCAGTTGACCGTTGTTTCATATGCATTAGTCATACAGTATATACTTTTCTATTTACAGCAACTAAACAATAGTTTGAAGGGTTGGACTAGTGATGCACCAACAACATCCCACTCTCTTTCCCTCTCTCTCTCTCTCTCTCTCTGTCTCTCTCTCTCTCTCTCTGGGAAAGGCTTGGGTCTCTCTCTGCTCACTGCTGGCCTTCAGGTCCCAGTTGGCCACTCATGATGGTCAGTCCACCTACGCCTCTAAGGGTTGTTGCCAGAGGCAGAAATGTGCAGGCAACAACAATCAGCAATATCAATCATGTATTTCTTTAGCAAATGTTACATATACCCCTCCCACATAAACACTGTTTGGCACATGATTGATTGGCATTACCCTTTTTCAAAAACTGTTAACACTTTCACTACTTTATCAGCAACCCCCCTCCACAAAAAAAAAAAAAAAAAATTTGTGAGAAGAGGAAATGATGAGGTATTGCCAGGAGCAGCTGGAGAAAGTCAGAGATAAAGTCAAGACACAGCTGGAGTGAGTTCACCTCATTTAGGCATGACACATTCACTTGTTCACGCACTCACAAACACACATTTCTGCATATGTTACTGTTTCGCAAGTGAATTCAGCCAGACTAATGGCTTAATTGCTGTGCATATTCAGTGTGTGTATATCAGCATATTTAACAGGACAGTTTACTAGCAGTGAGAGTAGGACTTCAGTGACAAGATGTATATTTTCTCACTGAAAACCCTTTGTAGAGATTTAACACACACAGTATATATATATATATATATATATATATATATATATAAGGTACAAGGTAGATGTATTTGTCTTTCATATCCGTGTTAGAGAGCACCTCTCTTTTTCTAAGAAAATCCGTCCACCTGACAGGTGTGTCATATCAGGATGCTGATTAAACAGTATCATTACCAATAGGTGTGCCTTGGGGTGCTCACAATGAAAGGGAACTCTTGAATTTTACATTACTAGCAGAAATGCATGTTTTGGTCATAGATAACCCAAAGAATTGGTATTTGGTGTGACCAGCATCTGCTTTATGCAGTGTGACACATCTCCTTCACATAGAGCTGATCAGGTTTTTGATCGTGGCGTGTGGAGTGTCGTCCCATTCCTCTTCAATGGCTGTGCAAAGTTGCTGGATATTGGCAGGAATTGGAGCACGCTGTTATACAGGCATCAGGCAGAGCATCCCAAACATGGAAGGATTACTGAATGGGCCTTTTGGTCACTTGCCTAGGGTTCCAAAGTTAGGGGGGTCCTCACTTGCAAATTGCCACTCAAATTAACACATACCACCCAGGAGGAGACTGAAAATCACAAAGAGATACAAAGGCGCTGCAAAGAGATACAATATAACTACAGAAAGGAGCAAAACCAAAAAGAGATGCAAAATGAACAAAGAAGACAATAAATTACTTAAAAGTGACATAAAATGACCTAAAAAGACACATAATTACTACAAAGATATTCAAGAGCACAAAAAGATGCATTACAACCTTAAAGGCATGCATAATAATGAAGGGAAAGGCTAAACAAATATTAAGCGTGTTTTGTCTTGCTCCCATGTAGGTAAGGTGGGCCTTTTTCACATCTGTGCCCATGCGGGGGCCCATTGTCTGACAATCTGCCCCTGATCTCAAACATGCTTAGTGAGTGACATATCTGGTGAGTATGCAGGTCATGCAAGAACTGGGATGTTTTCAGTTTCCGAGAATTTTGTACAGATCCATGCAGCATGGGGCTGTGCATTATCATGCTGCAACATGAGGTCATGGCTGTGGACATGACAATGGGTTTCAGGATCTTGTCACAGTATCTCTGTGCATTCAAACTGCCATCATTAAAATAAGCCTGTGTTCGTTGTCCGAGGCCTACACTAGTCCATACAATAACCCCACTCTGATCACAATGTTGGCTTCCGCAAACTGCCTGCCCACACAACGCCATACATGCTGTCTGCCAGTTGCCTGGTCCAGTGTTAACTGGCATTAATGTGTGAAGAGAACACCTCTCCAAAGTGCCAGACACCATCAACAGTGAGCAGTTGCCCACTCAAGTCGGATACGACGACAAACTGCTGTCAGGTCAAGACCCTGGTGAGGATGACAAGAATGCAGATGAGCTTCTCTGAGACAGTCTCTGAGGGTCTGTGCAGAAATTCTTTGGTGCAAACCATCAGTTGTTTGGATGGCTGGTCTCAAATGATCATCCGGATTTGGAGGTCCTGAGCTTGAGTGTTTACACGTGGTCTGTGGTTTTTGATGTTCTGCCAAATTCAAAGATGCACCATTGGACACGTCTTAGGGTCGTAAAATGAACATTCAGCTCACTGGCAATAACTCTGGTGGGCATTCCTGCAACCAGCATGCCAATGGCATGTCCCTCAAACTTGTGACATCTGTGGTGTTGTGCTGTGTGATCAAACTGCACATTTTAGAGTGGCCTGTTATTGTGACTGTTTCAAGGCACACCTGTGTAGTAATGATTCTGCTTAATCAGCATCTTGATATGACACATCTGACAGGTAGATGGATTATCTTGGAAAAGGAGAAGTGGTTACTAACACCGATTTCACCAAATTGGAGCCCAAAATCCGTGTGCATAACTTTGTGTCCATAAAAAAATCTTAGAAAAAGAAAGAAGGTCTAGTTAAGATTAAATGGGTTGAAATGAAAGCAAAAAAAAGCATTGCGTTTGAATTTGTCTTCAGATTAGAGCTTCGTTTCAAGTGCAAAAGGTCCATTTCTCTCAATTTGGGGCTTTGTCCACTTTATATCTGTCACTTTTAAGCCTTAATTTAAAAAGTGTTCACTTACTTAGATGTTGATATTGATCCATACAGTTATAACAGGCTGTGCACATTTGTGGAATTAAAACAAAAGTATTTTAGAGATTTAAAAAGGACCATTGCTTTTGCTTCCCTGGTCTTAAAAATTGTGTCTTTAATACATGGTGCACTACATTTACTGTTCGCCCTTTTATTTTGGTGTCCGAATTGAGTATGTAACTTTGTCCACTATTTTTATGCCCTTAAACATTCCTCAATAGAACAAAATAAGTTGTGTCCATGGCAAGTGCTACTTTCTGCTCACAAAAAAACTGTAGGCTCTCTTTAGTTTTCATTTTCTACTAATATCACTTATAACCAGTGAAATCAAACCTTTTCTTTTGTTGTCGAAGATATTGGAGCCATAATGACACTAACAATATGTCAGCCTGTTTGTGCTGTTCTCACGGGTGTGGTGTAACGAGGATAATATCAGCCATTGGGCATCGAAATACAAAGTGCCACAGAAGATTACACAGCAGGTGACAAACTCTGCTGATTTCCATTAGAGACAAATAGTCCCTCTGCAACCATGTTAACGTAGCCTCCACTGATCACATTGACCGGACCATATGTGCCAAGAAAATTATACAGTGTCACCTTAGAGGGGTGTGTGTGTGTGTGTGTGTGTGTGTGTATGCATATGTCTGTCTAAGACTGCATTATGTAGCCATCGAGCTTTCCCCCTCGGTGGTCCTTCAGGAGATGCAGCAGATGGACAATATCCTTGCAGAGCTGGAGTTTCCCATTCAGAGGAATAATGTCCCAAAAACCAGACTGCATGAGATTACTATATGACCAAACAAAGACTTGGGCTAAGACATGCTTGCACACAAACAGATGCACATCAACAAATTTAGTATGAGGGCCTATTTGAGCAAATCAGTCATCCCATTCATTGACTGAAAATGTTTATTTTTTATTAAATAGCAAAAGGAATTTAGAAATTAGCCAATCAGTGGATTAAGGGATCTAATAAAAGATATATGAATTAACAACTTGATAGTTGGAGAATGCTTTAATGAATGAAAACAAATCAAACCAAGCTTATTATTTTAAAAATATTATAACCAAACTTGTTGACTGAGCACTTCGAGTTCAGAGTAATGGTGGTCTGTTTATTGTGAGGAACATCAGCAAGATCTTACTAAAGAGAGCTCCTAACATATCCAAAAAGTAAGTGACAGTAGATGTAGTGCAGTTCTAAAAAATGTAAAAAGATAAATAAAATTAAAATTACAAATGTCATGTTTTTTTTTTTAGAAAATTATTTTAGTATCTTTTTGTGATTATTTTTAGTAGTTTTAGCATAAGCATATTCGCAGGTAGATGCACAACATAAATATGCCACACAAGCCTACTGTATGTATGTTGAAGGACAATATCACATCATGCTATAAATCAAATGCAGATCATTTTTTCCTATCCCTCCCATCCCAATCTCTACTTACCCCAACCCCCACACATGGGCAAAAGGTAATAATGAACATGATATACAGACCCAAGTCAACTGCAGATTGATCCACACACAGACTTATCTGTATTCAGATATGTATGCAGACATGCATGCACCAATATGCCCATAGTCATCTACACACATACATGCAAACATATAAAGAACATACACATATCTATCTATCTATCTATCTATCTATCTATCTATCTATCTATCGATCTATCAGTCTACATTTACAGTGTCTTTGGAAATAAAAGAACACCTAAAACTATTCCAAAATTATAGCTATTATTGTTTTATCACCATTAATTTTTGTTAAAATTTAGCTGTTTGTTTTCATCAAATTTTTAGATCATTGATGAATTATTAGCACATTTCTTAACTGATTACTGCAAGAAAATGACTTGACTATTAAATGCTAATTGATTTGTCACTTTATCATTTAATCAACATATTTTTCTTTAGCTGATCTACCCATTGATAATTGGGTGGAGCATATACCCCAAAGTGCATTAATGTACTGAAAGGATCTGTGAGGAGGACAGGTTACAGGTGGATTTTCAAAAGGAGGGTTTTACTCACCTAGAAATGAAGCAACACCCAAATTATGTCAACTAAACAAAACTTAACCAAGGCTGCACCAACTTTATGCTAACTAACATAAACTGACTAGAGCTGAACAGACTTAAATGATGTGAAAGTGACGAACATTGAGCACAAAGGGTATATATATGTAATGGCTGCTCAAACCATTTTTGAGAAAACAAAAAAGGGGAGGGGGTTGAAACAATTACAACAGTTAACTTCAAATGAATCAAAACAGGACAAGTGCATCAGTGTATGTATTTTAATAATTCAACATAATAAAATCACCAACACATTAATACAGTGAAAATAAAAACAGCAAAATCTCGAACTAGAAATCCCAGCTCCCCCCACCCCCACCATCCCACCCCATGATGTATCTGGCACTTGGTACATTCTGCTTGGCCACTTCCTGCATTTAAGAGCTCTGTTTTAAGGTGCACATGTTTTGACCAGCCTGACAAGATGCAACTGCAGCAGCTGCAGCAGCACCCTCAGCATCTGTAACTCAGAAAAATTAAAATTAGAATGACTTTGGGCAAACTTATCTAAAACTAAAGTGTGTATGCACATAAGTGAACTAAATGCTTGCCCTGCAGTTAGAAACTAATGTGCTGCCAACAGTTCTACATAAACTGTGAGTATGATGTATAAAACAAAAACTATTTGTCATCATTTATCTGTTTGCTGATGTAACTGCAGTGTGCATGAGGTCAAAAGTTCAAACTGAGTGGGGAGATATAAAACTATTAAAGGGATAGTGTGTAAGATTTAGGGGGATTCAGTGGCATCTAGCGGTGATATTTCAGATTACAACCAGCTTAAACCTCTGGTTAAAATGCCCTCAGTGGTTATTATTCAGGAGGTTTTTACCGGGAGTCATAATATCTGCAGAGGTTTCTTTCTCTACAAAACAAACGGACCACGAGATTAAAACACGCTAAATTGTTAAATAAAGCAGTGTCACTTTGCAAATCACTGTGTTTCCCCGAAGCTGTTCAGCTTGTCACCGAGGGGCTGTTAGCCAAGCACCTGCTAATGTGTGCTCACCTTTTTTCTCCGTAATTTAAGATGCAGACTGTAGGAGGTTTTTACAAGGAGCAGAATTTTCCACAGTGGTCTCCTCCTCCCCAAACCACACTGACTCTAGGATTTAAAACAGAACAAAACATGAAATCAAGTAGTTTCACAATGAAAAAAATCTGTGTTTTAACACAATGGCCCTATTTAGAGCCAGTGTTTGGTTTGTCCATTCTGGGCTACTGTAAACACGCAACTTGACGGACTTGGTGTACACAGACTGACTCCTTATGTAGATTCTGAGGCAACAAAAATACGGTTATTCTTGTCTACAATGAGATTGTACGCTGAAGAATGCACTTATTAAATTGTATTACATTTCTGCAAAAATGTGCATTTTTGAGGTGTAATATGACTAAGATAGAAAGAAAACAGTGGTTTTAGTTAGGGTTGCAAATAGTAAGCACTTTCCTCAATTGATTATTGGTAGAATGACGATTCATTAATCCTTATTTGAGAGAAAATAATGTAAAAACGATGCTTATTTCAAACAATACCAAATTTATTTTTTCCCCAATGAAAGCTCACAGAAACATAGTGCGTTTACTTTGACAGCATTGCATAGCCCATTGATTAATTGATTCAATTTCACGTTTGATTAAATTCTCAACGAACATTTAATCAATGATCAATGATTTTTTTGTTATCATCTCTAGTTTTAGCTGTGGGTAATCAATATTTAAATCAACTGTGTGGCAGCAGGTGTTTTTATTACAGCATAATATAAGCTGATTTTTTTTTTAAAATGATGTCTTGAAAAATGCAAAATGAGGACAGTATCTAAATGTGCAACCCATCTCATCAAGTTCAATCACTACCTAATTCTTAATTCTTTCCTCTGTACTCTTTAAATTATTCCAAGTGCTCCCTGTAAGGTTTTCAAAATATAAGAGGCTAGTACCCCTGCTTCTTTTCTTACCCACAGAGGAGCCAATAACTGATCATTGTGCTCTTTATTAACCCAACTTGCTGACGCCAGCATCCAACCAGAGCATTCCCCACCACCACCAGGATAAAGACTCGATCAGCAGTTGGCCGATGGCCAAGCTGGGAGTTTATGCTATTGTCTGATTATTGGATTCATCCCCATAATCGGGCATTATCCCCAGCTAAAGTCTATTCCAATCTAATCTATGTTTAATCAACACCACTAAATTTTTAAGCCACTCTGCTGATTGAAATCATTACATGTACTTTTTTTCAGTTTTAGAGTTGTTCGTGTTTATGGAAAACAAGTGTGCTTGTGGCTTTTAGGAGCTTGAGGGGAACCTAAAAATGCATCATTGGAGTGGCATAGTTTTGTGGTAAATATTTGCAGGTTCACATGTTCAATTCCACTTCCACTGAGCGTCTCG
The DNA here is from genome assembly GCF_026936395.1 of Plectropomus leopardus. Classification (NCBI taxonomy): domain Eukaryota; kingdom Metazoa; phylum Chordata; class Actinopteri; order Perciformes; family Serranidae; genus Plectropomus; species Plectropomus leopardus. The sequence goes on from NC_142178.1 coordinate 19,291,557, forward strand.
CTGGTGTTGATCCTGTGTGCTAACAGACAAATAGCCACTTCAGCACTTAACCAATAATGCAAAGCAAACAGCCCACTTTGCAGTTTTTCCACCTTGAACGGCAAATATCGTCCGACAGACATTCAAACATATCAGTCAATCTTGTATTTAGAGGTCATACTGTGAGATTTCATCTGAAAATGAACAATGCTTCGATCTCAGTTAGTTTTTGTTATTGCCAGTGAGATATTAAATGCACCCTCTGGCTATGCTGATAATAGAAAGGCCATAAAAAGTTACAGCCTCAAGATGAGCTATTTTAAATTGTTCTGTGGACTGGGCCAATTAGTTTGATTTGGCTACACCCTCCAACATTGAAATGCTCCATTGCACCAACTCCTTAGCCACACTGCCCAAAGTACAAGAATTTAACACTCTGAATATACAAATGGGATTTCCTGTAGCACTGTGAATTTCCAGGCTGTCAGACAGGGTACCAGAAGGTGCCCTGGTGCTTTAAGTGCAAATTAACCAACACAGTCTAAATGTGTACTTCCCCAGATCAACAGGATGACATCATTTCTGCATATTTTGTGTGTTGCAGGGTGCTCCTGGAGGTGGGTCATGTTGGGGAGTCTGTGTACTCTCTGCTTCTCTGTTTGCAAGCCTGATGCCATGCTGGTGCAGCAGCTGAAAGTCTGTTTCTCCCATGACTGTTGTGATTATGAACTTCGCATGCTTGGATGCCGAAGATAGAGTTAAGACTTCATGAATCCTTCAGGTGAGTTTTTCAGTGTCACTGGAATATTTAAGAATAGCTTTTCTCCCAGGTGTTAGACAACACAATTGATACCAATCTCATGTCTTTGCAGTAAACATGAAGCTACAGCTAGCAGTTGATTATCTTAAGCTCGCATATAGACTGGAAACAGCAGGAAATGACTGGCTTGGCTCTATCGAAAAGTAAGTGAACCTGATCACTAGCTCACTATTAACATGCTGTTTCTTATGTTACATTAGCCTGCCATCTCCAGACTAAGTTGTTTGGAACCTCTAAGTACATTTCCAAATCCCATGGGGCGTTAACAAAAATGCCTCTGAACACAATTACGTAGATGTAACAACAACCAATCAAAGCAATGAAACGTGACGCAGCCCTTAGCAACGGAAAAATATAGAGACTACAGCGTGCAGAGATGAGCGGTGATGGTATAGCATCAATATGCCTGTTAGCAGGTATTGCTGGTTTTGGCATCAGAATGTGAAGATGAAAGGTGATTGTTATTGGCAGTTGATTTGTTCTTTTAGAGAAAATATATTGTTCATTTCTTTCAGTGCTGATGCAATCGCGACTTCGACAGAAAGTTTCATATCAGCTTTAGACAGGGTCCAAAATAAACATTTCGGTCTACCTGCCAATGCTTGGCAAACTTAATTTTTTTTCAACCGGCCATAGAACTGCATAAGATTAGGGCTTGAAATGAGCGGCAGCTTGTTTCCCAAATTTTTCCATATTTTTTGGGAAGTAACACAGTTTGGTGCATATGTAACGTATTGTAGCCAACAGTAGCATCCAGTGATGAATATTGCAGATTGCAACCAGTTGAAACTCCTCCCACTTACGATTCCTTCAGTGTTAATTGTTCAGGAGGTTTCTTCCTTTGAAAAAGGTTGTAAATCAGTGTTTCACCAATGCTGCTTGTCGCAGATGGACCTCCTACTACAGTGGCTGATGCGAAAGTGCAAAAACATCATGGCCGTCTAGAGCAAGTGTTGTTTTATTTGTTCTGGGCTACTGCAGAAACATGGCATGCAACATGGCGATCTTCATAAATGCGGATCTGCTGCGTATTGAGATATAAACAGTTCATTCTAAGGTGAAGAAAACCCAACGATTCTTATTTTCAGGTATTTATACATAATAAAGAAATATACTTATTTCATATCCCCCTAAATCCTGCACACTGGACCTTTAAATTTGGAAAGCCGAGTTAACTAAGTCCAGTTCTTAAAATATATATTATTCTATTTGGCCCTAAATTTATTCCAAATATGAATTATTCAAATCCCTAAAATCTTATCCCTGTGCTGATTAACTTAAAGCACTCACTTTATCAAAAAGTCAAAATTCTGTACGTAATTAATGAAGAGATTTTTTATATTTATGCATATTTAGTTCACATACTGCATACATTTCAGTTGAAATCGATTCCAGTTTGTGTTGTTTAAATGAGGACAGGCTATATTCTTGAAGCAAGGTCTCACCAAAGCTTCAAAACTTTCAAATCCTTTCTTGCAGTTAATTATTAAATTATTGACTGACCTTTTCAAGCAAAGGATAATTGCTGGTGTGGCCAAGTGAAAAAGACACAGCAGTGCATCACTCCCAACTAATTGATTTGGCGGCTGCACACATGAACTTTTCACTGTGATCAGCACTGTGACAGGAAGTAATCACCTATCAATTTTGGAGATGAGTGGTTTTCAAAGGTGCCCATAAATTTGAATGGGGTGATGATAGTGCCGAGGTAGACCCTTGAGAGTCGACCTAAAGCTTGCCTGAGATCTGAGCACTATACACTGCCCCTGTCTGGCTGTAGGACGCAGTGCCGTCTGTAGGAGAGCTCATTCCAGGTCACCCACTCTCTGTGGGCGAGAGAGTGAGGGAGGGTGGAGAGTGCAGGAGAAGGAGGGAGACAAAGTAAAAAGACAGACTAGAGAGAGGGAATATCTATAACTCGGTAAATGCCAGCTATCACACCGTTCTGTTCCAGATCGAGAGCCTTGAATAAATTTCTGTTTATTTTGTTGCCATTTATTGACGGAGTGATTCATTTCCTGAGTCTATATAAAGCCATGTACTGTAGCTACAATGTCTTTGCTACGGCAGTGCCTCAGTCTGACGGAAAGAAGAAGAAGAAGAGTCGAGATCATTGTACAAAAGACAGAAATTTATCTTGTAGGCTCATCATACAGTCATCGGGACGAACGCAGCCCACCTACTTTCCCTACCAACCAGCGTACTTCCAGTTGCATAGAAACATTGCAGTGAATCATACTTTTGTGGATTTCTATTGTGTTTGCCTGTCAATCAGATTTGTGATGATTATCCTGGTATGGACTGGCTGGTATGAAAATGCCAGTGCATTTTAAAAACTTGGCATGTCGGTGTTGCTACCGGAACAGCTTTAATCCTTAAATGTCCTGCTCAGCTGTTTGTTTATGTTTGCTAAGATAAAAATGAACTTCTGACCACTCATTGTTGTTAGATGACACATTTAATTTATATATATATATATAAAATATAAATTAAAGGTAGTAATGCTAAGATAATAAATTCTCATTCTTTATAAAAAAGGAAAGAACTACTACTTATTGTTGTTAATGCCACATATTTACCATATACCACTTCTGAGATGTTTTCAAAGTAGTATAATGATTAATATCTAGAATACATACATGGAAAAAAATACTAGTCTAAATCCATGGTCACAAGTTCATATATGTTGGTATACTAAAATATTACAAGCATTATAACAATGCATGGTTCGTAACCTGTCATCTCAACCGTTTGGTAGAGGCCTATATTTAAAAAACTATGGGGTGTATTTCAAAAATAAATACATTTTTGTTATTACAGCCCCAGGTTGGAAAAATGCAAAGAAAAAAATCCCATTGCTCTTTTCTGAGTGAGGACATTAAAGGGTTAAGGTAGCGGACCATGCGAGCGTGACCGAGTGATCAGGATTAAGGGCTTGGTGTAACTGCCTTCAGATGCAAAAAAGCCTAAAACCCACAATGCTATTCTTAAAAACACATACAAATGGATAGTAAAAATACAACCCAAAGTGTGCCATCAGGTCTTGTTGTCATGGAAACAATGTGCTTCTTACTAAAAAGATTTTTAAGCAAAGTTGACAGTTACAGGCTTTTATGGAGTGGGTTTCAGTTAGCTATGCAGCTAATTAGCAGTGTGTGCTTTAAAAGATTTCCATATTAGTTGCATCAGCAGTGAGCAGGCTGCGGCCGAGCTGCCGTACATCAGTCTGTGAATGAGTGGCTGGCATCCTGTAGCAGTTAGCGAGGCCAGTTGTTTGTGAATGAAGACTTGTGCAGTCCAGCACAGTTCGCAAAACATAAACCATATGTATCTGGGTTGCGCCTCTGCCAATACAAAAGTGGTGACACTCTATAAAGATAAAGTCAGTTACCATGGATACAAAAATTGCCCACATCATTTTTGTCAGAGGCCTTGTGTAATCGTTTTCTCTCCCCTGTAATTTATTTATCTATTTATTCATTTATTTATTTATTTATTTATCTATCAGTTTGTTTGTGAGCCTGCCTGCTGGTTCATAGTTGGAGCTGCTTTAATTGGACTCCTTTTCCTTTCCTCTGATTCATTCCAGGAATATTGGAGTACTGGGCTTTGACTATTAGCCAAACAACATTAGTAGAATGAGTTTTTGTCCTCAATAATTATACCGAGTAATAACAAAATAGTTAGCACTTTGTTGACGCACTTTACAGTGATAATGGGTCTCCCTTGTTTTTTCAGATATTTCATAATCACACACTGGTATGAGCTATTAGCAACAGCCTTGTGAAATTAAATCAGACAGCCGAAATGAAGAGGTACAGGCGGCTGGCTCATCGGGGGGTTCAAGATGCTGGGAGCTAGATTTGAACCTGAGCTGAGTGTCTGTGAGTGTGTGGGGCATCGTCTCCGCATCACGACATGCCTGGGTAACTTCTGTTCAATGTGCTGTTGGGGCATGAAAGATGCATGACGACTGAGCCCAGCAGTTATAAATCAGTTATAATAAGAGGGACGCATGTTCAGAGGATTCCAACACTGCGGACCTACGAGTGTCTACAAACACGGCAGAGCTGACTCACTATACTGTCCAACTGTTGTGCTGGTGTGTACCGGATGAATGCATGCTAAATGAGAGAGAGAGAGAGAGAGATCGTCAAGTCTATGCGCCACCAAAAGCCAGAAAAAGGTCATGTCCCAGAAATTTCTACAGGGAGGTCTGCAAGCGTGCACACCCTCGAATGAGATTATATATATATATATATATATAAAGAAAAGGACAGCTTTTAACAGCTTGTTTATGGTGGCCCGGAAGAATGTAAGAGTTTATTTCCTTGGAAACAGCTTAGTGTTTAAATATAGAACAAGACAAGCTTGGCCATGCTCTATTGGGGCTAATTGTTGCTTAAAGTGGAACAGACAACTTTTCAACTGTTGCCCCCCTAGCATTTTCAAGTGGTATTATAGCTGGCACTACTGTCTCAAAGACAACCGGATCATTTTCCGTTTTTCTCAGAGCCTCGAAATTGCCCCAGTTTCCCTCCTTACTTTGGTTGTTCCACCTCTGCCATTTCCACAACTCGGATAGTACGGCAAAGAACTTGCATTGACACACTGAGTAATTGGGGATTGATACTAGCAGCTACTGGGGAAAACAAAAGCACCACCCTCTTCCTGTTTTATTTGCACAATGATCGATGCGCTCCCTTTGTGCTGTATAGGTCGAGCCTTGATTTTCCTGAGAGATTGCATCTGGTGGCAGAACAGGCCTGCGGGAAGAGGGCTTTGAAGCCAGTTTTCACAGTGGCCAAACAGTAGTTGCCATTGGGCCCAAAATATTTGTTCTGATGGACTTACATTGACAAAGAGATGTCTGTAAATCTGTGGATAATTCACAATTCCTGCAAAATGACTCGTTTCACTATCAGGATTTGATCCAATCCATCCGATAACATTTGGAAAGTCTAGGGGAGCCAAAAGATGAAATCATTTCATACCCATTCAAGTTAGTGGAGCGCTAACCAGAAGTAATTTGCTCGACTGGCAAAAGTCTCTAGTGCACCTGCTCTATGTGCCCGATGATGCAGAATCAGCATCGATCATTTGGGTAATGAATACCGTGGGAATAAAGCATTTTTTGCTTGATACACCACTGACCAACTTTCGTAACAATGAACAGGGAACCACTTCCAACGATGTATTCAGGTCTCTTAATACATCAGTGTGGGAGACACATAGGCTGTATAAATAATGGACGTCACTACCGTGACATCAACCGTTGATTTGTGGAATCCACTCAGAGTCACAGTCCGTAATAATACATAACTTTAAGCCTTAATGAAATGTAAATGGGTGAGTTATACAAAAAATCACCCCATACAGTTGTCGTGAAGGGAGAAATAAGCTAAAGAGACTTTTATTTCCCTGTAAACATGTTTATCCCTGCTGTAAAGTTGGGCTTTCAGACAGGAGCCAGCCTCTAGCAGCCATTCAAATAACTGCACGTTTGTTTTTTGTTTTGTTTTTTGGTTGCTGCTTGACACAGAATAGAGAACCGCAGCATTCAGTCCTAAGACCTGGACACAAGTTAGCGTTTCAGAACCTCTTGTTTCCTCATCTTGAAGTCAATGGGATTTCTGAATGATATTTTGGTTAGATGCCTGAACACAACAACAACAAGTGCCGAACACAGCTTTACAGCTGCCTAGTGGTGGCGATGCAACTGTAGTGTAGTTCATTTAAAGCCTAACATTATTTTTTTACTTCTGGCGATTGCATTTAGGATTCAAAAATCCTGACAGCGTTGTCTATTTGTGGAGATTATATGCTGACTGAAATTTGTGAGTATCGTACATTTTTATTCCAAAGTTGTTATTTACTGCAATAATTCAAAATCCTATGTTAAAATCCCAAGTGCTTTTTGACATGGGACCCAAGACAATGCTAATTTCTGCGTCTGCCCACAGAAAAACATCAGGCACTCTATTGCATAGTGAAAAGTGAGGCTTTTAGGGAACCAATCTAAACGCCATTGTTGTCATCACTCTGTAGTCATTGCATTGTGCAATCGACATTTTCTTCATAATTATAACATAAAGCCAAAGAACTTGTCTATTTCCACTTTCACAGACTAAAAATGAAAGCCCCTGTTAATGGCATCGCAAAGCATCCTCATTCAAGTTCCCAAAGGGACGTCCTGGGTTTGTCATCTCCCAACAGTACACCTCTAATGGGTAAATAGCAGGTGGAGATGGTGGTGGTCGGGATGGTATGAAATAAAGGCAGAGCTATTATATTTGGAACCCCAGGAATTTTTTCCTCAAAAGAAAAGTAGACCATCATCCACTCCTAGTGTGGTCTGTATCCCTCTCTTTTATGTCCACGTTATGCAATCGTCTGTTTCTTTTATTCCAAGCCTCGGAGGCTCGGGCTCTGACGGAGGAGGATAGAGGACCTCAACAGGTGGAGATTTTTATTCTAGGGATAGAGGAGGAGGTGGAGGAGGAAGAGGAGGGAAGTAAAGTGTTCCTTAATAAAAAGCCTCTGGTCTGCTCACGCTGGTTTTTTTTTCCTCAACGTGTAACTTGGCTAATGACAGGCGGTCCTTGTAGTAGCTCCCCGGCCTGCTAACATGACCCCGTGCAGTATCTACACCATCTGTCTGCAATGGGACTCCAAGGGAACACTCAGAGGGAGATGCAGAGAGGCATGGAGGGAGAGGGGGGAGTTTTGTCAGCACTCCCTGAGGACCCCCTGTGCTGCAGTTTTGATCTGCTAATTATGTTTAATTGAGGCTGTGTAATTCACTGGCGTTGGCTCTATTTTCCCTTATCTCACTCGTAGCTTTTAACAAACCCTGGCGCTGACGAGGAAACATGACACATCATCAGCAATAAATGTTTCTGTGCTGTATTTTTTTGGAAGGAATCGTTCTATTAGTTTTGGGGAAGGGGGACCACTAAATCGGGCTACAGCAATTCAGCGGATATTGAAATATTTAATTTTTTAATTAAAAAAAATATTGTATTTTATTGAATCGTCATGAGATGTTAGAAAAGGATGGAAATATACAATTAAATGAATAACAAGAAACAAAAGGGGTACATGTAGGCCCACACAAAAATAAGAAAATGTTTTAAAAGCATTGTGAATACCTATAATCCTAGTGGCTTTTGGGTTTGTACTTGTAGTGTTTGAAAGTATAATTCCAGTTCATGCTTGAAGCGGTGGATATAAGGTTTCCTTTCAGACCATTTGCATCTATGGATGAACAACTCTCTACATTCAATGAGAAGATTTTGAAAATATATATGTCTCACAAAATCATTTTTCCCCTAAGAAAAAATAACATCTCTTTTCTGTAAATTAATCTTGGTTCCGTACAACCTTCCAAAAACATTTTCCTGAAGAATTTTGCATTGAAATAATGTGTGTGCCAGTGTTACAAAATACACGGGATTCAGAGAGATCATTGCTATATTTTTTTCATAAACTGAAATGTTTTATCTGTGCGCAGTGGATGAACGGAGGAGCGGAGGCGCGACGCGGTGACTTGTTTGACGCCGAGACAGTCGTCACAGCACACACACACACACACACACACACACACACTAACAGAGAGCGATAAAGAGATAGATAGATGCTTGCACAGACGCGCGCACGCGATCGTTTTTGGCGAGGTGGCACCAGGTGATGCCATGATCGACAAATGATGGTGTGCGCCATGCCTCTCTTGCGTCTTCATTTTTTGGAGAAGACACGCGCAGAGAGACAGAAAACCCCGAGAGAGACAGACAAGGAAGAGACGCGTCAGTTTTAACGAACTGCGAAGTTGGGCTCGCTTTTTTTAGAGGGCTAGATATGGCGAAATGTACCTAGATACGCGCGCCCTCATAACTCGCCACATATCTTTTTGATATTTTATAATGGGGAGATGAAGTCACCCAAAGGCACCCCCCTGCCCACCACCACCGCCACCTCCCCCCTCTCCCCTTCACCACATCATCATTCTCTCATTCAGGCCCATATGTTTAATTAACTAGGCTGATGTGTAAGTACCTTCAGCCAGCGAAGCGTGGGCGGGCGGGCTGCGGGGTAAAGAGACTGCCGGAGAATATTTCCTTATTTCTCTGCGCTCGGTCGGCTGCCGGAGCGTCACCTCTGTCGTGCGGCGTAGAAATCTACCAAAATAACTCGACCCGTTTAAACTTGTTCCCAATTGTTTAGGGTGTTTTGTGGCGGCGCTCGTTCGGGAGAGCGCGTGAAAGGGGGGGTAAGAAGCAGAGGGGTGAGTGTGGGAGAGAAAAAAAAGGGGAGAGAGTGCGTGGATATATTATGTGTGTGTGTGTTTGATGTTATTTGTGACGGAATCCCCCCTTCAGTCTCCAAGAATCCGCGAGCGGCGCGAGGAGGAGGAGGAGGAGGACAGGAGAGGAGGAGGAGGCGCGCGGACCTGTCCACGAGCCCTCACTGCGGAACGCGCGGGGCTGCCGCTGGAGATTCCAAACCAACGGTTATTTTGGATTCTGGAGTCTGACTGAACCGCGCGCCTCTACGGCTGTTTTCTCCCCCTTTCCCCCCCAGTCTGTCTCCGCCGCTGAAGGGACGCTGTTTGATATCTTAACCGTGAGGAATACTACCTATCTCCTGGTGCTGGTGGAGGGGGAGGTCTTCAGAGGCAGACAGGTGGATTTATCCGTGTGGTGGTGTGCTTTTTGGGGGATGGAGGTGAAATTGATGGATTAATTTGACGGAGGAGAGTCGTATGTGATTCCCACTCCTGCCGAGGGCATCCGAATGGAGTAACAGGCTGCAATGTCATCTCCACCTGGCCGCCTGGAGAGATGTGTCACGGGAATGGGGTGAGTTAGCTTAATTAGGATGTTTTTTGGTCTTAGCTCTGAACTCTCCTCTCGAGGGGGGGTGACGCGGAGATTGAGCAGCAATTGTCGGGGTTCAGTGGTTTAATATCTGCCGCACACTCACTCTCCTCTCAAAGTGGAGCACAGGCGGGGTGTTGGGGTGGCTGCTGGTTTGTGCTCCTCTCTCCTCGCTCCTTCGTTCGTCCGAGTCCCCGACACACAACCTGCTGCATGCCCTACATAGACAAGCCCGGCACCGGAGAGAGGAGCGTGAGGGGAATATTCGCTAAGGAGCCACAGGCTGTTTTTAACGCTCCTCTTTTTCCCTCTCTCTCTCTCTCTCTCTCTCACTCTCTCTGACACACACACACACACACACACACACACACACACACACAGTACTATTTTGTCTCTCTCACCGTCCTACCTTTGAATTTAACTTGTGTTTTCATCACGCAAGCTCTCCATCCAATAAGCCCGTGTATCAGCATCCCCCCCAAAAGAGGCACACACACGAGCGCGCACTTGTGCTCCGACACACACACACACACACACACACACACACACACACACACACACACACAAACATATAACATAACACACGCGCGTGCACATACACTCACGCGCAAAAAAAACCAAAAAACTGGCACTTGGCATGATTTGATAAAACTCAAACTGTTCAAATTCTTATGAGTCACGCGGAGTATAATGACATTGGGTAATGATGTTTATGGCTCATATATATAGGCACCAGCCTGTGGGCGCGCGTCCATTTATAGAACAAGAGTCAAATTCAACAAGTCTGCGCTTTTCAGGGCTGCCATGCAAGAAGCTATAGATTTTTTTTATTGTCTTGTTTTCGCAGATCAAGTTTGAACACTTTTGCTCTGGTTTCACCGACGCTGTGAGAAGGAACCAAAATGCCAGTAAGCGGACAGGTCACGGTGGCTGCCTGCACGGGCCCTCAGACCATGGCAGTAAAACTCAACATTCATCGCACGGACTCCGAAGAAGAAGGCGCAAACCCTCAGCAAACCTGCAGCAGCCACGCGTTGTGACACCGAAGGTAAGCGCCGCGGCCGGTGAACGGCGATCAGGGGGGAGAAACTCACCGACAGAGCGGCTGAGACCGGGCCGTGCGCGACGCTAAGCGGCGCTGTTGCATCACATTATCCCCGGCTACTGATGAGAGGCCGTGTAATGAATTCATATCTCAAATTACAGTTTTCAGCCTTTGAATGCAGTCACGTTGTAGAAACACATTTTCTTCCGTTTTCCTCCTGCTTCCCGTGCCAAGTCTGACACACGAAGTGTCTTTTCCTCCTCTCAGGGACATGGGAGCCATCACACACACACACACACACACACACACACACACACACACACACACAGATGTTACATGGGGGGTAACTATAAGAGTCTGACATATCTCTGTATAGGAGCCTGACATGACAGAATATAAGGCCCTAATTCCTATAATTCCCCATCACACTAATCATTCCTCATTCCTGGTAGCAAGGCAACAGTCCTCATTTGTAAAGTTAAATATTGTGTGAGTATGTGTGTAAATCATCATGATCATTTAAATGATCATTCATGCCAGAGCAGACTCATTGTGCTGTTGTAGAGAACTGGGGAGAGAGACTGTGGATGTGCTCAGCAGTAGCCTATTTTCTTGAATAGTGGGATGACACAAAAGGAGATCAACTCTGTAGGGCATAAACGCAATAGAGTGGGAGCAGTGAATGTCGAGAGCTGTTGCTGTCTTCATTAATATAAATATCTTGTGCAAAGCTGCAAGGAATTCTGGGTGTGATGTCATAACACCTTTAAACCTTAACAGTATTTTTTAGTAGGCCTACTTTTCTATTCGCTTTCCTTTTGTTGTCATCACCCCAGAAAGTGTTTCCTGCTCAGTTGGGCATTGTACGTTTCATCTCTCTCCGTCTGATATTAACCCTTTAAAACACAGTTCGACGTCAGTTTTCTTGTGCTGCATTCAGAAAACTCTTATCTATTTCTACAATCTATTTAACCTGTTAAAACCTGAGCACATTGGTTTGATTTCTTTCAAAAACGGGGAAAAAAGGCGATGACCAGCTAAGCAAGAAATGTCCCACAAATTGCAATAAATTATCTGAAAGAATAGTTTTAAAAAGGGGGAGTAGCATTATCACAAAATTATCAAAAAGTAGGGAAAATGTTGAGAAAACTATATTGTATACAATCATTATAATTCTATTTTGAAAAAATTGTGATTGAAGAAAAAATACATGGGGTCCTACATTTGTTATTTTCTGCCCTTTTTTGGGGGTCATTTTCTCGTTGTTTATTGTTTACCGTTTATTATTGATTGTTTATTTTTTTGCAACTTTTTACTAATTTCTTGCATATTTGTGGCTATGTGCTTTTAACTTGCTCAGTGCCTTGAAAGAAATCAAACCAATCCGCTCAGGTTTCAAAGGGTTAACCAACTACTGAAACAAAGCCAAACAGGAAAAGCATAAAGATGTAAATTCTCAGTGATGCGATGCATACCATATTCTGAGTCCCATTTTGGCTCCAGCATGACATAGTGTTGAAATTATGTCGAGATGCATCTGACTGAGCTGTTCACTGAACCATCCCTATTGTTGGCAAAGCAGGTACTGTAGTTCAGACCTCACTGTCTCAAAGCAGCCTGTCACTGTATCAGGAGTGTGCCTGCGTTGTTCTGTTTCTCTGCAGTTAAAGCTATTTAATCCCTCACATTTAATGTGCCATTCTCAACATGCTGTTGTGCTGCCTTTAACAAGATGGCCCTCCTGAGATTATTTTGATGGCACCTAAGGGGAACTGGTAATATTCACACAGCGGTTGAGCTCTTGCACCTATGTTGGTAACAAAAATACAAAAGTTGTAAGTCTGTGATATGGTTCTGCTAGATACAGTTTTCCTTTTTTAAGAGCATATTCAGAGAGGTCTCTTGCAGATAAAAGGCTGCAAAAGGTGAGCAATCAGACTGCTCTGTGTCATCCTGGTCTCAGTGTTTTGGTTTATAATTGTGTGCAAGACATTTTTAGAGCAAGAGCCCAAAATAAGCCCAAAATCTACATATGCCTGCAAGTGGGGAAAGGTTCAGAGAGCATTTATGCAGAGTAGTTTTTACCTCTGTTGAACCGTTAGTGTACTAGAGTGATCCAAAAGTGTTGCAATTATTATCATGCATTTGCCTTGACATAGTGTCTAAGAATCAAAGAATAACTTAACCTTGAAATTGGCTGTTTGATCATAACACATAATTACTCGGAACGTTGCTCTTTCAGGCCATTTTATGGTACTAGATGTGTTGTTTTGCACAGCTCAGTTAACCCTTTGAAACCTGAACAAATTGGCTTGATTTGTTTCAAAAATATGGGAAGAAGGCAATGAGCAACAGAAGAGAAATGAGCCAACAAACTGGCAAGAAATTAGTAAAAAAGTACAAGAAAGTACCTGATAATTTGTTTAAAAAAAAAAAGAAAATGAAATGAAAAAGGAAAAAAAGAAAAACATGGAAAAGTAAGAAACAGAATTCAATTTGTAACAGAAACAAATTCGATACAATTTGTAATCATGATAATAATACATGTAGCTTTTCCCTAGCTGTATTTCCCCAGACACTTTTCCCTGGTTTAATAAAAAATAATTTTCTAAATCTAAAATTTCTTGTGATATGTGTAACATTTCTTCCCAAGTTGCTAATTGCCTTTTTCCCCATGCTTTTGAAATAAATCGCACCAATGTTTTCAAGATTCAAAGGTTTAAATACCTGTGAAAGGCGTCTGAAAGCAGCAAAAAAAAGTGATGTTTCTTCAGGTTTCAAAGGGTTAAAGGCATTTGAGGCACAAATACAAGAATAATGACAAATCATATCCTCTCTCTTTTTTCTCCCCCTTTTTCCACGAACATTTAGATATTATAGGTAGGAGTACACAAACAAGATTGCAAGCTAGAGCTTATGAAGAATAATTATAAAGACGCTTAAAAAACAGAGAAGCCAAAGAGCCTGTGGGTGGAATATGCACCTTCCTGCCCTGCATTGTAGCTGTATTTGTCCTGAAGGAGGTATTGACATATCCTGAGATAAGAGCTACAGCAAATAATCCCCTTATCTGCACAGTATTTTTGGTTGGAGCTCACTATCAACTGAAGTTGACAAACTGCATGTTTGAAAATAAGGTTTTTCTAGTGACGTGGTTCTGCCTCGAACTTTAACAGCCAAGCCGTGTGCAGCCACCAAGCCTCTGGCATGGCCTTTAGCTTCAGCTGTCATCTGCTGAGTGAGTGCTTTCTTTAAAGTCAATTAAACCTGCTACTGTGGCTCCACTGCGCTGCACTACTTAATCTCGTCCCAACAACATCCACGGCCAGAATTTGGTTGCATTTGACTTTCAGCTGCAAACAAATTGAGCACATTTTCTCGTCCACTGTTGGGAAATAGTAAAATCTGATGCCCTGCCTTCACAGTTATGTCTCTGCACTTACAGTCACAGGTCAAATGCCGCTCACATGAGGCTTGAGAAGATAAAAATGAGCGTTTCCGTTTTCCTGTTCCTTGCAATTACCAGTAAAAAGGACTGAGTGACATATGATAATGAGTCATTTGACCCCCGCTGATCTTCTGTATATTGATGTGTGATAGTGCAGTCTCAGACACAAGTTAATAACCCAAAAGCCTCTTAAGAACGTGCTCTGTTTAATCATTTAATCAAAACACAGTTGGTGGTCTCATTTAATGAGTTAGTGAGCCATAGTGATATTAAGTAGGGTTTGACTAATACAGGTTTTTGAACTGATATTTTTAGAGTGAAGTAGGGCAGCGGTTGATGTTTTGTGACCATTTAATCCCTTTAAAAACCAAGTATTCAGTGTTTTACATCATTTGAATGGAGACCATTCTTCAGTTTCTGTGTTGTGATTAATAAGTACTTGTTCTTAAATCCTCAGTGAACCCTCGACCTGTTCAATAGTAGGAAAAAAGGCAGGTTTGAAATTCATCTCCAAGATAAAACAAAAACATGACAACTGGAGCTACTTGACATTTACAATTTTATTGAGCTGTGGTTGCAGCCTTAAAAGTGCTGCATCTTGCACATCCTAACTAACACACTGCATTGGTAAGCAGTTTGTCATTCAATGGACCTATGAGTAAATGTTTACCTGCATCAGTGTATCTTTAATGGTTTTTTAAGTGTTTCCTTCAGCTCAAGATTCCAGATAAGTCTTATCCAGTTCCAGCCCAACTTTACTGATAAGATTTAAGTAATCGTATTGGAAAAAATACGAAAATTAGGTTTTCAGACCGCAAAAAAATAATAACAGTCGTTGCTCAGGCTACAATTTTGGAATCAGATCCTACTTTTAATCAATCTCAAAACTCATATCTGTGTTTTTCATGACTCCAGGGCAGATGGTTTTGATGCTGAGAATCAGGATAATCTTGATCCTACTTGAGAAGTGGTTTAAGGGTGGATTTAGAGGCATGACAAGCACGATGGAACTGTAACTGAGAAATTGCCACCTATATGTCTTGAGAATGAAGTAAAATTAGTATTTCATGTTTCTATTTTACTGAACAAATCTGTCAAAACAGTGCCATATCTCAAATGCCTCCTTGTCAGATGGATGGACCAGCTGGATGGCTGATGGTTAAAATGACTTTTTGAAAGTTTGTTCTTTATAAGGGTGTTTGGATTGATGTTGTTAGGCCATTATATCATATTAGTAATTTGTTGCATAATAGCATTTTTTTCATTTGGATTATTTTCACCATTTAGAGACACTTTTCAAATGTTTCCCTTAGGATCACAGTCAGTGCTCAGTATGCTCAAATAGAAACAGTCTTTTATACCATTTTTTATTTTGTTCACATAGATCGTTTTTGACCTGACAGGATGCTGCTATTGATGACAGTATTTGTTAAACGGATAGTGGGATGAAGGTTAACGGGATGTTAAGCAGTTTATTGCTTTTATCGAGCTGCATTGGCAGTTGGTCAGGCCTCCGACAAAGTCTATAGAGCACTTCCATAGCATTGCTAGGCAACAGCTTGGATGAATGTTTGCTTCCTGTCAGCTGATGTCATTCACATACATTGCAAAAGATTCATACAGGAAATACAAAGTGACCCACCGAGGAGGCCCTGTCTACATGTAGTGTGACATTTTCGTAAACATGTATTTCGTTTCGTATTTACGTTTTGGCCTCTTGTCTTCACAGAAATTGAATTTTAGATCATTAAAACTAAAAGATTTTTAAAAACTCCTATTACTTTGTATCCAGGTGGACATGTGAAACAAAACATTTAGGAAACTATGACGTAATGTTCTTATTTTACCCAGGCCCATTGTTACTGTGTGTAATGAGTGTGTGCCAGAAACCATGACAATGGTGCTACCATGATGTCTACATTAGCACATGGTGGGATTACGCTGCAGTTATTTTTAGGTGACAGCACATGGCAACAAACACCTGAATGTCAACAAGCGCGCATACTGGCATGGATGGTTAGGTTTAGGCGATGGCACGGAAAAAAACCCCATCACATTCACATGGGAAGAGAACACTGGACTCCCGCATCAAAGTCCATTGTTTGTGGGAGTGCCGCTTACTCAGCCGACGCTGTCCAGCATCGTTCCATGCGATAGTGAAAGGTGCCCTTTGGCGTCACACACTGAAACAGTAGATGGTGGAAAACTCTCCAGAGTGGGATTGTTAGTGATGAGGAATGAAAGGAAAAGTTTCCAGTGCAACACTCATATGAGTGAGTAAGCTCTTTCATCCTTATATCTAACTGTAATTAACGCTGATAAGATCTCCAGTGGGTGTTTTGAAAAAGGTAATGCTCGCCAGTAGTCTTTACTACCTCTGTGACAAGGGGAGACCGACGAAGATGGCCATTTGGGGTTGTTTTTGTGTTCTAATGTGGACAAAGATATTTTGTAAAACTAAAGTCGTATGGATCTTAAAACGGAGGGATAAATAAACCAGTTTAAAACATATTCGTACATGTGCAGACAGGGCCTTAGGTTGTTTATGTTTCTTAGGTTGACTCTGGCTGGATCACAGTGACTTACGATGAATTTAACATTTACATTTTCACAATAAAAACTAAAAGCTTATTTGTTTGGGGCAAGACAGAACAAAGGAGTAGTAAAATGTTCTAGCAATACTGTCTAGTCATTTGCTTTATTGGCTAGAAAACCAAAGGTGTTCTCTGACTTGCTTATAGTCCTTACCCACTATCTCTAAACAATGTCATATACAGGTGTAAGACACCTCAAGTTCTCCTTACAGATAACAACTAAAACTGCTTGGTTAAGTTTAGAGATCATGGCAAATAGAATTGTTATAGCTTCATTTATTCAGTTTTGGGGTTTTTTGGCCATTTGATGGTAATATAATAAGCTGTAACTACAACATTGACATATTCTCGAGTCCCTCTGGGGTGTTACAATGTTGCAGTCACAACAGTAAATGCAAATTTAGCCAGTCCCCCCGTGAGTTCTGCATGACCTTGCAATTTTCTCATATCACTTTAACATTGACTCACATGAAATTTGACTATTTCATACTGGTGAAATTTCATTTCATTGTAAAGCCACATTCAGTTTATTGATTACCTCAGTCCCTACATGCCCTGCTCTTTCTCTCACTCTTTCTGTTTATTATGAGATTAGTGCTGCAGGAGTGTAAGCTTTGCGCCTGGGACAAGGTCACACACACAGTGACAGGGCTAACTGTTAGCATTACACAGCTAATGTTACCCAACAGTGTTTAACGGCAGAGTCATGCTGTTTCAGTTTCAGTGTATGATTGCTGGAACTGTTTAATGTCTCTGTGTTGTATTTTAGCTGCTAGCCGGGCAGAGAGAGCAGGGTGAGACAAAGACGTCAACTAACTGTTGGCAAAGAGATTCTAATTCTGTGGGAAACCCTAAATTCCTATAAAAAATAGGCTCTGAATCTGAGACGACATTGCATCTATTTTGTCCCTGCAATTTCATGGCAAAACAACCTCAAAACATGGCATCATGCATTGCAATTTTTGAGAAAAGCTGTTGTGAAATCAGAACTTTAAGGCCGCAACAATCTCAAAAAGAGCTCGCAAAATCCTGGTGGGACTGGTTATCATTTTACAAAGTTGTTATGGTGGTTATAGCTTATTTTCACATTCAGAAGCCATGATGTAACATTAGCATGCATTATAGATGTGCTGAGCTACCTTATCAATATCATTCCTTTTAGCTGTGTTTTGGTCTGCATCAGCTCCTGAGTGAAATATCTGGCTCTTTAGCTTCTAAATGCTCCACTGTGTTAGTCTCTAACTGTTGTGTATTGTGGGGCAGGTAGAACACATTGCATTCATCAGCGCTTTCTCACTTAAAACAGCTGCCTATTGTGCCTGGAAATGAGGTTGATGAGAGTGAAAAACCAAAACAGTAAATCTGCGGGCCAGAAACTAAAACAATGACAGACTGAAACACTGCATCGAGCTGAGAGGAACTGCAGGGTTGGGTGATAATTCTCTGTGCTTTCAGCACTACAAGCAACACTTTCAACATTACATATACAGTCGTGATTTGATCCATTATTAATATAAAAATCGTGAGTAGGTAAGTTTTAAAACGCCCCTTTTTCACTTTCAAAGTAAATAGTAATCTCATTGATAGTCAGTGGTCATTGTTAAGAAAAAGATGCACACAGATGTGCTCTCCTTTGAAGTCAGTATTCATCTTTCAGGAGAAAGCTTAAGGCTTTCAAGATGGTGGATGTTTCATTTTGGATTGTAACCCCCCACTGTGTCTATTTGAATAGTGTGCTTTTGAATTAGCTTGATTAGTATTAAACACAACATGTGGCTTTGAGAGTGAGAACATTTTCAGCTTCATAGGAAGCTTAGCTGTTACCTTAAATGATGGCTTTTACACTTTGTCTGTCTGAGGGTTTTTCCAAGCTCAAAAAGAGGCTTAGGAGGTGCCTAAGTGCGTCCAGTCTGGCCCTGTCATTTTGGCCAACTTAACACCCAAAACCCATATTCCAATTTTATGCCTTTACAGACACCAGATTTTGGCTCAGACTGATATAACACTGTCCTAGTTAAGACATTCTTTAGCATTTTAAATCCAATTTGATTCAGTTTTCTACGGCTACGAGAAACAGATCAGTCACATAAATGTATCAGTACTTTTTCACTACTTTATTTGTCTCCAGCAAGGGTTCATTGTGAGTGGTCTCACTGATTCCAGGAAAGATGGTTGCCACTTAATTTCATGTTTTACATATGTTAAGGCAGGATTAGCTCGATGTGGTACTGAGATGATTAATGCATTTTTAAATGAATCAGACAATATTATCTGTAGGGAGGTAACATGTAGGGTAGGGCATTCTTTAAACAACAGTACTATGGAGCTGCTCAATAATACACAACTGTAGGACCATGATTCTGTTTCCAAAAGAGGATGTAAAAAGAATAGTTATTGTAATTCTCTTGATAAGCCAGGAGCTACATTACGAAATAGAAACTCTGGCAATGTGTGCTCAGTGCTAACTGTGCCAATGATGTTAAGTCCATAAGGAATTTCATCATTCAGCTTCAGAACAAGTAAAATGGCTTTATTATCTTCCCCATATTGTTTTTCTTGTGGAACCAAAAGTTCCTCAAATACACAATGAATTGAATTACATTTTTAAAATAATCGTATTTAGTTTTTTGAAAGAGTGTCGCTGTAATTGAGAGTGTGAACGAAACAATTGAAGGTCTTCTTTCAGAACTATTGTGTGTTACGGAGAAAAGTTACAGGCCAAAACATGTTTTATTAGTCATCACATGCTCACCACTGACATCTCAGTGTAGTAACTTGTTGAAATGAAACCCCCACTGTGTGTCTGTGTGTGTTTTCAAAACAACAAAACTAAATATGCTGTTTTGGTTGCGCAATTATTCCTATGAAAGTTTCTGAGGGTGTCTGCAGGTGCCCTTATGCTTTTACGTTTTTGGTCTGTAGAGCACAGCACACCACGTCTAATCTGAAAGCCACTCAGGCTTCAGCTTCTTTTATCGACATGACCAGCATTGTGTCATCGCCATAGCCACGCCCAGAATGGCTTAAAGCTGTTGTATAGCAGGTTGACCAAGGCTCTCACAACGAGATATGAGGCAAAGACAATATGTGAATATTCACTGTCACCGTGGCAAAAGTCGAAATGATGTTGGTGATAGTTACCCCAGACGGATCGCTAACATTAGCTTAAGTGTGAGGCTGTTGCAGTACAGTCAGTACGGCAACTTATAGCAGCACCAGACTGTCGTCTCCAGCTAAATCGCAGCCTATCCTAGATTGCACAATTGGCTTTTAGCTCATTGGATAATTACAAACACTCAGCCTAATGACATTTCATGTCTTTCGGGTAAAGCAATATCCAGCCACTGTGTTAGGTCATCGATTTACTCAGATGGAGGAAACCTGAAAAGACATGACAGCGACCCTAATTTATTAAGGTTTCTAGAACGTTCAGGTTCAGTCAAGGTCACAAATAAATGCATAGAGTTATCAAAATTATAATGCAGACACAAAACGAACTGTATTGACATCTACAGGATCTTTGATTTTCTATCCCCCCCAAAACATGTGCGACTTTGACGTTTCACAAGATCCCTTATGTGGCGGTCTGGTTTATCAGTTAATCACCAGTGCATGTTGTCGCTCAAGTGTGCTCACATTGGTAAAATATAATGTAATGCACACTGGCTGACAAAAAAAACAAATAAAAAATACAACAACTCAACCTGAAGATTTTCAGGTCAACTGACAGGCCACAGACAGATTACTTGACTCATTGACTTTGAAACAGCCCGCCCTAAAAGATATCAGCGAGGTGTATATGGGGCCTGGCTGATTCCTTTGCAAGGCCTTTAAATGGCTAATTGGCTAGCTACATACCTATAACAATGTAAATGTCTGTCCTTTCTTTGCTGGCCTGTTTAGTGAGACAACACGTGTTCATGCTTGTAGACAGTGTAGCTAACAAGCTAAGGAATGCTGCCATACATCTGTGGCTCCTTTATATCAGTGTCATAGTGAGTTGTCAGCCTGTCACTGGCAATTACTGTCATGTTTCTGATAGGAAAGTGATGTTTCTGGTTAATGCAAATGTGGTTTAAAATAAGATGTGTTGATGGGGTAAATACAAATATGTTTCCCATCTACATGGATGATTATCCAGGAGTGCACCAACAGGTAGATGTGTACGGGCATGTTCATGAGAAAAGAATAAATATAAATTCACCATTTCGGGAGCGGTTGTTTCAGGTCACGGGGATTGTTTCTCAAAAGAAAGAAATGCTTTCAAAATTAAGCTGTTTTATCCATTATTGATTGGGTAAAAGCCATCCTTACTTTTATCTCTTCTTACTTAGACCGCTGTAACTCGTCGTGATTGCCTCAGTCAAAGGTCCCTCTCTTGTATCCAATTTGTACAAACACAGCACCTAGGAGACTTCCTGGAGCACTGACTCTGCTTTTATTGATTCTGCTGTTGATTTGTGTGTTTGTGTGTATGTGTGTGTCATTTATACATTTGTGAAGCACAGTGTACCTGTGATTTGAAAAGTGCTTTTTAAAAAAATATTATTACTCTAATTACGTAATTGCAGTACATCTGCAAGATAGTAATTACTTTTTATTTATTTATTTATTTTTTTTTACAAAGCCCAGTCATTGATTTAAGTGGTGCACAGTGGTGCTTAAGTAGATTTTTTTCACTCACACCTCAGTGCACCGATTTTTGGAGGATATGCTGCTTACCTTTGAAAATCACACACTGATTTGATTAATATGTAAACAAAACAGAAACCAGCAATATGAGTAGTTGGTTTTCGAATGTAAAACACATCATTTGCATTCCAATGAATGGCTGTACAGTACAAGATGGTGGTAATCAATAATTGTGAAGTATGACAAATGTGAAAATTACACTGCAATCGAAAATGCGCCTCTGATTATTTGGTATATTAAAAATAAACTGACAGCAAAGAAGCTGAGGTGTATTTTGCCATGTGTGTAGTGAAGTGGCATTATCAAATAAGATGATATGGCTGTCTGCATGGGAAATCTTCAATATATGGTCATTTTTACCAGATTTCCACATTAATAGGACCTCATTCACTCCATGATTTAGTGTGTCAGCATCTAGTCAGTTTATATTGTTTTTTTCTAAATGATCTCGTTGAGAACTCTGCCAGGCAGCAAGATGCAGAGGCCAAAAATATTCCCAAAGCATCCGCAAATCATCCAAAATATATTACTCCAGGTATTATGCTCCATTCCACGCTGGCGACAGGTGCTGTCTCAGCCAGACGGGGCATCTGGTGATGTGGGAACATTTGAAGCCTCTGTCTCCTTCTGCCAAGTGCAGTTTTTAACAGCAATAAGCAACACATCAAAAAACATATGTTGACCAGACACTGGTGCGCAGAGATGTATGATGAAAGATAGATCCCATGTTAAGAGTCCTTTGAAAAGCTGCCATCATATGTATGCTTTGAACAGGAACATGAATTATTTTATAGCATAATATTTCACACATTGAATCTGTAAAAGTGCTGGCTTTATCTGTATTTCAGAGTAACAAGCGTCTTTATTTTTTTTGCATTGAAACATGGGTGTCCTTTATATTTCATTTAAATGTCCAGTATGGGATTTCATGGCACATAGTGGTAAAGTTTCAGAATTTAAACTTTGCCCATGTGTCAAGCGTGTTTGCTAATAAATGCTCCTCAGTCCTACAGACTGGACCTTTAAACGTGACAGGAGCACTATGTGGTGTCACTGTTGGAGAGCAGTGATGAGATAGTAATAATGATGGTTGTTCTCAGGTCTTTCACAAGCCTCATAAGTGATGGATTTTAAAATGTATTTTGCCATTAAGGTCTAAATTATTGACTAGCTCTTGACCACAAGGGACAGTTGCCCCCACTTATCAGTAGTGAAACTCAAGATATGTTTTCATATCAGTTTCAATATTAGAATTCTGCGGCCTATCGAAAGTTAAAATAATACGGAGAAAGGCAGGTCTGTTGACTAGACGGATCTTTTTTTTTACCCTCTTTTGCCTGTCTCCACAAGGTAGGAGTGGCTGATGTGAATATATATGTACCTCCTATACATAATCTAATTTTATATACAGTCCACTGAGTTGCTGCCATAATGTTTATGCTGTGTTATATAACCCTATAACATCTCTAGTTTTATCAGGCTGGCATGAGCAGTGATAAAACCCAATGAGCAGAACTGCTTTATGGCAATATTATATTGTTACATGACTTTCCCATCATTTGTTGAAGTATACTGTATGTCTGCTATCCTTAACTAAACTATATTATAATATATATCAATATCTCATCACATGGGTTGGCAACCTGCAGGTCTTCAGCTTCCTATCCTGTCACTTCCTTTGGCTTTCACAATATTTATTTTATTTATAATTGTTATAATTGTAGGCCTAAAGTAATTCTTACATTCTCCACTTGTAAAAATGTGTAGCCTATACACTGAATTAAAAAAAAAAGTTTGAACATTTCAGCACCTACAGTAAAATGTGCCTTATACATCTACAGCCTGGCATCTTTTCTATAAATTTGGTTACACCTCAGTAGTGTTGGCTAGCCTCTAGTCTCCCTCGCTCGGCTAGCTGTATTGCAAATCCAAAGAAGGAAAAGGTCACGGAGGAAAATAGAGAATTTAATAATGTATGGACAGATATGTTTGCTTTTATAACCAAGACTGCAATGTTTAAGTGCCAAATAATCATAGATAGCCCACTGCAGAGAAGCCACTTGTGGTAAAACATATTAATGAATGCTTATTCAGACCTATTAGTAATGTTGAAAGGCTGTGTTACCGTATTGCAAAGCTCTAATTTGTTTTGTGGCTTCAGACTGTTTTGGGGGTTTTATAGGTTTGCGCCCCCTGTCATGTACCATGATAAAGCATTTCATCCTTTGGCAAAAAAAGGAGCAAAGACAAATTTTATATAGGCTGAAATAAAAATGAGGATAATCTCCTCAACATCCTAAAATTGGCTCAATCACCATATTTTGTAGTTTAATAAATTGCTTTATTTTTTTTGTGCATAAAAGATGTTTTTTTCCTGTTATAGAGTTTTTTGTTATCTGCTGTGAGGGTCAAAGGGACAGAGGGATGTCGTCCTGTAAAGCCCTCTGAGGCAAATTATGATTTGTGATATTAGGCTTTATAAATAAAATTGAACTGAAGTGGACTGAATAATTGATAGAAACTTAGAACAAGATGTATAGTGAACCTCTGGCTGCTGTAGCCTTTATTATTATGAGGTCCAACTTTGAAAGATTGCTGTCGTGACTAAATGGAGTTCTGGTGCTTTTTCAAACATGAGACTTACATGTTAAACTGGCAGCACATTTACGTGATAATGTGCATGTCTGAAGGGAACTTGAGCAGAAAAACATGTAAGGGAAAAGAACATGCGACATGTTCAATGTTTTGTCATGGAAAGGTATTTTTTTGTACAGTACAAGCCAAGGTAGTCCCAGATCTTTCATATATGACATTAGACAAGAACAGGATGGGCTCAGATGTCCAGTATGTAATTCACTCAAAGTTATTAGCTGTTTGTCATTCTATGTGTGTCCGCCTTGAGAAATGTCATATCATTACCTTTATTTCCTTAACTTATTACAGCAATTTGTGGCCTTGAGAGTAATTTGGTGAATTAATACGTGTCTTCACTTTCATCAATAATAGATTCTTCAAGAGAGTCGTGTACTTGTCATGCATAAAAATGAGTACAAATTCAGTTTTTTTAAGTTAAAAATTGAGAGGAGGATTTATTCCATCATAACATGAGATTGTCTAACAAGGCTTACCAATGATTGTCTACAACCATCGTGTGTCATTTTAATGTTTCAGGTCCTCTCAATAATTGAAAACTAGAAAAATCACATTGTATATTCATAAGGACGACCGAGTCTTAGCTCATCATACTGCGCTTTGTTCTTGTAACCCTGTTGTTCATACAGTTCGGGGTCAGCTACACTTTTAACATACAGTTTAATACATAATACAAGCGTACTGCGGAAGTTTAACATGTTTACAACAAATCCTTCAAACTTGCGTGAAGAATTAACTGGGTAGTGATAGCCATTTACTGTGTCGCTGCACCTAACAGTGCAAGGTCTTTGAGTAAAACATTTGTTAGGTCATATCATTATTATACATGCAAATATTCACACCTTTGACTTTATAATTAATCCTCCTTCACATCATGAGTACAGTTAAGTGCAATTCTAATGTGAAATCTAATGGAGCTTATCAAACTACCTCACAATGTGGCCTCTTTCCGACTCTTCAAGGTCAGAACTATCCTGCCTGAGTGACTATACATGTCCCCACCCTGGCACGGCTTCATAATAACTTTATTTTTATGCCCTTTCTTTCCTCTTCTTGCCCCACCCTAACCTTTTGCCTTTTAGTTTCCTCCACAGGGGTTGTGTATTTCTCTTGCTTCACATCCTGCAGCACAACAACATAAATACCCTCAAAGTCAAACACATAGACACCCAGATATAGACATGCACACAAGCATAGTTACAAAGACACACAATGCAGTCCCCCGATGATTGAGAGAGTGTGTCCTTTCTGGTGTTTGGCATTGTCCTTCTTTATTCATATTTATTACCAATAAAATATGAATGACAGAACTCTTGCGGACATTTTCTGTTCCCCTGGTTCCACACGTACCACAAACATGCAAAAAAAAAAAAGAAAAAAGAAAAAAGAAATTGGCCAAAAGTGTGTCCCCCAAACACATGTACACACATTTTTCTGCATTGCTGAAATTTTGATGTGGAAAAAGGCTGTTGGGCTGTTAAAAGACTGTCTAGCAGGAAGGCGGTTTTATCGAGGACAAGCAGGGAGGCACTTGGAACTTACATCAATGTTAAACAAATAAAAATGTAATATTTCAAACAAGACCTTTCCACCAATATTCTGCTGTGGAACAAAGACAGCAAACGTTTGTGTTTTGCAATTCAGTGTTTGGGTGGGTGGATAATGATGCACACTGCACGTTAGTAAGTGCAAAGCAATCTCAGGATAATACAAACCCTGGTTTACTCAGGTCAGAAAAAAGCATATTTATGTTTATGATGTGAAAGTGCACCTGTATTAAGATTAATCAGAGAGGATGCAATGAAATTGCTTTGAATTGAAACCAATTTCTTATTTTATTTAGTAGTTGTATTGGAGGTAAAAGGGCATTAGTGATAGGTTCGTGAATAATTATGAACAATGTTGTGTTTGTTTCTTAGTTGCTAAAATTTCCATATCTAAATGTATTGTTGTTGTGCTTTCAGATTAAACATGAACATTGTACCTTGTGCGAGAATAATTTTGCAAAATATATTTGCTATAGTGCAGGGAGTCATTTGAGTCAATATCAAATATTTTTGCTGTTTGGTTGATTGACAACCTCAAAGATTTATGAAATGCATATCAGACAGGGATAGAGCAATGAACAATTGACTTATTTCCATCGTCATCCCTGGTGCTTACACAGTTTACCAACATGGTAAAAAGTCCCATGGACATCCATAAAAGAAATAATCTCATAACAGAAAACTGTACAGATGTAATTGTTCAAGTAAAAGTGAAACAAAAAACACAATATTATAATTCAATTGGGGAATACTGTCTAGTCTGTGTGTGTCTGTGCCAGCATTTACTTGCCCACTATACTTTGTCTTGAAACACTCTCTCTCTCTATCAAGCCTAACAAGTCAAAAACATTGTTCCAAGGCTTATGTGCACATCATAAACAGTCAAACAAGCATATTCAGTGCAAACATTGTATTCTCACACCATTAATTTCAATTGCTTTTCATAGATAAGTTAAGAACATCCTATAATTCTATTTTTAGCATAGTTTCTTTTTCACAGCTATGTACTGCCTTACACTTTTGATTTCCAAATTTGTCTTATGATTCTATCTTATATTGTATTAAAAAGTCCGAAAGTCCCCCCCATGTGACGCTGAATGTTCACCACCTTACCTTGATGAAGGGAAGTACCATGGTTTACCTTTTTACCCACAAAACATCACACCTAACATGTTTACTGCTGGTAGCAACCTCCATTGCATGCCCAAAACATTACTGCATGTGTGCAACTCTGCTCCTGTCAGCAACACATATGGCACTGCACTGTTTCCACTGTTGCACTGTTGTTTATTAGACAAACTGCCAGCAGACTTTGATGAAATTATTTAAGAAATTTGCTGCCAATCAAACTGACTTTGCAAAACAACTTAAGGAAGAAAGAAAGAAAAAAGAAAGAAGAACAAAAATAAGAATCAGAGAGAAAAACTAAGAAAGGAAGCAAGAATTAGAGAGAAACTGAAGAAAGGCTGCAAGAATTAGAGAGAAACTGAAGAAAGGAAGCAAGAATTAGAGAGAAACTGAAGAAAGGAAGCAAGAATTAGAAAAATGAAGAAAGGAAGCAATAATTAGAGAGAAAACTAAAGAAAGGAAGCAAGAATTAGAAAAATGAAGAAAGGAAGCAGTAATTACAGAGAAAAATGATGAAAGGAAGCAAGAAATGGAGAGAAAAAGCAAAGAAAGAAAAAGAAAGAAAGAAAAAGAAAAAAGAGAGCAAAATGTTTTGTATTTCCAAGGGTTCCACACCTTTTAAAACATTTCCCAATATGTGCTGGAAGACGTCACACCACCATCTGCACTGTGTTTTAATTTTTTTTACCCAACTGAGACACAACTTAGCACAGACTGCTCGGTAATGCAGCTTCTCACAGCACTATTGCAGCCAAATAAAACTAAGAAACAATAAAGGTGGGTGGCCCACTCTTCTTTTAACTTCTGCACACTATGTATCTTTCCCAAGGAACATGATACTGAACTGCTCTGCTCTAAAATGACACATGAAGCCCTCAATACAAGGAGGGAGAGCATAGCTTGCTGCTTAATTCACCCTTTATTCCTTTTCTTAGTGCTCTTTCAGCTGTAAACTCTGGCTTAGAGTTGGCTAATCTCTGAATGTATCTGAAAAACAAAACGACAAAACAATTTTCTAATAACGATTCAAATAATCATTTAAAACATTTCATGAACATGGAAATATATCTACTTGTTTATTTCCTTCTGACACAGTATGTCCCTTGCAGATCATGCCCTTGTATGAGCATCAAAACCACATTACAAACTGGCTGTTAGCTACTTATGGCAACACTGTTAACTTGTGTTGTCAAGTTTTTTAGCAAATAGAAAACCGATAGAACTGGACAACATAGAAGTCATTTGATATACATGTTATTTATCAAACAGGTGCACTGGCCTGGAAGCACAGTTCCCCCTGTCATCTGAGACATAGCTCGCGTGCGATCAGTGAAGTGTGCCTCTCTTTTTCATGCAAATGCATTTAGCATTTAAAGGAGGAATGCACACATAACAGGGGGAGATCTGATAAACATGGTTGACTGCACATTAAGGCTCACCCGATATACAAGGGTCAGTTTTACAAGGAAAATCCTTTGCCTCTAAAAAGCAGGTGCAGATTTGAAATGGTATATTAAAGGAAGGTTGTGGTGGGGGAGATGAAAATTAATAATCCTGCATTCTGCAGAAATCACCATGACAGCAGAAACATGTGTAGGAGAGCTACAGTGAATTATTTAGAAATGAGAGTGACAGCTTCTTAGAAAGAAAAGTAGTGCAGTAATAAAAAGAAACACAATATTGCTGCATTTTTTTTTAACCAAAAAGAAAGTGGAGACTTGTGGCTTTGTGGTCATTTACCCTGAACTTGAACTTGTATCCTCGGAGCTAATGTATTACGGTGATTGCACACTTGACATGTAGTTGCAGTGGCATGTATTTTATAAAGACATTTTATATGTTTTATGACTCCTACTGCATTGGTTTTACAAACCTTGGGATAATTTTATAGTAATAGCTGCCAAACTTATTTCCTCTGAGTTTAATCAGGACTTAGCAAATGGTTTGGAAACTTTAACATTTCATTTAATGGGAGCTCAGCATCACAACATTTTTTCAGAGGGGGGGGCGGCGACTTGATTTCTTTCATGATTTATTACCCCATAGCATCCAAATTTCATCACTGAACTGCATCTTTGGAGATCTTGTTTATATGCAGAGTGCACCTAAAAGACAGTCCCAGTTACTGATAATTAGCTACTGCTTTAGTAAATCAGACGCTAATTTCATGTAGATTGCGAGCGCAAATATGTACATAAATCTGGCCCTGACACTCAGAGTTTGGGACTGGGTATTATGGGGATTAACAAACCAAAAAAAAACATCAAATGAAGAAAAAAATGCTGTTAGACCACTAAGAGTAGGAACTTTTGTAGAAAACTGGGTGGCAAGACATTGCAGTCATATGCCTCCTCAGTGGCTCTGTTGCAGCACACAAAAGAAATTATGACGTACTATATTATTCAACCTTGAGACTGCAGAGAGCTTACAGCCAACTGTTATCTCATATAATGCAATGGAATAAGTTTGTAGGTGAAATGTTAATGTGAATCTTGACTTTTTCTCTTGCTCAAGAAACTTGCAGTAAAGCAAATGTTAATTGTAAAATAACTTGATTAGGTACAAGCATTGTGGAGGTTAGGTCACCATAGCGTGATCAGAGGATGATGATGATGGTCTGACTTTTTACTGACATGGTATAGTTTGTTTAAAAACATATTTCCACTTCAGCTGATCCCTCTCCATTAGCTCACCACTCCAATTGCATTTATTGCTGGCAAGCCTTTTTGTTTTGTTATTTTTTTAATATAATGACTCCACCAGTATCCAGGTTCCAATTATATAATTTAATGTTCAGCTCTCACATTGCACTGAACACTTGTCAGTTTTACACAGAGGTTATTATTTGTGAAAACAGCCGGTTACTGGTTAAAAAATAAATAAAATAGAAAAACAAATGAGATAAAATATATATGAAACAACAGTAGAAGATGTACTAAAAAGCTACACAAAGATAAGAGGCTTTGTATGATGGATATAACAGTTGTTGCCTTAAAGTGATGCTTCACCCAAATAGATTTGTGAATGTAACATCTTGGCAAAAAAAAAAAAGGAGTGCAAGGAATGTGTTTAACATACGAATGGACAGCAGAAAAGCAGGTCATGCTGCAAAAAATTAAGAATTTTCAGATGTTTTTTCGTCCGCAGTGAAAACTGGTTATCAATAAAAATTTATTGAAACCGACTGAATTCATTATGGTTTTTCATGAGGAAATGCTCAAAGCCCCACTTCAAGCCCACAAAGACTGAGTGTTGGTTATTCAAAAGACAGATTTTGGTTGAAGTATCACTTTAAGATATTTTGGGGAAACAAGGCCCACATAACCGCGAGCCTGATTTGTTTTGTCATCTAGAGACACTGTATAGAGCTGCTTCATTGGCGATGGTTAAAAGAATGAAATTGTGGACTGATAGATTTAAGCAATTACACCCACCCGAGATTTATTTAATAGGAGTTAGGGCTAACATTGTTGAACCAAAAAATGTGCTTACATCCGAGGAAAATCACTCTGGGTTGTGTTACACAGTGCACAAAGACGTTCTCTGATTCATTGTCACTGAAGCAGCTTGAGGGCCTCTTAATGCCAGCTCCCATTGGAGCACAGGGCGTGTTGTTTCAAGCTTTGATGGAGGCATCGTTTTCACTATTCTAGATTTAACTATAGCCATGAAAATAAAAACATTCTTGGACAAGACTAATTTGCTGCTTAAAGGCAAATTCCTACAATATAGGAAGCATGTTAAGATGAGCACAAACAAAAGCTGCTTATGTTTTATTGTGGTAAAACAGCTATTGGATGCTCTTTTACCACAAAAAAATATTTTTGAAGAAATAATACCCTTGGCAGGATACTGGTGAATTATGCTCCTGAATAATATTACATTATTAAGACCTTGCATTTTTCAGATTTGTGGGAATATTAGCATAAATGCTAACACAGAGGGAAACAGTTACCCCTCATGACATCTCTTTTGGAATCTTATCGCAAGCGTCAGCGGATATGATTTTAAGCACAAATGCAAATCCTGTGAGACAGCCGAAACACTCACTGACCCAAAGTTCTCCAGCTATGTTGACCATTTTGGAAGCAGCGGCACAGCAGCACACTCTGGCTCCTAGTAATGTTAGCTCTGATGCTAACTCCAGGGAAAGTTAGTAGTGTAATCTTGTCCCATTGGTTGGAACTGACACTAATTTCCTGGGACAGGAGTGTAGCGGTGTGTGATTTAGCGGCGTATGCTAAGTGCTGCTGGAGCTGCAGGCTAGTCTGTGGGCACCAGGGCAGAGAGAGCAAGCTGGGAAAGTACTGACTTGACTAACTGGCCTGATTAGACCGGGTGTGAGATGACATGGATCAGATACACAAACTAACCCAGCTGTAAAGACAGATTGGCAGAGTTAGAGAAAGAGAGTAAAAAAAAAAGAAAGAAAGAAATACATTGAGATAAAAATGATTAGCATACATGGATGCAAAGTTGGAAAAGGAGGAGCGAGCAGGATGAAGAGATATAGAGACAGTGGGTTAATTTTGTGGACGTGATGTTTCCTCCTGGGGTGTTTTTCAGCTCTGCTGGACTGTGGTGGTGTAAGAAATTGGCTGAGATGCAACGTAGCATTCACATCATGGTTTCATTAGCTCTCATTCAGCCCAAGGCATTTCACACTGCATTTCCTCTACTCATCTGCTTCTCTTAGATCTGCTCACATTACAGGAAAAGGTAACAAGGAGTAAGCTCAAGCGGGAACAGGAGCTTAAACTCCTCTGTATTAAACTGGAATTTAGTTAGGATATAGAGTTGAAAGAAACGTTATTTTTCATCTGGGTGAATGTTATTGATTGATGCAGACACTTGTGTGCCTTTAGCGATCTGGAATGTTTCCCCTCATACCCCCATGACTGGGGTAAATCAGATTACATTTATTTCAGGATTATTTTATCCATTAATAGCTGGCACTTTACTTTGAACATTGCCTACAGGCATAGATTATGTTCAAATAAAGGCAGACACTGGAAGAGAGATTTAGGACGTCTCATGAAGCCCGATTAGCACTTTAGCAAAAATAAAGTTGGGATTTAACCCTGCTCTCCTAATGGGTGCCCACTTTAAAACTATATTAAGTGATTTTTGAACAGTAGAGGACAGAAAGAGGACAGTAAACTCCCAGCTCCAGTTTGTGTCTATCATATAATCTTTGGTTTTGCACTTGAGACTTGTACTAATAATTAGATTCAGGTCACGTTTCTGAGTCACACTGTTTTTTATCAAAGATAAATACAAGCCGCTCTTTGAGAAACCCTGCGAGTCGTTTTACAGCACTTACTGTGTTTTTCAAGACATGCCCAGAATACACAAGTCTCTTAAATCCAGATGATCCGAAATAAATTCTGTCCACAACACGGTAAAGTCGATTTTGAACTCTTTTCACAAGGTGTGACTCAACTTCTTTCAAACAAACAAAGATAGCAAGAAGTGGGAGTTCTTGCTTGTCTTGTAGGACTGACAGAAAATATGAACACACAGAAATATGAAATAGTAGAGAAAAATACCCCCACAATTTTTAGATAAACAAAAAAAACCTTTTTTCTGTTTCATTTCTGCAACAAATGACATTTGATCTTGTTTGTTTTTCTTGTAGCTTATTAAAACGCCGTCCTCTTATCATTATGCATGTACTGATAGGTGATGTGTTATCAACCCCTCTGCGTAAACACACCTTGTAGGATTAGAAAGCCCCACTTTATAAACACCTTATAGGCTGGTTATCCAAGATTTAAAAAAAACTGATAAGATTTAAGCAGCTCATAATATAAGGATGTATGAGTTGTTTTGTTATTTTTACTATGTTTTATTTTTACTTCAACATTTATTATTCGTCCAGTCTTTATAATAAAATGTACAATGGGTACTTAAACAAGATGACAGACGGAAAGGCAAAAAAGAATAAATGATTAAAAACACTCCAAGACAAAAGAAAAGACAAGATGGGGTACTGGTGGGGTATGAGTTCCCCTGAATTCCCCTATTGCATAATCCTCATTGTAGGATTTCTCCTCTTTAAATATTTGAGTCTTTGCTGCCTTATTGCATATGTGATCTGTGTCCTCTCAGCCAGTTTCCATACCTTTTGAATTCAGATGTCCTCATATCAGTACTTTTTACCTTTACTTAGAGTGTCTCAGTAATGAGTCCTAAAACTCATCCAAAAACTCGTATCAAAGTCAATCGGTCTTTGAATGGGTTTTTGGTTAGAAGCCTGAAATAAGGTCTGTGCTCACAACCTTAGGAGACTTTCATGTTTTGTTCTGCGTCACAAAATACATCAGTAAATGCCCCACTCACAAACTTTGAAGCTTTTTTGTGTCTTAAAAAAGGTGTTTGCTAACAAGTGGCTAAATGAGACTACAGAATGTCATCATACCAAACTGCACCAAACATGGCTTTACAGCCTCGTTGTGTTAGCAATGTTAAGATCAGGCTAATATAGTGTAGTAACTGATAGCCTAACATTAGCGTTTTACTTCCAGCAACAACATTTAGGCCTTGAAAATCATTAACATAGTGTTCATTTGTGGAGATTATATTGCTAAATAAAATGTGTTAGTATCAGAGGCTTTTGTTTGCCACAGAGCTTATCTTCTACAGAAATCCAAAACCCAATGGAAAACCCCATAGGCTTTTTTATGAGGGAACCAGAGCAAATATAAGTTCTGCATCTGCCTACAGAAAAATGTCATCCCTGGGGCACTCTATTGTAAACATATAACCACCTGAGAACATGGTTGCAACAGCAGAAACCGGATACCAACCTTGTATTTAGTCTTCCTCCTGAGCCACAGCCACCCGACATACAGTATGTCTCACCTGCATCTGCATCGATAGGCTGACAGACGTATTTGTAAAATATGCCCACGATTGTAATTATCTGGTTTTGACAGGCAAACTTTCACAGTTTCTTCACGAGACATTTCTGTTGGTTAAATTTTTGGTGTTTATGTGTTTTCAGGGTATGATGGGTGTAGTGGGCTGGATGTTGCTCCTACTCTCCCAGATGATGATGCCTGTGGCGTCCCAGAAGCCTCCAGGTCTCAGTGTGGGTGTGATCATGGGCCAGACGCGCCACATTTCTGATCAGGAGCTCCGCCCACCTCGGCGCCCTGACGATGCCCTTGACGTCAATGTGGTGATATTGAGGATCAACCAGACAGACCCAAAGTCTGTGATTACACAGGTGATTAATCCTTCGTACATTTACCACTATCACACACATACACCTGCTGTGTATAACAAACATGCAGTCTTGTTTGACACCTGAGTTTGTTTCACTGTGTCCCAAGGTGTGTGAGCTTCTGACTCGCACTCGTCTCCATGGCCTTGTGTTTGCCGATGGTACCGATCAGGAGGCCATTGCCCAGATCCTTGACTTCCTCTCCGTTCAGACGCAACTTCCAGTCCTGGGAGTCCACGGAGGCTCCTCTATGATTATGGCTGACAAGGTGAGTGACCGTGACACACAAAACACACTCCTGCTTTTTCTTTTTTGGATACACTGTGTTTGTGTTTTGGAGATTAGGGAGTTGTAATCCCTATTTCTGATTGTGATTCTCCTCTCAGTGACCTTAACAGTTTGAGCTATAATGCTTTCTCACCTACACTTCTGTCAGATGTGCTGTCATGTTAGCAATTAGGTCTCAAGTCAGGTAAATTTTATTTGTTGCAAAATACCACTTTTCATATAGAGCAGGTCTAGACCAGTTCCCCCAGACACTTATTTTCATTGACAGACTTGATATTTAGAAAGTCACTCAACATGAAATGAATTTCACAGTTTAACATAATCCACTACACTACAGCATGAAAAATGACAAGCTCCATAAATCAGACAATATATATTTATTATACTTTATAAAGTGCCCATTCTGGAGATATTGTGCATATTTTCGGCTGGTGGGGATATGTTTCATTATGCTTTCTATGAGTTACTTGAAAGGATCAGTGTGTGGGATTAAGTGTCAAATTTGCAGATTGCAACCAGCTGAAACTTCTCCCATGTTTCGAGTGTGAACTCCCAGTTAGGATTCCTTCAGTGTTCATTGTTCAGGAGTTTTGAGGTCTCTTCTCCAAAACCAGAGAACCAGTGATTTATAGCAGTAAAAACACTGGATAAATCAGTTTCATGTTAAAAAAACAGTGTTTCTGGCGCTGTGGAGAGGCTGTTAGCTGTGGTGGCTGATGCAAAAACATTAAAACGTGGATGGCCCTATCTTGAGCCAGTGTTTTGTTTGTACGTTCTGGGCTACTGTAGGTTATACAACATGGCGATCTCTGTGGAAAATTACCCAAGCCGTATGCAAATATAAATGTCTCATTTTAAGGTAACTAGTACACAATGATTCTTATGTCAGAAAAAAAACATTATTATTATAATATATTCCATTTCTGCCAATATATTCCCCTTAAACCTACACTGTAGACTTTTAAGCTTTTTCAAATGGATGTTTAATGGATATTTCAAGGTTGTAGGAGTAAAGAATAGACATGGTTCACTTACACCACACATAAACTGTCCGAGGATGTTGAAGTGAGCGTGTTGTACATTTGAAAATGAAACACTAGAAGGTTTTGGGAAGCTTGTTTGTGCCATCACTGCTGTTCTGTTGGTTTATTTTTAGTTTAAGTACAGAGGAGAAACACTGCCGACGCACTGGATTGATGGCTGACATAACCCTATGTATGTTTATCTAAATTAGATTTTTAAAGGTTACATAGTGCACATTTAAAAGTACAATATTCAGAAGGTCAGTTGAAGTCTTTGCATAGAACATTCAGCGTTCTCTGGTACGTCATTTTTAGAACAGATGATCAAGCATTGTTTAAATATGTAATAATGCATTTTCTGCTTGGTCTGAAACTGGGCTATGCAAAGCCAAAAAAAAAAAAAGAATCACGTATCACGTCTACTGCACTCAGTGGGATGCCAGAAAAATAGATTCTCAGTTTTTAAAAGAAAAAAGAGAAGCTATCCTTTAAGATTGGATTTTTGTTTTATTTTGGTGTGATGCTCAGTGCAAAGTTAGGGGATGTACATCTCTTTCTTAGTTGAATTCTCTCTCTGGTACTGACTCTGTAGACCTCACTAACTGACAGACAGCCTGAAAAGGCTTTGATAAAAACACAACTGGTTCTTTAGCTTTTAAATCTCTCAGGGCACAGCAGCCAAAACACAGGAACCAATAACTGCAGCAATACGGCGGCCTTTTGAAGTTGTAGTTGATGGGGGAGGCAGTGTGAGTGTGAGAAAAGACAAAAAAGAAACAGCAAAAGGTAAGAGAGATGGTAAGAGTTGGCTTGAAGGTTATGGGAGTTAGGCTGCAACATGAAGGTCACTGGCTTGAACCTCCCACTGAGAATATAATGATAGGGAAAATAAATAAATTGTGTTTTTCCCACCTTCAATCGCTGCCGTTGATGTGCCATTAAACGAGGTACTTAACCCCCGACTGCTCTAATTGAGCTGCTCAGTGGCCAAAAGTACAAGAGTGCAGTCATTCTCGGCGGCTCCCAGGTGTGAGTGTGAGTGTGTGAAGCCTGTAACTAACCAGCCCCCCCGCAACTCTTCCTGCAGGCCTGTCCTGTAAATATAAAAGTCTTCCTGCCTGGTTTAAATTAAGGCCAAAAGCAGCCCACTGGCAGGCAGGTACGGAGGCTCAGTGAGTCAGCAAATCATTTGAAAAAGCATTGTTGGTGTATTGCTATTTCTTCTGAAGTTCTGATGTGTGTGGTCGTTGTAGTTCTCATTTATCTGCCCCTACCAGAAGGACAGAGTTCAAATATGTGTGGAGACGGTTTGAGAGAATATTGATGATTTTCCTCCCCTGGGTCTATGTTTGAATAATTCTGTCTTTCCTTTTTTTAAAGTTACTGCAACTAAGGGTTTCTTTCATTATCTGTTGATTACTTCTGGATTAATCAATAGCTTTTTTGCATATGACGTCATACATCGATGCGCTGTCCAGATGGAGGGCAGGCAGCTGGAGGCAAAGACTGCCAACACTGAACAAATGCCTGTGATTTGAGCTGGTATGGCTGTTCCAATCGCAGAAATTTTGAAAAGACCCAAAACAAAACGAGGGCCACTATTAGTCCCAAAAATAGACGGAGGTAAAGGAGAAAAGTTAAACAAACAAAAAGAAATTTCCTCCAAAAATATGAGAACTGCTGGTTCTCTGAAGAAAATATAACTGTAATGTGATGAATCAAAAACCCTTAATACATGAGCTCATGGAGAGAAGACACACAGTAGTCCTCTGTTGACAGTTCGGCTTGGACTGACTTATATACCTGGACGTCTTACACTACCACCACAAGGAACAAGATCTTAATGAACATTCCACATAAACAATAAAACAATAAAACAATGAACTGATAGAAAAAACAGCACCCCTTTAGGGCAAACAGATAACCAAAAAGTGATAAACAACACCAGGTGGGAACATCTCAAAAGGACAATTACTGCACCATAAAATCTTATAGACAGGATGTACAGCTGCTCCTATCACAGAGATCAAACTTGCCTAAAAATCTCTCTCACACTGAAAACAAATGGCAGATGTATACCAAAAACCTCCATCTTCAGTCTGGAGGAGTGGAGTCAACAAATGTCAAACATTAACATTAATGACTTGTGTAAACATACCTCAAGTTGGATGCAATTGCAATGTGCTGTCACATCTTCTCTGTATTTTTAGCAATGACCCAAGAATTTTACCAGATCTCTGGGTGACGTTGACGTAGTAGATAGGAAATAGTAGCTAGAGTTACTTTAGCCTGACAGTAGTAAACCAATGTACAGAGCTGAAATTCAAAAGACAGTTATTTTCAAGCACATATAGGCCCTGTTACCCAATACAAAATTGTCAATTCTTTGCACTCAGTTTGACATTGCATCCACCCTAACAAATTTCTGTGAGGGAGGGGGCGTTCTATTTCTGCTAACCATCACTAGAGACCAATGTATCCACCTCAGTCATTTTAACTCCCCCGTGATGCCTAGCAACACCAACATACCTGTTCGTCCAAGCTTTTAAGAGTGGAGCAACGAGTAAGAAAACAACTGCATGACGATAGTATTGGTCCCACCTGCAGCGCTGATTGGTCAATTGAGTCCCACTGCGGCGCTCATGTGTTGTTTTTATTTTAACCGAGAAGCAGCTGTTTCATGTCACGATGCCTGATGAATTAGTCAACTCCAATTCAGTGGAGTAGTCTTATTCATAGGTCTGGACACAGGCAAAGGCATTTATTCACCCAGCCAAATACAAGACAGCAGTCATTTTCGTTGTGGACCAAACCGCACACAAAATGGTTATAGTCCACTGGATTCTTGTGCGCTGTTACTGGCTCACAGTCTAACACTAGTTGGAGGTTGGAAGTGCAGAAGACAACCATCATGTCCACAGCAGGCAAATCATTTAATTGTGAGAAAAATCACTTTTTATTTATTCGGTGTGATCACATCAAACGTGGGTATCTTCAACCTTTTTATGTAATCATGTTCATTTGTTTCCAATTCACAGTATGTGTATTCATCACATCCTGCCCTCGATCTGAATTACACGCATGATAATACTCACATGATTGCAAACGAGCCGTTACCTTTTTTAGTCCATAAAATGCTACAAAGTAGTGAAAACTGCTCACAGAAGATAAAGTGTAAGAATCAACTACAAGAAACATATTTACTTATCTCAGAAACGCCACACAGGCTGCATTATTCACCTTTATTGAGAAACTACGTGGGCTTAAACTCTCCTCAATCTAATAAATGTTATTTAGAAGATCCAAAAGTGACATCTTCAAATTGCTTTTTTTTTTGTTTGTTTGTTTTGTCTGATCAGCACTTCAAAAACTAAAATATTCAATATAAAACAGATGAAACAGCAAATTGTTACACCTGAAAAGCTGCAAACAGAAGATGTTTGGGGTTTTTTTTCTTGATAAATGACTGAAAGGATAAATTGATAATCAAAATTGTGGCAATTGTTTTTCTGTTGATTGACTAATGGATTCATCAGTGAGTCGTGTCAGCACCAGTCGTGAAGCTGTGTTGTAACATGCTCCTATCTTGCCTGGTGACAGAGCCAAACGAGACCATTATGGAGGTGACGAGGACTCTCAGTGAGGTTGACACATGTGCTTGACACACTGTGGGGGTGATCTCATCACACTGACCTTGCTCTGCTCTCAGCTATGTTAGCACTCAATGACTTCAGAATATAATTCGCACGTAAACGACAATGGTGCGAGTCGTTAGCAAAATATGATTGTCTGCGTTTTTTTTTTTTTTTTATTCAATGTTAAAAATCTGGCTTCATGTAATACTTCTCGGCTGTGCATCTGTTGCTTTCATACCTGCTACAGTGATGTAGTTCTGATCTGGAGGATGGAGAGAAATCCCAGTGGGCTGGTAACAATTCAGCCTGATTACTGTGGGCTAACAAACAATACTGTGCTCTCTGCAGCCCGAGCAGGCAGAACCACATGCTCTCCGTCTCCACATACACACACGTGCTTTTTTTTTCTCTTAATGTTGCAATCAAGTCTATAGAGTAGAATTGAAAAAGGAGCGGCTCATCCCGGTTACCTTGGTTATCCTGGCTCAGCACAGTAGTAGTCTACACATGATGTTTTATATGGAGAGAGAAAAAAACAGCAAGAAGAAGATGGTGCCAAGAAAATACAGAAAAAGAACTCCAGCAGGCAGGCAAGTGCTCTAAAATAATGGATATACGTGGAGGTGGGCAGTGCAAGTGTGAAATACTTGGTGTTAAAGCAGCGTTAAGCTGCCAAGATGCAAACTTAACTGTCATGATTATGTCACATTTCATGTAAAGGCTTTCTCCAGGTTGTCATTTCTATCAGTAGCTGGCCGCAGAGCCATCATACTCAATCACATAAACAGGAGCAGGCATTGCAGGCATCCCTGAAAACTGTGATAAACAAGCTTGTGGGGACCAGTAACTTACTGCAACGATTCCTCAGGTTTTAGAAGGGGCAGGTATTATTTGTCAAGATTTCCTTGTGTTTACACACAGCGTGATTTCTGAGCTCATTTATAATTTGTTTTTCCCAGAAACTAGAATATTTCTTTGCTGCTTTCCAGTGGAGGATAAATGTCTTCATTTCAAGTGGGGTCAAACACGAGCGTTTGTTGCTTAGTGATGTGTGGTTTGGTTTCCAATTACCAGGACTGGACTTGGCTTTTGTGTTGCCCTAGTCGAGATTTTGCCTCTGGATCCACTTCTTAGCTGTCTAATCATTTCTCCACCTTATCAACTCTACCAGTAACAGTGGTTTCATAATATTGCACAAAAGAATGAAGATGTATTTGTAATGAATACACACCATGTAACAAGAAGCTTCACGCCTGGGGAATACTTAAGCAGTTCCCTCCCAATACAGACCCTCACCATTACTACCTTACATGATCATTTATCTCCTGGGCTGAAATTAAGTCCCACTCATCCGCTGCCTGCTGTACATCAAACTGCAGTTTACATGAAGTAGACCCCAGACCCCCATATAAACAGCTTTCACAGATGTTTAACATGAACAGTCTCGGGGAAAAACCATCTTCTTTCAAGCTCTGTGTGCAAACGTCCTCAGATTACTTTACAACATGCAGATCCACACATAGTAATTGTGTTAGGAATAAACCAGTGAATGAATAAAACAAAGAATAAGCTTATAAATAATAACCTACAGGCATAAGTGGGCTTTGTTTATTGTGTGTAATTTAAAATGAAGCATTGATCTACAAGCCAGGGGCAAACCTTATTGACATTGTTTTTGCATCCCAGTGTTTGTTTTATTTCTACACTGTACTTCCCCTTGTACCTCTGCCAGCATCAGCAATGTCCAAAATAAATTCCACCCCAATTGGACTGGCCCTAACAAATCAAAGAATCATTTGTGTTGTGCCAAACCCATTATTTCTTGTCCCTAAATGAAAAGAAAAGGATCGA
The DNA here is from genome assembly GCF_026936395.1 of Plectropomus leopardus. Lineage (NCBI taxonomy): Eukaryota > Metazoa > Chordata > Actinopteri > Perciformes > Serranidae > Plectropomus > Plectropomus leopardus. The sequence continues at coordinate 19,332,362 of NC_142178.1, forward strand.
TGTCACAACAGGTCGGACCTCTCTTTCTGTCTCTCTCTCTCTCTCTCTCTCTCTCTCCCACTCTTTCAATCATCGGCCGGTCTCTGCCTCCCTGATAATGCATGTCAGTGTGGAGCAGTGAGGAATAATCTAGAAGTTGGATATGGTGTGCTCTGAGAAGAGAGACACGTTTAGGGAACACAGAATTGATGTGGAGAGAGGGCATGTGTAAGCCCAGGAGAGGAACAGGATTAGTTTGGAATGTTGTACTTCCATTACGGAGGGACCGCTTTGGGAAATAAGAAATGTTGTTGGCTTTACCTCACCCCCTCACCCCCTCACCCCCTCACCCCCTCAACCCCCTCTGCCATCATCATGCTCACTCATTCCCCGCCAACCTTGTTCATCTCATCTTTTGACTTCCTTCTTCTTGGTGTGTGGGCGATAGAGGGTGGGGGTAGGGGGTCACGGTGCGTAGCGTAAGAACACGAACATGCTGAAATGGAAGGTTGTGAATTAAACATGCGTGTTCTTTCTGCTCTGCCACTGTGGTGGGATGCAACCCTTGGTGTCTGTGTATTTGCATGTGTGTGTGTGTGGCTGTGTGTGTCCCAGCCTGGGATGTCCCATATCAGTAGGGGCCATTTGCCCAGGTTCTCTGCTGAGTCGCTTTAATATTTAACACCTGCTCCCCTCACCTGCTGTCACTCGCTGAAGATACACCGCTGTGTCATTCACTCACTAAGTCCTTCGCCCACTTTCACCTCTTTTTTCTCCTGCTCTTCAGCTCTTACTTCCTCTTTGTCTCATTCAGCCCAGTTTCCATCTTTCTCCTCCACATATCCTTCGTTCCCATCTCTTCATTTTGTTCCTGTCTTCTTCTGTCTTCTCCAGCTCTTGCATCCACCGTTGTTATTCTCTGGCGGCTCGGGTTGTGAGAGGAACAGCCAGCTACATTAGAAGGCTTTGGGAAAATCTCGCTAGCCTTGAACCCCTGTGACGCAAGATTAGATGATGGGTTTGTGAGTCTGCGTGAGAGAGAAAGAAATAGAAAGAGAGAGGGAGGGATGGAAAAAGAAAGAAGCTGGGTTAATATGGTTACTATGGTGACTAAACCACACTACACATTTAGTTCTGGTCTGCCTGCTGCTGAGGTTCCCTGGCTGCGTTCACGCCGCAGTTATACATGCCCAGTTCCTCCTGGCTTAGCTGGGCACCACTCTGAACACAACTGGCTGCTGATGAGAAAGCCAGTGAGAGATCATGTCCTTGTCACTGCTCAAGCAACTCCAACTACCTCCACACTAAGATGGCTAGTTTTGAAATGCTGTTTATGTGTTAAAATGTTGCCAGTCCACACTGGCATTTTTTGGTTTTATTGAGTTTTTTTTCGACACTGAAATGCCTGAAAACTAGGGAAATAATTAGATCTTTCTTTAAAAAAGGCTTCAGACAACTGCTGGCTTATCTTAGAGAATATCTTCAAAATTGTATAATATCTTTGTTTTTTTAATTTGTATAAAACTGAAGTGTAATAATAGCCAAGTTGTTTCTTGGGGTCTTTTTTTAAACAAAACTATAGACTATAGAGTGTCCTTGCCTTGAGTACTAAAACTTAAAATTAGTTAGCATTGCAGCACCTCCAGTTCCTTTGTCTTCCTGGGTTTTTGGCTAGAAGCCTGAAATAAAGTCTGTGAGACTTTCTGTTTTTGACATTTTGTTTTACGACACAGCATACATCAGTAAATACCCCACGAAAACTTTGAAGCTTTTATGTGTCTTAAAAAGGCAGTCGCTAACAAGTGGCTAAAGGAGACTCCAGAACGTATTCACGCCATACCAAACTTGTAGTGGTGAGGCAACCGTAGTGTAGTTCATATATGGCCTAATATTAGCTTTCTACTTATAGCAATTGGATTTGGACTTCGAAAACCCTAAAAGTGCTATTAATTTGTGGAGATCATCTTGCTAAACAAAATGTCTGTCATAAACGTTTGTTTTGCACTGACCTTATTTTCTGCAAAAATTCAAAATACAATGGAAAAATCCCACAGGCTTTTGGACGAGGGAACCAGGGTGACAGGAACTTCTGCATGGGCCTACAGAAAAATGTCATCCCTTGGGCACTCTATTTCTTGACCAAGTATAGTGACGTTGCTAGGCAGCCAGGACATGTTTTAATGAGAACACCTGTAGACCGAAATGTTTGTTTACAGTAACTTCTAGGAAAAAAAAAACCTGATCACGTACATAAAATGAAACAGCACTGATAAAACGTTTGTAGCCACATAAAAAGGGTCCAGCAAAACAGAATCAATATCACTGTAATGTACGATATATTTACAGTATTTTCACTGTTTTACCTTGCCTTCAGACAGTCATTTCCAAAAGGCTGAAGTTGTTAACTTAAAGCCACACTCCACTGACAAAAACAGTGATTTTACTTTTCAGAATGTGGGTGTAATTGGTCCTCCCTTGATCAGTTAGTGTGTAAGGTAAAGCTGAGAAAATATTCCAAATATAACATGCACTCAAACTGAAACTAAAAATACCTTTTGCTGCGGCCCCTTTCAACAGCAGTGCATTGTTTAGCTTCTGTGCTGGTAATTTTGGTTCATCAAAGAAGTTACCAAAGCAGCACAATACAAGAAACGTCTAGTCAGACCACGGTGCATAACTGTACATTTTTGAAAGTCAAAGTTACGTCCGAAAAAAATAAATAGAAATACATAAGTTTGCAGATTTCTCTTTCCACCACAATAGTCATTAATTGCCATTTGTCTTGCCTGAAGTGATTGTTGTTGTTAACGCGACGGCATGGTGATTTGGTCCATACAAAACGATCAGATGTACTGACACTTCTGTGCATTAATGCCAGTGATCAAGCTGGTACCACAACACTTTTTTTTCTTCCAAAAACACGACTTTCTCTGTCTGCTCTACAAATGCATAGCAGGACCTTTGCAAATGTTTCTATCTTGGAGACTGTCAGTTTTGTGAGAAAATATATCAACAGCACAAAATATACAGAAAAAGACTGTTTTAAAATATGGTCGCCGTAGTGTGAAATTATTCTCCTGCTGGTAGGTCGAAACTACATTAGTTTGAGGGGGGTGAGAAAAATGCAGATAATACAGTTTAAAGCTGACCCATATTGTGGGTCATATGGCGGTTACCCTCAAAACAGCCTGCATTATACTGTGTACATGAATATCACATAGACTTGATGAACAGACATTGACTTAACCTAAATGCACAATGAAATCTCCATCTGTAGTGGAAGCAAACATCTGCCAAGTTAGCTCTCAGCTAACTGGTACAGCACATCAAAGAGCATCTTTTATGTAATATTATGCATTATCCCACAGAAAGAAATGAAACAAAAACTAATAAAAAAAAAGAGATACTAATATGTAGACACTATCAGTTTATTACGATATAGCATTTTACTGTTTTAACATCAACATTATTAAATAAATGAACTTAATGTATTTCCTGTTGCAAATGCTGATGTGTGTGGCTGTCAAAATTAAAAACGTTAATGTATAATGGAAAGAGCTAAAAGTAGAGTTTCATCAGCATATACATGTATTTAAAAATTGAGCCTAAAGGAATTTTAAAATATCTGTTTACCAGATTTTCATCTCATTTTCAAGCCAATTCTCACTTTTAAATGCCACCGCTTTGTAAGCGATGTCACAAAAGTGCTCCTCTTGTAGCAGTATGATATGCATCAGGTGGCAGTTTGTAACTGCCACTGCCATAATATAAAGAGCTAGACAGCACCTATAGGGCGAATGAAAAGGGAGAAGGATGGGTCCAACAAATCTTGGACTGTCACCTGTGAGCCTGCTGTATGCTTCCCATGTGAATCTCTGCACAACTATGATGGTTTTTCAAATTCAACATTCATCCTGTGCTTCCTAAATTTGACCATGTGCTTTTGTTGCACAAGGAAATAAACTGCTCATCGTTATTCTGAAATTGTCAAATACCGCCTCTTTGTCAGTGCCTTCAGCATAAGATCCTGACACCAAAAGCCACCTTTCACATCTGCATGATACGCTGCTGAATGGCATCACTTGAAAATGCAGCAGGATGGAACCTGTCGTATGTACATGTACACGCGGCAGGACAGCGTCAGGTTGAAACACTGCCAGTAATGATGAATATAAGTAGCGCGACGGTGGCGGAGGAGCGGAGGAGGGGCGTAGAGCTCCAGTAACCTCTAGACTTTCTTGCAGGAGTCTGGTGTTGATTCCCATCTGAATGTAACGTTTTCTTTCTACACCTTACCATGTGCCTCCTTTCCTTAATCATAACCATCCATACCAGCAAACGCATTTTGCATGTGTTTATGTCCCGGCGTTGGTTGCTGGTTTTGGTTAAGCTGTATATATACAGCCATTTGCTTGTGCTGACACCATGGTAGTGGCATCGTGGCACGTAAATAGTAGATGCAGAGGGATACCTAGAGCTGAATATGTAGACGCAAACGTACACTGCAAAGCCGCGATATATGACGACTTGGAATAAGATTGTGTTGAAATAAACGTACATACAGAATGTTTTACCTTCATTGTGGAGGGATTTTGAAAGAAACTGCATGCTTGTTATGAGCAGAAACTGTTTTGTGGAAAAGACGCAATTCATATAAAGCACAATAGAATCGCTGTCACCGAACGTCAACAACAGACGCAGGAGGGTACCAAGCCTCTCATACTTAGACGTGACAGCCCGCTGACAAGTCGATGGTACTTTACAAGTTGTGATGAGAACGTGTTGCATTTTCATGTATAAATTTGGAAATTGTGTCCTTTTTACCAGAGAGTGTAAATTAAGCCTTTGTAGATGACACTCCAAAGAGAAACTCTGAAAACACAATTTTTAATTTGTTTTAATTTGTGGTTCCTCTCCAGTGTGTTAATGGGGAACGACTTGAAACAAAGAAACAAAATAAAAACATGTAAAACAGAAGCCGATCTATGCCTTGGTTGTGTAACAGTATGTGTACTTTTGGTTGTGGCTTTATAGAGGTTACCACTCAGAAGGACGACAGATTTGTAGCATCACTTCTCATCATGTTGTCTTGTTGTGGAGTTGTTTTCATCTTTGGAGGGCAATTGAAATCTTCGCTGTAGCTTTGAGACAGTCACTCCTCATCAGCCCTTTTTAACTTTGAGTGCTTTTCATCTTTGGGCGGTGACGTTCACTCTACTTTTGGCTCGCAGACAGTCAAGTCATTCACTTTCTCTTTTTCTTCTATTTTCTGTTGATGAAGTTTGCATTCTGTAGGTTGCCTTCTCATCTTCCTCATTAACAGTGATCAGTAACACTGCTAATTGTAACCTTCTCAGCTGTTTAAAAAAAAAAAGAAATTATTTTTGTTGCTGGATTGCCGTTGCATACTTGATAGAAGAAAATAGCTTGCCTTGGTTAGAGGCATTATCACTTATAAGCCTGTAACCGCCTAACAGATGATTGACAAGACCTCGAAGATTTATTAAAGTTCAGTCATAAGATTTTGTTTCTCAAAATATTTAAACACATTGAAGTAAAACACTGGCTCTCCGTTGACAAGATTACTGCTCTAAAAAGATGAAAAATATCCAGTATTTTAAGTAAACGATTGCCCGATTGAATCATATTTCACTGGAGCAGACCTCCTGTGAGCGACGAAATGCCAAGGAAAGTACAAATTCAAGCAGAAGGCAACTGAGGAACAGCAGTAAGATAACAAAAACCCTGCAAAAAAAATAACACAGTTATTACATTTCTGCTCTCTAGGTTGGCATCGTGGTTTCATGCCTTTGAATGCAGAGCCCTGGCAAAGTGCACTTTATTCATATCTTTTAATTTGCTGCAATCGTCTTTGCTGCTATCTCTGGAGTGGTTTCCATTGTCATAGTACAACAGCTATTACTGAAATGTTGATGATAAGAAAGGGAATTAAAAAAAAAGAATAAGTAGAGACGTGTCTACATATACAGTACCATGTTCAAGCCTGCAGTGGAAGATCCCTATTTTCTTTCTTGATAAAATCCTAGATGTCGACAGAAAGCAAAAAAAAAAATAGCTTTGCATTATATTTGAATGCTGCTGAATGGATCACTGTCTTGGAGGATGAGAGAACAGCAATGCTTTGACTTTAGGGGGAAAAAAAGCTGCTCTAGGCTCCAGGCAAAATCATACCACTCTGCTCCCACTCTGCACATACCCTGTAGCACATTATTGCATTAAGGGAAAATAATTTGCATCTAATAATATAGACATCCAGTCTGAAGGGTCTGAAGGGTCAACACAATCCATTTAAGTTGGTACCACTGCGATGCCTTTTATAGCACCAGAAAAATCACAGTTTACCTACACAAAGAGATGGTCCCTCTGTGCCTATGTAGCAGTATTTATTGGATGTGAGATTATCAAGCCCAGGCCAATTTGGAAAATGAGTCTATTTACCTGGCTGTCAGTGTAAGCTGGTAATCATGTCCACATATGGAGAGCAGGTATTTCTGCTTGCCTGGCATATATGCAAACACCACTGGTAATGCATGCTTTGGAACCAAATGCAGGTACCAAACAATGGCCGCTGTTTGCTGCTATAAAGGATCAGTTGACACAACTTGCATTTCCATTGTGTGCTAGCTATTTCTATTAATTATAACAACATCAAATGACCAATTACATTGCAGGTTAGGCACAACCAAAGTCCAAAATGGTGGAAGCTTTTGTGGCTTATTCGCCATGTTGCACCATCTATTTTTATTTAACCTCCTGAATTGTGGTATAAACTGCTCTACTGAGGTGGAATGGTTTGCAGACATCTATGAGACAGGAGTCAATGGTATGAATACGTCTTTTGATTAAATTGTGTCAACATATTGTCCAGTTAGCGACCAAGCTAATGAGCTTGCTAAAGCTCGCTTGAACCGCATATTTAAATGCCATTTATCCTCATACAGTGGTTTGTGTGGTGTCTAACGAATTGATGCCCCCGCAGGCTAGTTCAGGCTGTCAGCTGGAGCTGCACTAATTCATACACACATCATACCTCACTCTCAATATGTCATCTAAAAAAGACACCAACCCAATTTGGCAAGTCTGTTTAAGTTTCAATAATTTCCCAGCTCTCCCTCTGCCTTGTCAATGCCGCTGCTGCCGTGCGTCATTGCTACTTGCTTTTTCAGCCCCACCTCCACCATCCACCTGCAGGCTCTAGCGAGGCTATTATAAACATATCTGCAGGGAGTGATGAGCTGAAGTCTAGATGCTAAACTTGAACTATGTTCTGCTGTTGAAAAAATAATAATTCAAATTTGAGTGGTCTCACTGAAACAGCATTACAAAGGCTATTTGAAGTAAAGTTATGCCTGGGCCACACCGCATGTGTGAGCAGCGCATGTGCATCGTGGAACTTGTGGGGGTTGTTTTCGGTGTCCATGTTATCAGTTTAGAGCAGCTACACTGCCAACATGAGCAACACTGCTCAAGCACGGCTTGTTTGCTGCTCAGCTGCATCATATCTAAAGATTTAGAGATTTTTTCAGTGTGACACAAGCAGTTTTCAGTAAAAATCAGCAGTAAAAATGGTCTTTTAATAATAGTAGAACTGACATTATACCACCTTTCACTACAGATTCAATGTCTTCATCTGTAGAGGATGTGAAGACATACATCTGTTTATCTGTTTCACTCAGCCTTCCCTGTTTCCAAATAAAAGCCCTCTGACAATGCTTCTGTCGACAGAATCCCTTCAGTTATTGGCACAAGGCTTTTTGTTGTGATTTTCATGGCAGTGTTGTTGACAGTGCAGTGGCTTGCACGGCTTCATAAATAAGTGGAGTATCTGCTTTAATTGTGGAAATACAGTAGTTACAGCAGCAGGCAGCTCTGAAGCAACGCCACAGCAACAACATTATCTGTGTGAAGACCGCAAGCTTGCAAGCTGCAGCAGATCACTTAGGTAGCCGTCACACGGTGCTCAGGCATGCAATGCGTGCTGGGCATTACATGTTTAACGTACAGTTAGGTTAGGTTTGGTTGAGGCAAGTAAAGTTACTTTGCATCCTTTACAGTTAGGTTAAGGAAAAGAAACATGGGGGGAAAGTACCTTATAATAACTCATCCACCGCCCCAACCTGCCTCCTTACACAGACAAGTTCCGTCTTTACTTGCATCAGTGCACTGGTCACGTTATCAAAGTTTTTTGTTTCTTTTTGTAGGTATACATCCAAATGGTGCATGGGAATGGCCTGTTTATAAAGATGCAGATTCTTTTGTTGTGCCGTTTTTCTGGTGTTACCCGGCCATTATGGTTGTTGTTTTACGCAACACTCTGTGTGTTGGATTCACAATCCACAAACAAAAACAGCCTTCAGTGAAACTCTCAGCATCATAGTGAGTTGTTTTCTGTTGACATTGTCCAGACAACTGGAGCAAAAACGCTGTCAGTCACAGCTGATTTCCGACAGCTCAGTCTTCATGGTCCTGGCTAGCGGTGCTGCCGCCCAATCACAACAGCCTAAGCCCCTGCTTTATTCCTTCAGTGGTGATGCAGGCTCACACTAGTCAGCTTTGACACTGACAACCAGTGGCGTTCATGGGGGCAGGAATGGGTTGCCCTTTTTCCTCTTGGGTGCAAATTGCCCTTTTCAACTGGCAATCAAAACTTTTCAGGGCCTGCCCTGGCCCTTTCATAGGGCATGACCTTCTCCGGCTCAGTTGAGTTAGAGTTAGGGCTTTTGCCCATTCTCCTGAAAACTGCCTGTGCAAAACACTGCTGACAACATGTTATCAAATGTGAAATAATCCACAGCGTCATCTGTGTGCCTATAGTAGAGGCCATTTTGGCTGTCCGAAATGCCGATGTCAACACGAGTGCCCTCAGTTCATCAGAGTTTCAGGGAGTGAAACGAATGTTATCTCCCCCCAAAAAACTCCTGCAGTTCTTTCACCATCCACGAAAGTCAAAATATGTCACTGGATTTGAACTACTCTGCTGCATCTGGCCACAGTGATAACAGGCAAAAGATGTGTCACCTTTTTGACTTAAAGTGCAGCTAAAAACCAGCAAAATGTTACAGAGAGTGCAGGTAAACTGTTTGTGTTATATTTACTGTGACTGTAAAGCCCAACACAACTTCATTACAGGTATGACGAGTGTTGTGATCTGTGCACCATCGCAATTAAATGATTCCAGTGTTAACATAAATCAGAGACAGATAAAAGTAAAAGGACAGAGCAGAAAGGTTCATGCCTAATACTGCTGTTGGATTATCAATGCTTGTAGAAGGACCCAGAGGATTATTGATTTCGTTGATATATATTCATTGTGACAGTTAGAGGCCTTGATTGGGAAACAAAAGTGTCTGATACTGTAAGACATGTCCAGGTTCAATAAAAGATAGGGGTGATAACCAGACTCATGATGAGATGCTGTGATTAACTTGCAGATTGATCCGAGCCGCCTTGATGTATCAAATACCAAATTAAATAAAACTCCACAGAAGACAATTTCAGTTCACACATCAACATAGTTAATAACACTTGAAAACAACTTGAACGTTATTTTGCGACTCACTTGAGTGTTTTTTGTCCTGACATGTTGATTGTAGGTAAAGCAACACATTTCTTAAATTTCTCGGGAAAACAATCTTGACAGTGTAACGCCACTTGTGCGGCTGTCTGTTTGTGTGTCTGCGTTCTGTTTATCTGTCTGCGTTGGCAGCGAGTCTCACTTATTGTTGTTTGCTTGTTGGAAACGGCTGCTGGAGATGTCAATCTCTCCTCAGCAGAGCTGCTGCAGCTGTTTAGCACACATCACGGGCAGTGTCGGTGTGTCGCGTTGTCTGTCTGTGCTGTGTGATGGAGCAGCAGGATGTCACTATCAGCCAACAGGTCCCTCTGTCTCATACACAATGAGAGAATTACCTTAGCCGGACCTGCTGTCTTTGCACCTGTGTTTGTGTATGTGCACAAGTATTCGTGAATCACTCAGAGCTGTCAGCAGTCATCTTTACTCAACCTCAAACACGCCGCACTACAGTCGCGGTCCCTCACAAACCAGCTTTCTATATTATTATATCTTTCTTCATTTTTTTTAATCCCACCACTGTCATCTGTCACACACTCTCCTTCACACACACTTCACTCTCCAGCTACATCACGCTCTTGGATCCTTTTATTTTTCAGTCATCCTCCATGTCTCTTACTTGCTCCCTTTCTTCTCATCACCTCTTCCCAACCTATCCCCTTTCCTCTCCTCTTGTCATCCCCCCCTGCTCTCCTCCTTCTCTCACGCCCCAGTTGGGGAGTACAATAAGATGGCAATGGCAGGGCTGTGGTGTGTGTGTGTGTGTGTTTGTCTGTGTGATGTCACACTACAGCAGCTCTATAGTAGCTCTCTCTTTTTTAATCCCTGCGCTCACAGACCACACTGCTATTTTAAGATTCTATAAACCTTTTCAAAGAAGCTTCAAGGGGAAAGCTTGTCCATGTACTGTGTACTGTGCATGTGTGTTTGGGAAGAAAGAGTAAGTGTGTGAGGTATGTTTGCATGCGTGTGTGTCAGACCAGCTGATAACGCAACTCTCAGCACTTATATGGCTCATGTTGGAATTATTCTTAGTCACAAAGACATGAATTTAAAGCCTATTCTGATATAGAAGATTTGGTAAACAAAAGTCCCCCCTGACTTCACTGTTTGAATTTAAATCTATTTGGGGATTTGCTCTGTATAATAGTTGTTTTTTTTTTTTTCAGAGACTATTCCCAGCTTTCACCTGCCCATTTGCCTCTCTGCCAGATAACATAAATTTTTGAATCTCAAGGAAATGTCAAGGTGAATATTAAGAACCACAGCTGATGTCATGTTAATAAAGCAGGCACGATCTCCAGACAATAAACAGACAATAAACCTGGCAGTAAACCCGGCTCAGAGTATATTGCATGCTCATTATTGCCACTGCAAAATAATATCTCCAGTCCTGAACTGTCTGATATCTCATCTTTCATCATATGTAAATCTGTTACTGACACAGAGGGGCTTCTCTGAGGCGCTCGGCCTTCCATTTCTGAGTCGATTTGCCACGATTTGCCACATTTGCCACACAACTATTAAGACATGAACAGAGAAGCCAGCCCTGGCTCAGCGCCTGCACCTGGACTCCTAGGAGGAAAAGGGGTGAAAAAGGAAAAATAAAATCACTTATTTAATGGACTTCTGAAAAATATCAAGAGACAGTGAAGGTCATGACAGAAATATACTTTTCTGACCCCGTATCCAAGTAAAAAGCCCAGCGGCTCCAACAAGTCCTCAGGCCTCTCTGTTAACTGCCTGGTTAAAGTTGCTGGCAAAAGGTGGCAACACAACACTGACACATGATCACCTGATCACCTGATAAAGTTGTTATAGCACATTTGTGTTGCAAACAGTTGCCTATTTAAATATCCAGCAGGGACAGAACATTAGCATTTATTTGGATTTGTTTTTGTGGTAACCACACAAGTATAAGTTGAAAATGTACTCTCCTTGTAAACATTTTTTGATCTTACCTACCGACCACTGACGGAAACATCTGTTTCTATTGCTTCTTCCAGTATACTCAGCAATGCACTGTAGGTGCTTCATCTCAATGACGTCTGGTGTTGGACAGGTATTTGTACAGTGGGTTTAAAAGGTGTTACAGCATTTCCTAGAGCTGAGGGGAAGGGCAGAGTTGGAGATCGTTCTCTGTGGTAGCGACCCCTATTACATTAATGCAGGGGCATGCAACCTGCAGCTCCGGAGCTGGATACAGCTCTTTAGGTGCTTCCTGTGGCTCTGACAAAAAAATAGATGGAAATAACAGATAGTTAAAGACAATATAAAGGTATGGCCTACACAACATCAAAAAAATGTTGGTTTGACATCTACAGACTGGTGCCTTTTCCAAGTCTCGGGAAAATTGAGATTTTAATAGTGTGTGCACAGATTTTAGAGTACCAAAAAAAAAAAAAAATCAGAAATAGCCCACTTAAGAGTAGCCACCTTGTGGTAAAAACACATTTAAAAAATCTCATTTAGACCTATTAGTGATGTTGAAAGACTAATTTAGACTTAATAGAGTGTGTTACCTTCATTACAAGGTTCAAATATGTTTTGGTGTTCCAGTCAATTTTTTTTTAACAAAATGGCTCTATTTATAGTAAAAGTCAAAGTCATTGACTTGTTGTTATTATAAGACATCGATCAGTGCAGCATGAAAGCATGGTTAAACTTCTGTAACTAAATCACTTGGAAGATTGTGGTAATGCTTAAAGGGAATCAGTGTTGACTGTTAGTTTTTAGTTGGCTGTTCTGCTTAAGTATTCAGATCCTTTAACTATAATAAACAGTACCACAATGTCAGACTAGCAAACTACCTGTTTCACAGTCTTACTAAAGCAAAAAAAACACATACGTGTTATCAGCTAAATGTACTTAAAGGGACAGTTCACTCTAAAATCATAAAGGCATATTTTTCCTCTTAGCTGTGGTGCTATTTATCAGTCTTGATTGTTTTGGTGTGAGTTGGTGTGTGTTGGAGGTATCAGCCATAGAGATGTTTGCCTTCCCTCGAATTTAATCGAACTAAATGGCACTCATCTTGCCTTGCCCAAACACCAAAAAACTTGTGCATGGTTCATACTTCACAGTAATACAATTGAGGATGAAGTTCAGTAGGTAAAAAGATTTCTACATGAAACTGTTCAAGGTTCAAGGAAGGCAGACCTCTCTACCGCTGATATCTCCAATTCTCTGCAAATTACACCAAAACAGTATAGACTGATAAACAGCATTAGAGGTAAGGTATGCAATTTTGACTTTGGGGCGAACTGTCCCTTTAGAGTGTCAAAATATTAGCCTTGTTTTTGGAGACTGGTGTAATATTTGATTATTATAACAATGCTTTAACATGTATGTAGCATTTTGCTTCTGTAGCTTGTCTACGTTTTACATAATGTTGTGCTCTTAATCAATAATATTGTCATATTTCATCAGATTTTGTACCAGACACCACATACCACATTTGTAACATACATTACCTTAAAAATGAAGCCTACCTTGTTCTTAAAGAAAAATCAGGTCTTTTTTCTTTTTTTTTTTTTTTTTTTTACAATTTAAGGAATTAGAGAACAAAATACAGTTTTTCTTTCCCTCCTTTTGCTTCAGTTGCCTGTTCTCCTCCTCCCTTCCTTTCCTATTTTGTAGTTAAGTAACTAAATGCTTGGGGAAATGTGGCAGAGAAAAAGCAAAAGTTGACAGAAATAGAAAAACTCAAGTAAAGTACAGATTCTCCCAAAAAATACTTTACTGTAATGTATCAAAAGTTGAATTGCTTTTGCCTCTAAAGTGTATTGTAGTAGAAGTACCTGAGTGCTTGAGTAAATATACTTGCTTGCGGTCCACCTCTGCTGCTTTAGCACTGAACAACACCAATGCTGTTTTAAGCATTTTAAACAAATGACCAGAGCTGTTGTTTTCTGGACTGGACAGTCTCGCGGGTCCTGTTCCACACTGATAAATGTGTCGTGCCCTCCTTCCTCATACTGGCACCAGTGTGTGCCCTACAAATGTCCCCTATGTTTTTATTTCACCGGAAAATTCTGCTGCTACGAGCTGCTCTGAGCTCTTTCTTTCTTGATAGAGACTGTCTCCTACATCAAATCTACAACCTGCCTCTTGACATTATCCCCACAAGCCTCCTTAAGGGGTTTCTTGATATTGTCTGCCCAAGTGTCATCTCCACTGTAAATAGCTCTACGGCCACTGGGGCTGTTTCACCCTGTTTCATGCATGCAATGAGCCTGCCTCTTGTAAAAATGATACAATTTTCTGCAGTTTCAGACCCATTTCCCCTTTATTGTTGTTCTTGTACACAAAACTGCTGTATGTGTCTCAACTGCTGTGTTTGAATGGAAATCTGTGTGGTTTTCAGGAGTTGGCTCATTTTAGAAAACCTTTTCCTGACTTCTGGTTCTGACTGTGCTGTTCTTTTCCCCGTAGACTTCAAGGCTGACTTCAGTATGGTAAATAATGCTGTTATAATTGACTGCCTTGTGCATGGGACCGGTGTAAACACCACTGTCCTGGCTTAGCTCATGTTATAACTGAGGAAAGGAACCATTTAGGCAATTTTTCATCTGCCTTGTCTCGGATCTCTCATGGGGTCCCTGAGGGTTCAACTCCAAATGAATTTCTCTTCTGCATTAGTTTGCTGCACCACTGAGTCATATTATTGAGACTTCCAGTTCCTTTCACTGTTATGTTGACAACACCCAGCGGTACGTCCTGCTAAAGCCCACTGATCTGTACAATTAAAAAAAAAACTGTCTTTATGACAATATGTAAATGCTTACTGACCCCAAAACATTTTTTGCAGGAGATAAAGAGAGAGCATCAAGGTTTTGAATCCCCTGTGTCTACCTAAGTTCTTCATCTAAAAATAACTTTGACCGTCTTGCCAGCTGTGCTAAACCTCAAAAATATTAATCCAGCCCTTAATGCTGAAATCTGTAACTTCCCACATACTGTTGTTGACTAAAGTGTCAAAAGGGAATTGAAATTATGTTCGAGCCATAACGTAGACGGCTGAATTGTTCTGGATGATTCTTTCAAAGGCTTTTATTTAATCAGCGATTGTAAAACCTGGAAAATACACCAGCTCTTCATACTCAATTTAACAGCAGAGTTGGGAGATAATGTCTGACTAAGTTAATTAAAGTCAAACTTTAGTAATCCCTGTGGGGAGATTTGTCCTCTGCATTTGACCTGACTGTTCAGGAGTGGGCAGCCACTGTGCAACATCCAACTCCAAAACAAAAAGAAGCCCTTTTACCTATGAGGCTTACAACTGATCTACTGTGGTTTCAATGGTAAATACATAAAAAAATTACATGTTATATATTCATTTCAAAACTTAAGGGATAGCATCTTAACATATAAAAGTTAGTTCAGTTATGATGTTTTAACTTAGATCTTATTCTCAGATCTATACAAACACATTTATATCTTTAAAGACCCCCTCCAGGCATGTTTTATGACTTACATATAAATATTCCACTTTGAATAATAATTTAGAGACTGATGGGGTTTTGCATAGAAAAAAAATCTAAGTGGATTTCTACTCTTTCTTCCACCGTCTATAAAAATGCAAATATTTTTGACTGTTGGACACAAGATGCGTATAGCTTCACTGAAAAGTCCACTCTCAGTGTTTGTGTGCTGGAGGCCTCAAGTTTCGACATGACGCTTTTGCATATTGGCAAGAATCAAATAGAAGATCTGCACAATGTATTAAAATCGTGCAATATTTCGATCTCACAGAGATCTTTGTCAGGCATTTTTAGACCATCATCACCAAGCAGAGCAAAGCAATATTAAGACACAAACACATTAATCTCTCAGGTGATTGTGATCTGCTCAATGAGTCAGTCCACTCTCAGGTTGAAACAGTCTGGTTGGACCAATCAGAGCAGAGTTGAGTGGCACTCTGCCAGGGGCGGCTTTCTGTAGCTGTTTCCAGTAGGTTTGTTTTCATTACAGATTTGCACAGAAATTCAAGCAATATTTTCCTGATGTTGGTAAAACACAATTGCGAGATGACAGCGTTTCCATTGAGTGATGTTATGTGACTTCTCTCCTGATGTTATGCACTTCTCCTCTCACTATAAAATTCCAAGAAACATGGTGATGGATGTTCAAAATATTAGCAGTTTTATTTGTATTGTAGCCACCGCACTAGTTGTCATCACTTTAATTATTTTCAGTTGCAGTTTTGTGGAATAAGGCTTTTTCGAATTTTTTGAAGTACCACCTCATGTGAGTGTAAAAAAAAAATTATGATAAATGGGAGTTTTTTCAAAATTGATTTTGAAATTGATTGTTTCCATTCGCGGAATTTTTCATTCGCATCTTAATTTAGCACAGTTTGAAGATTAATGGAAACTAAATGAGACTGAAGCGTTTTGCCCGCTGCTTTTGCATTGCTGTGTGCCTTGCAGTTTTCTGCTCCTTGTGCATTGCATTTCTGCAGGACTGCATTAACACCCAAAGTTGAAAAGAAAAAAAAAAGAAAAAAGCCTGTCCATTTTTATGCAGATTGAACCGTATCTGGGTTTGCTTCTTGGCAAAATAGCAGTTAAGTTGAAGACGTGATTGGGTGGTTGCAAGCTGCATAAAGCGCTCTCTGTGAATGGAGAAAGCTTCAAGAAAAAACACAATGCTTCCTCTGTCTGATCAGAAAGTAGGTGTCATAAAATTGTGTTCATACCAACACATTTTAAAATCTGATTTAAGGTGACTACAGAGAAACAGTCCCCCTTCAAGAGATGAGCATAAAAACAGCCCTCTTGTGGCTGCTTGTGCGTCATTCTGCACAGTGAAGGTCAAACATGCAAGTGAGGTAATTATAAGCAAGACACGTTTTTCAGCAGAGGGGGATTTTAATTTACACTTTATTGATCCTCTTGAGGAAATTCTGCATTTGACCCATCAAACCTTTTTTGAGGAGCAGTGGGCATCCACAGCGTAACATCTGTAGCCCGCCCTACTTCTTTGGCCACTGCATTTTATCCTCTCCCCATTGGATTACTGTTACACATATAGAACTGTCCGTCCTCCATGTCCTCCATGCTGCTAGAAAGCACATAGCTGCCAGGCTCACGAATGTGACCAAAAGGTAGACCGCATTTCCATGTTGGTTTGTCTTCACCTTCCTCCTCCACTGCCATAGCACACATGTGGTGTGTGAGGTCTTCCACTGCAGGACTGTTGTTTGTTACTGAGTTTCTGAATGGGTTTTCCCTCCTTGAGCCTTTGGTTCCTCTGAATCTAGAGCCCTTATTTCATGTCACACGGGGCCCTTTGATTTTCCAAACTCAAGGAAGAAGCTCCATTATTGTTGCTTTGTGTAGATTATTGAAATATTCTGGTGTATTAGATGACTCTTTCATCTGCTCCAAAAAAAAGGAAAAAAAAGATTTTCTGCTCTGTTTAATCTGCAGATGTGTGTTTGGGAATTTAGTGAGTACTTCACAGCACCAGCAGAAAACCAGCATTGTTAATTACATACCAATGACACATCAGAAAAAAGAACTTAATAACCTTTTAGGTCACAGTAGACCACCTCCTCGACATATGGATAATCTCTCACTTCTCAGTGTCAGTTGGTGATTGTGCCGATAATGAAAGTGATGTTAAAGATGAGGATGAGGGGCCTTATTATCTCTGAGGTGATGTGATGCGCATTGCAGCAGCATGGAGGTAGTTTTCTGTAATTAGATTCTTTATTAAAAAACATTTTATATGTCTCTATGCAATATTCATATTGTATGGAAACATACTAATGAACAGTAAACATAGGTACAAAAAAATAACATCCACATTAATAATGTAAACATCTGCTGTATAATTAAAGTGTCTCTTCCCTGAAAAACAAGGCCGATCATTGCAGTGTTTCTCTGCAACGTCTGATTTACATCCAAAATGTTACTAATAATGTCGAATTTCATTAAATTTCATTGTTATTGTTTGAATATATTCTCTGTGATTCGGTTCAAGAACACATTTGTTTTTGTGTTAACATGTGCTCAGTATCGCAGATGAAATACAGCATTCCCCAAAGTATCAGTGTTGGGTAACACTATTTATCCCAAGTAAGTTGTTAGAAAGTAAAGTGGGATTTCAAATCAAGATAAATCATTACAGCCAAATGTATAATAAACAAGAAGCTGAAGTGAATACTGATTTATTTTACCTGCTGTCCTTTATTTATTTATTTATTTATTTATTTATTTATTTATCCTGACTGTGTAATTGTAGAGTTAACACAGACACTGACAAAAATCTACTATTTGTATCTTTGGCGTGTTGGACAAAACTGGATCTTCCAGGTTAATCCACATGAACATGAAGAAAAACATACTAACCTGACACAAACTGGACCAGGGCCATAAATTGAACCAAGGCTCTTACAAGTGTAAGGCTGGCATACTGTTCAATGAGCCACCATTTCACCCCAACAGTAGATCTTCAGCCCTGCAGGATGCAATGATTCTGTTGCAGTCTGATGCACAAGTTAGTTGGTTTTGATTTATTAAGGAATCAATTGCTTGCTGGATGTCAATATGATGGTTGATGGGGTGTGTTATCGTTGGGGAGAAGTTTAAAGATTTTTATCTGTGTGGGCGAGATAGCTGGCCAACTTGCGTGGTGAGGAGCACATTAAGGTTTACAACAATTTGTCTTAGCTAATACTCACAGTCGAATCACTGGTTACTCAATGCTTTATGGTGGATGAGCTGATAAATTAAAGGAGCCTTGTAGAGTTTTTGACCACTAGATACATGTTGGAGCAGTGTTTTTATTAGTGGTCCTTCGTTTTGTTTATATCATGTACATGCAAATAGATGCACATTCATTAAAGTATGCAGGCGATGAGACACTTGTGATATTGTGATATTCCTCCTATTAGCTGTCAGTGACACCAAGAAACACAGCAATACACCAGCAATGAAGAAAAAGACTGCTAACAAGCAAATGTGAATGTAAGCAATGAACAAGAAAAACACTGAATGTACATGCAACTTTTGTTGTGTAAGTTTAAAAGAACTCTTCATAGCAGCAAACCTGAAGTTTATCACTGTTAAAAATGCTGGCTTTAGGGTTTGTGACGAGGTTGGACTGAAACATTTTGTTGGCTGTCAGGTCTAACCTGGGCTCAGGCTTGAATAAGCCAGTCAGTCTTGGTCAAGGCTGCATTAGAGTACCCTGGGCCTCAGGCTGTGACTTTTTCAAGGCTCTCTCCCACTCCCCCAAACAGCATTACGATTCTATTATCCCCCCGTCAGTCCTGCACAAGCACAAGCAATGCTTAATCTGCATACAATAATGCCTCAAATGTCACTCATGACTGCAGTTTAATTGCAGCACCAAATACATGTCATATAATCGTTATAAGCCCACAGTGAAGAATAAGGTTACATTACATAAACAGTGTTGCCCATTGGCATTTATCAAATACAATAAATAGTTGTATTTCACTCTCACTTTTGTCAGAACACAGCCCTGGGAGTGACTGGCAAGGAAGCAAAGACACGGACAAAAAATGTGCTGCCCTGCTAGGTTAGCAAGACAGACAGACCAGAGAGACATGCACAGCGAGCTAGCACATCAATGTAACGTTACTGTTATTTCACAACATCAGACTAGGAGAGGAACGGGAGTTTACCTGATTTCTGTTTCCGCAATTTTCTCTCATGGTGTTTTTTTCTCTGTTAATGACCAGAAGAATAGTCCAACTAACCTGGGAACCAGACGCATCTTCAAGTTCATGTTTTATTTGCTCTGGCAGGTGCAGTTGTCATTTGGTCTGGTGATGCCTGGTTATAGTTCTGCTTTATTCTTTCACTAAAATAAACATAAACACTCACTTTGACACAAGAGGGAGGCGGTGTCCTTACTTAATTTGAGTGTATAGGGACAACAACGATGCCGCTCTGCAAATGTGATTCAGAAATGGCGTCATCAGAAGGTACAGGCCAGCTCACCATCTCGCTCACACATGATGCACAACCACACACACAACGGCCAGGAATACCACAAAAGTAAAACATGTTTTGTCTCATGGGCCCTTTCATGTTGTCAGGCTCCCTGATTTGAGTCCTGTTAGGTCCATGTATTAAAAGAGCAATTGTCTTGGAATATCGAGAACTTTGCAGTACATTTACCTCAACATTATTCCTACCAATGAAAATGATTTTGTATTAAAAACTTTGCAAACTAATACTTAGTTCTGTAAGAAAGCATGACAGCATGAGGGTGGTACTGTAGTTTAAACAACAGGAAGTAATAAACCTGTGCTTGTATAGCCCATTCCAGCAGACACTGCCTGCAGGGAGATCGTATTATTGGCAACCTGACTATCGTGTAACTATCTGACACACACAAACAAAGATAAGAGGTGGGCTAAAAGTTGTGTAATTCTTGGTACTTCCAGGATGCACTAACTCACTGTAATTGGTATGTGAACAAAGGGGTGCATTCTCCTGAGCAAATACTCCCTATAGATACACTACTACCTCCTAACTTTTCATTAATAAGCCAATTACTGCAACAGGCGTACAACCCCAATCAATCATTTTTAGGGACGTGTTTGACAAAGTTGCAGGACTTGAGGGACCAGCAGCTATCGCCGCAGCACTGTCTCACATCAATCATCTCTGACTCAAGTACAAACAAGTGCAAAATGCTGAGGAAGAGTGGGATTTTTGAGAGGCTTTTTTCTAAACTGTAGCTGCAGATGAAATAATAGATTTCATAAATTTTCCTGACAGTTCTTAATAGCCAGCAATAACCATCCTTATCTGCATTCAGAGAGCCGTAACAGACTTTCCTCTTTGTTTTCTTTTTTGATTCTGTTGTTTGTCGTCAGTGAAAATGCTTACTGGCCATATTTGCTCAGCTAATGATTGCTCAGCCATGCTGTTTAAATGAAAAAATTTAAACAGATTTAACAAATTTAAATGAAAAAAAAAAAAAACTAATTTAAACCATCTATTAGCACTGAACCTGAAGTGAAGGGACAGTTTGGATTTTTTGAAGTAGGGTTGTATGGGATACTCATCCAAAGTCAGTGTGTTACATACAGTGGATGTCAGTTAGCACACCCTCTTTTTGGAGAAGCAGGCTGGAGTCTGACACAGAAGCTAAGCAAGCAATGTACTGCTGTGAATAGGGTCAGCAAACAAAAGTTATTTTAGCCACTTAAAAAGCTCCCACCTTAAAGAAAATCAGTATCAGTTTAAGTTTACACTATATTGAGAGTATTTTTGCCGCTCTACCTTTTCATCGGACCGCCAGTTTTGATGGGACATTGAACGTCTTCAGTTCTCCATCTCTGATCTTGTCAAAGCCACCAGACTCAAGCAGTAATTTTGAACATGGGAGCTGCTGGTCTACCACTGCTTCGATCAGTTAGTTAGTTTGTGTCATTGTGTCACTTTGGTAAATCCAAACCAACCCTTAAACATGCCAAGTCCCACAATAACACAAACAAAATAACTGTTTGAGGCAGTGGTAGATCAGCAGCCCATGTGTGCAGTGATATTAAATCACTGTTTGTCTCAGTGGAGTGTGGCTTTAAAGAAAGTCATGTAACTGCTTCATTTTCAATTTGGAAAACCGCTGTCTGACAGCAAGGTAAAACAGTGGAAATATTCTAAAAATAGTGTACACCTCACCCTTTAAAACCTGGATCAACATCACTTTTCTTTAGCGTTCAGATGCCTTTCACAAGTGTTTAAACCTTTGAACCCTGAGCAAATGTGTGTTCTTTCCAAAACATGGGGAAAAGGCAATGGGCAATTTGGCAAGAAATGTCCTGCAATTTGCAGTAAATCAGTAATTTTGATTTTTTTTAAGGTAGTGAAAAATGTCTAAAAATACAGTACATTTATAATTAACATAATTGTATATTTAAAATTATTTCACAGACTTATGAAATTTTTTAGCACTTTTTTCAGGTCATTTCCTTGTTTCTTGTTTGTTTTTGTGAATTATTTCTTTCCTTCCGTTTTTCTTTATTTGGGGTTGTTTTGTTCATTTTCTGGTAATTTCCTTGTTTTTTCTGTTTTTTTCCCTTTATTTTTCCTTGTTCTAATTTTGTTGTACTGTTTACTAATTTCTTGAAGTTTTTGGATCATCTCCTCTTAAGTTGCTCATTGCCTCCTTCCTATATTTTTCAGAGAAATCAAGCAAATTTTCCCTGGTTTCAAAGAGTTAAACTGACAATGATTTCTTTTAGGTGGGACTTTTTTTTTTAGGTGTCTAAAGTATGCTTTGTTTCAGGGTTGCCGATTTAAAACTCCTGTATGTTTATGCTGTCTATGGAGAAGTACCCAAGTACCCAACTCAACCCCACTTTGAAAAATCTGAACTGAACTGCCCCTTTCAGATGTTTAAAATGACCAAGCTGATGTAGCAGCAGCATGTTTACAATCAGTTCACCGTTAAATCAGCTGGATGACATGTGCACTTTTACAAGCATACATAATATTGACATAAGTAGTTGCACAGATAAGCTGTTATGCCACTCTACATAATAGACAGATACAATAAGTAATTACACTTGCATACATGCATAGTAGTGTTTCTCGCCCCCATCTTCTCCACAGACAGGCAGCCATATGTGCTAAGAGCAGAGGCACATGCCCCGAGGCAACCACTATCCATGTGCTTCACGTGTTCTGCTGGGAGAGAGGTACAGAGGGGAAGAGGGGGAAAGAAGGGGAGAGAGGGAGATAGACAAAGAAAAGGTGGAGAAAAAGGAGATTTGAGTGAAGCTTGTGTCAGAGGCATACCATGTTGGTGTCAGTTCCACTCCTCTTCCTCCATGTTAAGAAGTTTCTTTCTCCCTCAGAGGGACCAGCTGGTCCTGAGAGAGAGAGCGAGAGAGAGAGAGAGGAAGAGATAAGAGTAATAGAAATAATAGAGAGGCAAGTGCAGGTATAAGATGAGATAGAAAAACAGAAGCAGAGTGATATGTTAACGTAGCATTTCACGCAGCAGTGATGTCCAATTACATGCCACGGAGACCCGAGCTCTGTGTATGCAGCATTTCCATTTAACCAAACAACAGGGCTCTCTCTCAATATTTGGTCTCCTGTCCCCAGTGACATTTTATTTAGTGTGCAGCTTAGAGTGCAGGGAGAGTTGAAATGGCAAGTCACTGATCTGCACAATATCAAGCTTAGAGCTCATCTCAAAATGCAGGGAAGTGTCACTCTGCTTGTTCAGGAGACGATCATTCTCCGCTGGATCATTTAAAGATAATTCTTCCCCACAAAGTCAGTAGTTGAGCATTTTATAGTCATGCCACAGCAGCTGATACCACTGATTAGCTACCTTCAAGCCGAGAGTGTGCAGCTGATTAGCAAAATGATTTGATGTATTCATTAGATTCTCTCTTCCCTTTCCATAGCAATAAGGAAATCATCTTTTCATTGCAAATAATTGGACATCAGTAATAATTACATGACATACACACAGATGTGTCTGCGGGGCTGCTATAACACTGCTACCTCTTCAGTTTTATATATTAAATTAGTCTTTTCTATATTGTGTTGGTGGAATTTTATATCCAGTAATTGTGACAGTTAGTGCATATTAATGGGGAGACTGGCGCCCACTCTTGGAGCCAGGTTGGGGAGTGGAGCTTGTAGCCAAGCTGTACTCCTGGCGCCTGTTATTCAAATAACCCCCATTGCCTGTCTGAGCACAGCCTGAAGAAGCAACAGGAAGCCGCTGTCTTGTGGCCTCACCACCTGGGATACTGAATAGAGGCGCAATGGCAACCCACAGATATATTCTGGGTGGTGATATGGGAGGTCTGGATACTGTAGCCTGTAATCAGTTTGTGGTCCCCATAGAAGTGAAAGTTGTGTTTTTAGCTGGCATTAAAGTAATATTCCATCACTGGAAAGATGCTTTTTATTTGTTATTATAGTCTATGATTTTTAATGAAACTTGGCTGCCTGTTAAAAAGACGCAAATACTTTTGAAATTGATGCTACATGACCAGAGAAAACAGACAAGAAGGACTATGGTATTTGCTTTTGCTTAAGAGGCAGAAAACCTAAAACTACCAGAATGCATTGCGCTGCACCAGACTAATAAACACTCCTGCTGGTAGATGAGGTAATATGAACTCATCCATTTGACACAATAGAGTGCTCCAGTAATGAGTCCTAAAACCTGTAAATGAGTTACGGATTCAGTACCTCCGGTACCCTCGTCCCAAAGTCGAGTTTTTTTTTAATGGGCTTTTTCATTAAATGCCTGAAATAAGGTCTGTGGTTAACATTAGCTGAAGAGACTTTCACGTTTCGTTCTCCGACATAAAATACATCAGTAAATACTCTCTGAAGCTTCCATGCATCTTATTAAAGACGATTGCTAACAAGTGGCTGAATGAGACTATAGAACATCATCATGCCGAAACACGGCTTCACAGCGTCGTTGTGGTGGCGACGTTAATCATGCAACTGTTGTGTTGTTTGTTTATAGCCTAGCATTAGCTTTTCACTTCTGGTGATTGTATTCAGGCTTCAGAAATCCTTCAAGTTGTGTTGATTGGTCAAGATTATCTTGCTGAACAAAAAGTGTAAGTATCAGTAACATTTGTTTACCACAGAGCTTTTTTCCAATACACGTTTTGAAGAGGGAACCAAGACGTCATTCCTGAGACACTCAGTTGCAGCCAGCTGGTTAAAAAACAAATAGGCATCACAGTAACAGAATATTTGTTTATATTTGGCCAGCACTGTTAAACATGACCATTTGATTGCATTTTTTTCTGCCTCCATTTTCACTATGCAGGAAACAGTATGGGGCCTATTTCCTGTTCACAAAGTCTCACTCATACTGCTAATCAAGGAACGTAAATATATTTCTTAAAACATTTTATTTGAGAAAAGGCAACAGAGGGACATAATCTTGATTGGTATTCAGTCAGCACTGCTTAGTTTTACTGTTTAATCTCAGTTTCCGAGCTTTGTTTTTTTCTATGCAGGAAACAGTGGAAATAGTTCCCAACTTGCTCTATTACAGCCAAACAGGGCACTAAAATGTGTTTTCTAAAACATTAGGCATAGGCAGTGCATTAACAGACTAATTGTTTTTGTTCAGCACCACCTAGTTTTAGCGATTTATCAGAGTTATGTCTGCATTTGATAGAGGGTGTTAGAGAGGGGTGGGATTGTCTCTTGGTTCACTTCTGTACTCTTTGTGTTCATGATGATGGGCAGTACGAAAATGTGGAAGTACAGCCTGTAGTTCAAGTAGCAGTTCTGTTGGGAGGGAAGAAAGGCAATCTGGGCACTGATTAGATGGAGGGAAGTTTACCACAGTTCATTTACACATACTACCTACACTGTTATGGTACAAAGCTGGTTGAAAAACAGCTAAGTATCCCTTTAACTCTAACCTGTTCTAGACAGATCAAGGATTTGCTTTGTCCCCACTGCCCTCTTGACTTCATGGGATGGGAAGTAAATTGCAGCTGTGGTGTGAAAAAAAAAATCCAGCTCAGGGACATTATCGTGTCTTCCCTGCAAATCGCAGATGGTGCTGTCCCTCTGGCTTCATCAGCCCGTGACCTCTGATGTGCAGTTGAGCTCTGTTCTGCTGAGTGTGAAGCGGCTGGGAAAAAAAGGTTAGCACCTTCAAATCTGAGGTCGTGGTTCTTTCACAAAACAAGGTGGCGTGCAGTGTTCTGATGAGAGGGGAGCAGCTGTGTCAGGTGGAGGAAACACAATACCTTGTGGAGGAGGGGTCATATTCACGTATGAGTGTAAGAGGGGCCTGGTGATTGGCAGGTTCTGTTAGCTGCAGTAATGATGGAGCTACACCACAGTGAGGCGGTAAAGAAGGAGCTAATATATAAGTGAGGGCTACAGTTTGCCGGTCAATGAACACCTCAGTCCTCACGAACTTGTCCCAAAGAATGATATGAGAAATGTGGTTTCTCTGGAGAATTACTGGCCTTGTTCTCAGCCAACATGGTTTATATGTCCAGTTAGGATCCCGTTGTAGGTGTCTCCTCCTGTAGGTGTCTCCTCGTTGTAGGCATAGACTGTGTTAAACAAAAGAAATCCTTTTTTTTTTTTTCAAACTGGCCTGAAAACCCACAAGATTCCCTATGAGAAGCTGGAGAAAGTTACCTGGAAAAGTCTCTTTTCCACCATAGTCATTCAATTTTAACCATAACCCTGAATAGAACCAGCAGCTATGGAGACCGTTTTCTCTCTGTCCAGCTAAAAGCCAAGCTTGCTAGACTGCTGCGTATCTTCTCAAAGATTAATGGTGAAGTGCTTGAGTCAGGTTTCCAAACTGCACATACAAAAATAATGTTGTCTCTGGCTGATAATATTACAACACGTTGTAATCCCAACGCGTCACATGTTGCAGCTTTGTCAGTGGACTTCTGTGTCTACATATTACAAGTAAGGTATCCCTCTGCGTCTGTTGCTTACGCACCCGTATGCCACTACCGCAATATCAAAAAATGGACACTGTGGGATGACATGGCACGTGGTTGTGTTGAGGCAACAGCAGCACGGATGGTTAGATTTAGGGCAAGGAGGCACATTTTAGGGTGTGGAAACAAACCTCACATTCAAACGCCAAAAGCACTGACATGGAGGAGCTATTTGATGAGTTCAGAATAAGAATGGGCTGAATATTGCGTCCAATGCCTCTCAAATGACATTTGAAGAATACTAGCTTTTGCCATCTCACAGGAGATTTAGTGTCCCACAAGCTTAATTGAACAGGTGGAAGAATTCTTTTGCTCCTCAGTCGATCAGCCCGTAAAAAAAACTGCTTCTAAGTAGCCTTTGTGTACCTGAGTAGAAATGTAATAAGCAATGAGTAATATGTTGCTCTGCATCCTTTTTTTTGTAATATTTGTTGTGATTTGTAGCCTTTGTTGTATGATTTTGTTGTTTGGTTAAATGTTGTTTGTAATTTTGTATCTGTGTGTATTTATGTGAAACCGCTGACATCTTGGGATGCAAGACAAAGTTCAGAATTATTTCTGACAATAACAATAGTGAACAATATACAGTAAGAAATGAGATTCACTAACTCCCCCAAACTAGAGCTGAGATGGTTTGTCAATTAATTACATGACAATTTTTCTTTACTTTACTTCAGAGAACTTTATAAAATCCACAAGAATATCTTCTATAAAAGATTGCACTGTACTCTTTCATCACACTGCCTTTGGGCAGTCAGCTTCCTCTGTGAAAGCCACAACTCAGTGGAACGCTCCACCAGACGACATAAAGAGTTGTAGTTCTATCAGTGGCTTTAAAGTCAAATTGAAAAATCTGCTAAAAGCTACTCAACACTGTAACCACTGAACTATATTCTTGCTTTTAACTTATCTAACATATACTTGTTGCTGAAGTGGTGTGTGTGTGTGTGTGTGTGTGTGTGTGTGTGTGTGTGTGTGTGTGTGTGTCCGTGCGTGCGTGCGTGCGTCTGTTCTACTCTGTGCTCTGTGTAACTTTGTATTATGTGACTTTTTGTCTGGTTTGTTCACTGCTGTTCTATCAGGGTGTGAATTGTTTTAATTGTGACTTGCTGAGGGATAGCAGATTAAAAAGTTTAGCTTTAATCTAAGTCTGGTACAATACAGTAGTTGACATCTTGTATGTATCCTTAAATCACATACTGCAGTCTTTACTTAGCTAACTGCCCTACGCCCAGAAACTATGTAATAAACACTGTAGTACTCGATTAAGGGAAACCGGAATTGCCATTTTCCCTTTTGTCAAGCCTGTCTGAGCAACATTTATTACCAGGGGTTGGATTGGGCAATAAGGAAAACAATTGTTTGTTATGCTTTTGCTACATCTGAATGAAATACCAGGCTGGCAAATGATGTCTGCTTTAAATGCACCTAATTGGATTGGACTGACATGACAATAGATTGTACATAAAGATGGACAGTGTGTCTTCTCTTACTCCCACTCTGCCAGATATCCCAGATACGGCCGCTGCCATCAGGGCACGATCAGGATGTTTTGGCCTCACTTTTGGGGGGGCTGTCCCTTCATCCATCTTCATAATAAAGTCTCTGGAAATAAAATGTCCTACTTAGGGGCTCATCAGCATGTATGCTAATATCACCTGTAGCACCTGCGGTAAACTGTCTAGAAGTGACAAGAAATGAAAGAAAAAAGAAAGATGCAAATGAAGGAAAGAAAATATGCAGAGTTCAACTAGAATATACGACTGAAGATAAGAGGGTAAGAGTGTGGGAGAGCAGTTGGTTATGGCAGGCAGTGGGCTTTTTTTCGTACTTCTGTCCAGGTGAAGTTGAGTGAGTATGCATGTTATTTTTCATGAGATTTTCCCAGCCAGTCAATAATTCACATCAGCAACCTTTGAGTCATAGTCCCACTTCTCTGAGCTCTGACTCACTTCACATAATATTAAATATCCAAATTAGGGAAATGTGCTGCAGAAAATGACAATCTACAGAAGCAATTTCAGATGGCATGACAGATCATTTTAATAGCAACCTAACTGTTACTCCCTTATGATAATAAAAGGAATATTGTAGTATTTTATGAGACTTTATACATATTCCAGCCCCTTCCATATAACTGTACTAGTAGTTTAATAGTACTAATATGTTTAATATTTTCATTTTTCATCATCATTGTCGTGGATGTGCTACTGAGACTCAATTCTCCTTTTGAGCTGCTGCCATTGAACTATTAAATATTTTGTGCACAGCCTCAATAAGAAAACAGCAAAGTTGTGATGAAATAAAGAGACTGAAACCGAGTGGTGTAAGGATAGATGGAGTAAAGGAGAGAAGAGTTTTGTTGTGCTTCTGAGGTGATGCCCACTTTGGCAAGTCAAACTCCCTTCACTGCTCTGTTCTGCTCTGCTCTACTCTGCGTGGGTTGTTGCTGTATAAATAACACTCTGAGAGCAGATCACAGAGAGAGAGAGAAAGAGAAAGAGAGAGGATGAGGGAGGCAATAACAGCAGAGAAAGAGATGGTGAGGGAGACGCAGGGAGGGAGGAGTGGGGGGACGCATTGGGGAGAATAGAGAAAAAAGAGAAGGATGGAGAAACACAGTTGATCAGAGTTATATTAGATGTTTGAGAGGAGGAGAAAGCGAAGAGGAAACAAGAGTGGCAAGAGAGAGAGGTGATTGAGAGGGCTTGTAAAATAATTGAACCATATATGGTAACAGTTAAGTATGAGGCGATCTGAGAGGATGAGAGCGAGAAAGAACAAGTGTGAGAGAGAAATGGATGTGAAGATGTACAGTATGAACTCTTCAGAGAGATAGAGAGACACCGTGCTCTGTGTGTGTGTGTGTGTGTGTGTGTGTGTGTGTGTGTGTGTGTGTGTGTGTGTGTGTGTGTGTGTGTGTTTGTGTGTGTGTGTGTGTGTGTGTGGTGTCATGAGATGGCCTGTCTTAGGCGGTACTTGTATGACACCATCAGCGTTAGTCATGGAGAAGATGATTAATAGTGTAAAGATACTGCAGCAGCTTGTCACTGCCAAACAGCAGATCTCAGATCATTTTGCTTACATGCACAACAGCTTATTCAAGCAGACATACTGAACATATACATTTGCAGTGAGATACACGCCCCCCCTCTCACCCCCTTCACAATAGTGGTGTATAGTTTTCAGGTTAGTTTTCAAACCACTGCAAGTCTAGAATTGTTTGTTTCTTATGGGGTGTTACCACCAACAGGTTGGTTCAGTTCAGTTCAGTTCAGTTTAGTGTGCATGTCTATGCGTTTCCATTGTGAAAAGTTATGGATAGTACCTTTTTCACTTTAAGAACTGTCTACACAGATCCAGGGTCGAGGTACCTCTTTGTAGGTGTTACTTATGGTTCCAGAGGTTCTATACTGAAAGCTTTTGATAGGAATGCAGCTTTGGATTAACATGAAAGTTGTTCAGGGCCAGGATATGCTGGGACAGATGGTTTATCAAGTTGTTGTCCAAACTCAATGGAAGTCAAAAATGGTGACGCTAATTGTTTAAAAGGGAAATGGTAATGTTTTTTGCTTTACCTTATCATTTTAAATACAATTTTTGCGCTCAGTGTAGTGGCTGTGGAATAATTACACCCTCAAGTCTCCTTTATCCAGTGGTATGCTCAGTACTTCCCAAACTAATACATTTTTGCCAAAACATTAGTTAAAAATGCATGTGTGTGGAAAGTATTGAGCATACAACTGGAAACGGCTCATCGTAAAAGACACTTCATTCAAACTCGACAGAAACAAAATAAAATTCACCAAATCTAGTTAGTCTTTTTACTGGTGCAACAGTCACCAACTCTGATTTGGTTAAAATAAACTCTTAATTCACACAGTTAGATGTGAAAATATACAGATCTATATGCTCTCTATCCCTGCTGTCTTTCTGTGCCTGCTGAGCATCATAGCTCACTCATTCTTCAGATGCAACCCGTGCAATTAGCAAAAAAGACAAACAAAAATTGCGAAAAACAAAACAAAAAGGCAACATACTCAGCCAATCACCAGTGGTTGATATAGTCTTCCAAGGTTTACTTACTGTAAAGCATATTAAAAAAAACAAAAATTTTCATAAATAATTTTCATGTAAGTTTCTCAGAGAGATGATGAACCTTTTTCCCCGTCAACCTAGCAACACTTCTGGCCTGATTTTATGTTTATTCCAGTATTGACCCAGAAACAACATAATGCTTCGTGGACAAACTGAATTTTTAAATAATTATAAAGTTCATTTGACTTCTCTTCCTGACATTTCCCCCATTTACATTTAACAACCATTTATCCAAAACACTGTAGCCATGGATAATGCGATTAACAATATTAATGTGCCTTTCCCCCATAAACATTTAACACAAACATATGGCATGTCAGGCTGTGATTAGTCTGATGGGCATGAGATTAGCTGTCATTAATGGTTTGTATTGTAATAAGTAAAATTTCCGGCTAATTGTCCATGTCGTCTATGTCCTCCATCATATCAATTCTCCACACCGCTAATATCTTGAGAGACGTTATTTGTGATGAGTCAAAAAGTAGAGATAGCAAACCATTCCCAGTCACAGAGGGTGAATGTTGCTTATTCAGTTTTGAGTAAAAGACTTTTAGGTGATCATTTCTGGTGTCGGTAATCTAAAACATTTAGATTCTACCAGAGCAGACTGCTGAATTGTACAACTACATTTGTTTATATAAACGTGTTTGGTAGGAGAGAATTTATCGTAACTATGTGAACATGTGATGCCGTAAACAAAAATTAAACCGTTATTAATTGCACCCCTGCAGTGTGTGATTGTGTGTGTGTTTGTGTGTGGAGCAAATGAGCAATATGGAACAAAATGGCCTACCTTGCTGCAGCAGTTTAATGATGGCTGGAGGTGTTGCTAGGCTCACTGATGATGATGATGATGATGATGCATCCTAGAACATTGTTCTCCAGACCAGTACTAATCAGCTGTTATTGGTACGAGGATTGGAGTAATCTGAGAGAGGAGGCCTACATCACTGCAGCCAGTTAATGATGGCCAGCGGTGCTACGAGCCTGACACATCATCACATAAAAGATTGCATTACAGATCAGCACACTGCAGATGCTTACTTCACATGTCTAACTAGCCCCGTATAGATTATCTTTGCATTCGATTAATTTTACTCCAAGAGATTGTGAAATTGTAATTATTACATTCTATAGATTTAATCCTTTACAAATGCATCTGTTCGGAGTTCCTTCTTGACCTTTGGGATCAGTGTGTGTAACAAAGTAATGTGAGCTAAGTGTCTGCCATTTACCCGCTCTGGAGTGTTTTTATCGGTATGAAAAATAAAAGGATAGATATGAAACAACCAAGTCAAATGTCATCTGATAACAGCATTCTAGTTCAAAGTGACACCACTATAATCTCAATAATGGGTTTCCTATGTGGCAGCCTGCAGATTGTCATTACACATGTACTGGAGGCGGTAAGATTCTTGACCTCAACGACAAGCTTCGCCTCTGTGAGGTGTGAGTGTCTCCTCACTGGTGCAGTTTGTTTGTTTGTTTGTTTGTTGTTCTTTTTTTTTTTTTTTTACAGTTGTGCTGTGTAAAAGACCAGAGATGATCAGGGCAATTTACATCTGGGCTATGAGCAGAGATTCTTTATCCTGTATGAATGATCCGTGAAATCACACACAGAGTAAAACTAATCCAGTTTGAATGGTGTTTTTGTTTGAACAGCGCGGCTCGGTTCTTCTGCAGGGGCCGATTCAGTGCTAGTACAAGTAAATACTTGCCTAGCGCCAATACCAGCAGATTGGCACTAGGCAGGGCTAATGCAGGTGCCAAGTGGAGTGTTAAGTGCTAGCCATGTGATGCGGGCCTATGGCTCCTGTTGCTGTAATGAGAGCGGCTCGTTCTCAGTCTCGCCCGGCTGCTGCTAATTGCCTTAATTGAGAGAGTGACCTACATCTGAGAGAGGCTTCGGTAGATCAGCAGAACAGCTGGCAAACCTGCAGAAGGAAAAGGAGGGAGGGAGGACTGAAAAAAAGGATGAGATGGAACGAATGAGGGAGAAATTAGGAGAGACAAGAGTGGATGCAGTAGAAAGAAAAATGTGGCGAGTCTGACTCTGAGCAGATTGTTGAAATAAACTTTTTAAAGCATGGCAACTCCCAATACTGTTTAAACTTCCTTTTATTTTCGTTTTTGTTCACACATGCTTGGTTGGATACACACATCATGATTTTTGGACTCAATTAAGCATCAAATGTGCCATCAAAGCCAAACTGAACCAGTAAATGATAGTGAGGGGGAGACGCCACAGAACGCCGCGAATGAAAGAGTGAGGAGAGGGACAGGAGGAGAAGGCTGGCGGTGACATCATGCTTTTAGAGCAGAGGCCAGCCCTCAGGCCAGCGCTGAATACACTCCTAACAGTCTTGTGTACTTCCCTTAGCCTGAATTATTCAACACACTGCTGATGGAGAGACTGACTGTGACTGTGTGTTCAGTGTGTGTGTCTCTGCATGTCTGGGTGCTGCGGTGCATGTGTGCATGTACGTGCATGCATGAATGCATTTGTCTGGAGAGCGGGAGAGAAGAAGAATTTAAGTTCTGCCGTGCTTGTGTGTGTTTGAATACAACTTTTTCTTTATTTGTGTGCTAGAAAGAGTGTAGGAGAGAAAGGCTGCTGGGAGTCATTGAATGGGCTTGTGGTGTGTGGGTGGCTGCTCAGTTCATGTGCATGTGGCGAAGTGTGTGCACACACACGTCTGTCAAGTCTGTTGAAGTAAATGTGTGTTTTCTGTGTTTCGGATTAGGTTGTTCAGCTAGTTTTTGTTCTTCCTCTGGGAGGAAATAGTGCTCAATCAATCCTCTTTCACCCCCAAATCTCTGCAGACTGCTTGGCAATGTCCCTTCTCAATCCACACACACACACACACTCACATGAATACACACTCACACGGTAACACACTGTCTCTCTCACTCTGTGTTTTGGATTTTAAGCTGCAGTGCTCTTCTGTGTGCCCCCATTTCTTGTTTTTGTGTGTGGGTGTGTGTGTGTAGGGGTGTGTGGTCTGTGTACTCTTTCTCTAAGTGTGTGTGTGCTTTGTGTGTTTTTGCCAGCGAGTGTGTGTTTCTGCGTGTGTGTGGACAGTGAGTGTTGGGGTTTGATCCTGTGCTAATGATCTCCCAGTGGCTCAAACTTCTGTAAAGTGCGTTGAGCAGGAAGGGAGAGAGAGAGAGGGAGGCAGAGGGAGGAGGGAGGGAGGGAGGGAGAGGAGGATGTGAAAGTGAACAGAGAGCAGTGCCTGATCATCATGATCATCATCATCCTCGTCATCACTAAACCCCCCTCTTCCGATACACACCCGGTATGCTGCTCTTGTAGGGTAACCCCCCAGTCACCAGCACCAGAGCTTCCACCTATCGTGATCCGCGCAGCAGGAGCAGCCACGTTGGCAAAGCTTGCATCGAGAGCTGCGGCATCAAACCGGCTGGTGACAGAAGGATGGAAGGAGGGGTGGATGGATAGACAGATGGATATAGAGAGTCGGCAAGTGATGTGTGTCACACTCGCACTCTCCTCAGCACACACATGCACACTAGGAAACGTCAGCCGCAGACAGTCAGATATTGGAACTGAGGTTTTTCTCTTGTTTCTTTTTATTGAATGTCACACGGAGGGGTTTTCTCGCATATCTTCTTCTCTCTCTCTCTCCCTTCGTCTCTCTGTCACTCTCTCCTGCCTCCCCTCCACTCTCCCTGTCAACTCTCAGCTCATCTTCCTGCTTACATGTACTGTAATGCACTTTTGTTTTCTGAATGTGTTAGCACTTCCTACACTTCCTCCCCGTTCTCTGAGCCTCGCCTCACCTCTCCTCCCCTCCCTCCCCATCTGGAAAAGATCTGTCTCACTAATAGGAGGCCTGGTAAATTAGCCCTTCTATCCTTCCTCTCTATCGCTCCTGTCTCCTCCCTTCTTCTCTCATCTATCTCTCCAAGCGTGCGCTGTCCAATAGAGCGCACTCATGCACACCCACTGATAAAGACATAAAAATACATACGCGCAAGTACAGATTTCCCCCCGTTTGTGTGTCTGTCTGTTTGTCTCCAGGTTGGGTACTGGCTAATAGGGCGTAGTAGGTAATGACAGCCGTAGCCTATTATCTCTGCTCTGCTGTCTAATAGCCACTGGCTTTAAGCATCTGCCATGTAGCTGCTCTAACTCCCCCAATGGACACTTAGCAAGTTTGTGCATACACTGATAGACACACACATATACACAAGTGCAACCCACCCCCACAGATGCACAGCAGAGATAATACACACCGCCAAAAGTCATTTGTGCATATGAGTGTGTGTTTGTGCATGTGTGGGTGCATGCAGAAGTATTTTGTGTGTGTGTGTGTGTGTGTGTGTGTGTGTGTGTGGTTATCACTTCTAACACACCGTGCCCTGACATTCGGTATGCTCTCTTTTCCTTGGGGAGCACTGCCTTCCTTTAATTAGTAAAGGAAATAGATTTACTTATCTGATCTTTGACACATTGGCCACACATACACGCACATACACACATCTGCCTGCGTGCACTCAACCACGCAACACATCGACACCTATCCATTACCAGTGTGGTGGAATGCCAGAGCGGGAAGCAAACACATTGTGTGTTCAGGCATGTGTGTGTGTGTGTGTGTGTGTGTGTGTGAAAGAGAGAGAGAGAGAGCTATGGTGAAATGAATCTGCTCCCATCTGTAGACTGACCATTGATTTGCCATGGTAACAGTGGATGGCGACTGTCGTGTGAACAAAAGCGATGAGAGCAAGTGTCTGGGATTGGAGGAGCAAGGAGAAAGGAGAGCGGGGAGATGGGGAACAAAGTAGTCCGGTGGTGATATTAAACTGGGAGAATGTGGGGGCAAAATCAGCAGAGGCTGGAAAAGAGAGAGGATTAACGTGTGTTAGCCTGTTGCAGGTTTAACTAAATGTAGCAACAAGATTTTTATGTGTGTATTCCAGAAGCGGGAGCGTGTGCACAATAGTGTTGTGGGAGTGTTTTTGGTATAAAAAGGCTTACACAGACCTGAGTAAGGCTTATATATAATGAATGAATCCCCCTTCAGCTACCTTTTTTCTTCCCTCTGCAGAATTAGTGATTTGTCTAACCCCCTCCTTTCCCCGCAAACAATCTCTGCAAAACCCCTTCACCACTATCCAGCATTCTTCCCAGAATCCACCCTGCACCCAACCGACATGCCCCCTGGAAGCCTGTGTCATTGTATAAACTTATTCTGTGGTATTTAGTAAACATTATGCCTCTGCTGTCAACAACTCACTTAAGAAACACTGGGCTAATGTAATTTTAACCAAAATGGGGATAAACCAATGTTTTAGTATTCAGCAGGGCCCGCAGCTCTTCTCTAAAAGCCGAAAGACTAACACGCTGTGAATTGTCTAATTAATCTTCTGGCTTGTGGTATTCCGACACCAGCCAGATCCTTTTGTTTCGCAGTGGCACTGGACAAGTGCCCTGACCCCAACCTCCCGACTGGCTGTCCTGTTCTCATACCTGCGGCACTTGGCCTGCTTAGCACGGTCCAGCAATCAACAAAGCTGAGGTAGTCAACTGGGATGGGCTGACTCACTGCTTGCTGCCATTTTTACACCAGGCCTAAGGTTTCCAAAGTCCAACAGAGTCACCGTCAGTGGGTTGAGAGAGACATAGAGACAGTAAGAGAGAGAGAGAGGGAGTGTGGGATTTTTTTTTTCACCCAAAGGCACTTCAGCTATAAATATCAAACTGGCAATTCTTTGATTTGCCAATGAAGGCTGACAGAGGAGGGAGAAGGATGCAGGATCTCGCTCAGTTCTTGAGCTGTTTTAAATTCATTCACCGATGGGGGAAGAGAGAAACTGAGGGAGGAATAGGGTTGGCTGTGTCATTAATTTTCCATGTAGGGGGATGAAATAACATTAACATCTCTTTCTCTCTGAAGCTCTATAAGTCAAACAGTTATTATTACTCAAACAGCAGCGGCAGCACAGATATACAGTATAGATGCTCCTATTGTTTTTCTGCCACACAGATGCTTGTGTTTGTGTGTGTGTGTGGATGTCACAGCCTGGACAGACGCTTCAGTTTTAATAAAGCAGAGGCCTTTCAACACTCTGGCGGATCCTGCTGTAATCTCTTCTAAACAGGTGTTGTGATTAGCCTCTGCCGTGAGCAGCATTCTGACACTTGGATAGGCAGGGCCAACCATGCACACAACCATCGGCTACCACTCAGGAGACAGATTTAACTGCCGGTGCTTGGCAAGCGCACTTCTGCCATCCAACACAATGTGCTTTGTTGAAATTCTCCTACAAATTATTATTTTATTTCTGTCCTCGGCTAAATGATTCCGTCTTTCCTTTACAATATTTTATCTTTGCACGCCGATGCAGCACCATATGTGATACAGTCAGCACTGCAGAGTATAGCTCTTGATTTATAGGGCGCAGTTGATGGATCGTTTCTGAACACAAATGCAGCTGAAAAGCATGGCTGTTTTGGTTATTTATCAACAAATTACAATATCAAAATAAAAAATTAACCTGAGTAGTAAGTTATCATTGTGAGGTTTACATTCTGATTAGTCTGCAGTGTAAAGAAAACAACTGCTCAGCTTGCTTTATAGTCCCAATTAGGAATAATCATCTTCCAAAGAACATCTGCATTACAAAGTTTTGCTAATTAAATAAAAAAAAAAGTGCCTGTTTATGCTTCACAGTCTCAACCTTAAAATTAGGCTGTTTCACTTGCATGGTTTTTACTTCTTATTTGTCAGTTTCTGACAACCGCTCTCATTTTGCTCTACAGTAATTATTGAAGATTTACCGTTTCCCCCTTTTCATTAAACACATTGTGAATGATCAGAGCTTGGCGCACAATATAAAGAAATATACATTACAATAGAAGTGGCAAGAATTCAGAGAGAACCTGCAAAACATTGGGGTGGCTGTTAACTACTACTATTCATAAACACTAATTATTGAATAATGAATAATTCACCATTTATTGAAAAGACACTGCTTTGATCAAACTGAAGCGTGATGTCTCTGGTGTCAGATGAAGAACTGAAAATATTGGCAGCTGCAGTATATGCAATATTACATACATAGCAAACTCCCAGATAAGATCAATTAAAGGCTGTGTTGATGGTTTTCTGGGTAAGAGAGA
Source organism: Plectropomus leopardus (assembly GCF_026936395.1). Lineage (NCBI taxonomy): Eukaryota > Metazoa > Chordata > Actinopteri > Perciformes > Serranidae > Plectropomus > Plectropomus leopardus. The sequence continues at coordinate 19,369,643 of NC_142178.1, forward strand.
TCTTACCTGGTCCAATCACTGTAGGCACATCTCTGGCACGTTACCAGCAGTGTGACACTGGATTAATAAATCACTAATCTCCTGATAATCTCATCACGTATTAGTTACTGATAATTTGTTTTTGCAACACCAAAAAACCCGGCAAAACAGTAAAAAATCTCAACTGACACGCTGACAGGAAAGAAATATATTACATGGTATGATGGATGACTGTACCTCCTTCAAGCCAGCAATATGTCTGCGAGCTGTTTTTAATGGATTTTGGAAAAACAAATGTGAGTTTATGACTTCCCTGAGATAATTAAGGTAAACCTGCGGTAGAACAGAGTGTATTAGTTTCTGACTGTGGCAAATACAGTGGCGGGTTCACAGTTTATATGGCCATTAATGACAAAGGGAAAACAGTAAAATTACACTGGTATTGCACTTAAATGTTGTGCACAAAAAATGCTCAAGGCAGCACATCCCAGACACAAATTAAGTGTCACGATGAGAGGTGAACTATTTCTCTATGGAAGCAAAATGAGGCCGTAAGGATCTAATTTAACCACCTTGAATACTTAATGCTGACATTTTGATAGCAATGAATTTTATAGCATCGGAATATTTTACTAAAACACCTATCTGAAATGATGTGGTTTGAATTGCCCTCTTTCAATTTGTATATGGGTAATTTTGAGTGAGGCAATAGCAGAAACTTGGTTTTAAGTATTTTGTTTTAGAGTCAACAAATTCAGATGTCAAAGTGAATAATATTCACAAAAACAAGTTAAAGTTATTCACATCAATTTAGTTGCAGCATCTTAAAACTCAAGTCCAGCTCTTTCAGATGCCAAACTCTAACATTTGGGCTATCATGAACAAGCAATCGAGCCTACATGGAACTGGACCTCTGTCCTGTAAATTATGTTCTGTCATTCATATAAACCAACAAAGAAAAGCTCAGGTGAATGACTACATTTACATGTACACTAATATTCCACTATAACACCGAATATGACAATATTTTGTATTTAAGACAGGTAATGTAAACAGCATATTCCATATCTGAATCAGGCTTTTTTTCCTCAAATTTAGCTTTTTTCAGTCAAGAAATGTGAAGTATGCTGGTATTATTCAGGTTTTAGAAATATTCTTTGGACATGTACACAGCAGATTCAGAATGTGTTTCAGCAATGGGTTTTACTGCAATTTGAGGCACACAGCCTTTTGTCTGTTCACGGTTGGCACTGTGCGTTGTCATGGATGCATTGTATACAAACCAACAAAGCAACAGTTTGCGAGAGAAGCATGCCCACAAGAAAAGGCAGCGATTCTAGTGGGAAGACAAAAAACACATCTACATGTAAACACAATGAAAGATGTGGATATCAACACGTTTTTGAAAAGGGCCAAATATCACTAAACCGACTTTTTCAAGAGAGTGTTGAAGGGATAAAAGAGGTAGGCTGTTATAGCAACAAGTCCATCACTTCCTCTGAAAAAACCTATCATGATGCAAAGAAGCAAAATGGCACAAGCGGCTCTAGCTGTTTCACTTTCCCCAGTTCTGACATAATAAACGACACTATAGAGCATGTTAATCACAGTATGCACGGCTGCATCTACAGAAAACTGGAACATTAGCTGAATATTCATTTTCATCACTCACCAGCATAGTAGGAATATTGTCCCTTTTCAAATAAGGGCAAAAACTGTAATATTTTGTGCATATGAAAGCAGTCAGTCCTGAACACTAGAAATAGCACGACAGCGAAGAAAGAGTGATTGTTTTCAAAAATGGTATCTTACATCAAAATTAGATGTTGATCTTACTTAAAATAATTTTGGAAACTGATTGCCTTGAAAAAAAAGTCACTATGACCACAAGTCTTAATTTATGTTTACTTTATATCTAATTGTTGTTTACTTAAAATGTAGTTATATTAACTTAATTTTGTGAAGTTGTGGCAACTTAAACATGACAATAAACATTACCTTGTTCTTTCTAAGTGTTAGCAACTTCAGTAAACAAAGTTAGTCTGACTTAACTTGATCATAACAAAGAGGATTTTGCCAATGATGACATCAGGAGGATCTGCGAGTTCTGTTTTGTTAACATGTTTAAGAAAATACAACTCTGAAAACAACTTGTCATGGTTTTATTTAAATAAAAATAGCTGTTCACTTTAAAGTTTTTTTGGAGATTAAAAGGTTTTGTGAGAGTAAGATCCCTATGGCCTATTTTTTCTTCCATAGAGAATAATTGTATTTCACCCCCCATTAAGACACTTAATTTGTCTGGGATGTGCTAGTTTGAGCATTTTTGTGTGAAACATTTATCATTAAAGCAGTAGACTTTTGCTATTATTGATCATAAAAACTCTGAAAACTGTTTATATTTATTTATTTACCACCATTGTATTTGCTGTGATCATAAACTAATGCAGTCTTTTCTACTTTGCTTCTGTACTTCTCTGTCACGCTATTTTAAATTTACCAAAACACCAGCCTCTACGGCAGGTCCACTTCATCTCAGAGCCCTGGATAACTCAGTAGCAAAAATAACATAACACTTTCTAAACTTCTGCTGGGGGAAAAGTGTTTGGTCGGAGCAAGGAAAAAGTGTTTTCAAGTGTCAGGAGACGTGCTGTATTCCAGTCCCATATTACATTCTGAGGTTTTGTCGTAGTGCTGTGCGCTTTTGTCAGTCCACGACCGCGCTGCTGTCCATTACATGCTTGTCTGAGTTAGTGGTGAGACCTAATGCTTCACTGGTCTGTGCTAGGCTATGCTATCTTGGGGGCTCTTCGCCATGTTAAACGCTATTCTCTGTTTGCCTTGGGAGTGCAAGGCTGATAAATACTACAGTAGACTTCAGCTTCGGGACTTACCTCTTGTTAAATACTAAAGTATTCTTTGTTAGCATTGGGAGCCGATGTCTGCAAGCTAAATGCTATAGTTCTGTGTCAATCCTGGGAATGTGGAAATGTTCGGTTAGTGGATGTGGGCTTTGGGACCTGTCTCTGTGTTCTAAAACTGAAGAGCTTTCAGTGCTTAAGGGACCACTGCTTGTTAGCTATTGAGGGACCTGCCTTTACATTCTGTCAGAGTCAAGAGAATTTTTTATGCTATGTGTCTGCTATAGAGGTTGTCGACTGTGCTGTCCCTGTTTGCAGCTTTCAGCAATGTTCAAAGAATCATGTTTGATGTTACATGCTCATAAAGCTGTTATTTGCTCTGAAGTCGTAACATAGTTCAAACACCAAGAAATCGATGTGTATGTGTGGATTTCTTTTATTTCTTTCTTACTGTTGGTACCTCAAAACCTTAGTAACATAAACATCTCTCTCTCTCTCTTTCTCTCTCTCTCTGGATTTTCTTTGGCTGTGTTACTTCCGACGCTGGTCAAGTGACAGCGGCTTCCTCTTCTACCCTAGGTGTTTGTTTGTAAGTGGCTTTCCTGAGCTAATTCTTTGTTAGCGGATGGATTTAGAGTGGTGTTTGTTAGCACTAGGGTTTGCAGAACATCTGCTGAGCATTTACACAGAGTTAGACTGCAACAGAAAATGTGTCATGTCTACCAGTGTAGCTTTTTACTGCTGTTTTACAGGCCCCTGTTTAGTGTGCCCACCTTTCATCCCTCTAACATATTTACCTGCAATGTTTAATTAATCCTAATTACACTGATAAGATCCAACACTGCCAGGTGGTTTAGCTTACAAAAATGTCTACAGTAATACCTGAAGTGACCTTCCTTTGCCTGGACTGTATGAATTTTTTAAACACTAGAAACATAGGCAGTCTATCACCCCATATGCACTTAATTTATTTTTAGGGCCATGTATAAAAGATAACATCACATGCTTTACTACTGTAACCTGTATTCAGACACTCTGGAATATTGTTCCACAGCGGTTAGAATTATCATACTTTTTTTAACAGCAGATATTTTTGACTTGTCATTAGGGCTGGGCGATCTAGCTAAAAATGTTATGATAAAAAAATCATCACTAATTATCTACCAACAAAAGTCAAATCAATATTCGTTCTATGTTTAAAGACTGATTTTTGCTCCTTAGTTAAAGTTGAAGAAATCACACAGTTAATTGTAGTTTAACCTAAAATGTGTTGTCAGAGCATGACAACATTGTCCAAACAGCAGAACATTTCACAGATCTGAGATGGATTCAAAACATTTACAATCAAAATAAAGTTGATAAATAATAGATATAGAAGTCATAATTCTCATCAGCAGCATGCAAAATCTTTATACAGGCAGCTTGAAACAGTTTGTAAGTGTTTTAGGTGACAATGTGAAAAAATGTCAACTGTGATAGTTTTACACCCACAGTATTCATTTCTTTTTTTACTATATCACTTTCAAGGAAAAATTATCAAGAAAATCATCGTTTTATCACCCAGCTCTACTTGTCATAGCATGAAAAGTTAATTAATAATGTTAAGGATGGCTGCGTTGCATTCAAGTGTCCCAGAAGGCAATGCCACTTAGGAATCTGGACTTTTTTTACCAAAACAGAATGCATTCATCAGAGTTATTAATGACACCAGTGCTTTTCCCATTAAGACTTGCCAAATTGTCTTAAAAACTTAATTCTTAAAAACTGATTATAACCAACAGACATCATATTTAACATATTTTCAGTGTTCTTTTCATTTTACATCTATTTAAAGTGATGTACTCTGTATGCCTGTCTTTTTTAAAGACAGAAATTACATTCTTTGCCTTCTTTGTGTATTCCTGGAACATTGCATACCACCATAAGAGTTGGCAATTTGCAGTTTCCAGCTTTTTAAAGCAATTATTTAGACAGTAAATGTTTTTGGCATTTTATTCATCCCCCCAAAATGCCCATGAAAATATTTACCTGGATTTCTGCATGGTAATAATAATAAGAACAAAAACAATGACAATTACAATAATAATAATAATGACAATAGCTTGAATTTTCATATCGCTTACAAGAGACCCAAGGGGCGCTTTGTACACCGATCAAATAACACACAAACAAAAAATAGCAATAGCAGCGTCAGCTGGGGATAACATTAACTGATTCCATAGGCCGTGGTGAACAGGTAGGTTTTAGGGTTGTTGTTTTTCTAAGATGTCCATCGATGCAGCACAGATTTCTGCCAGAAGAGAGTTTCAAAGGGTGACAGTGGCGACACTGAGGGCTCTGTTCCTGAAAGTCTGACAGTTTGTGTGTGAGTGGGAAGTAGCCCCGTGTCCGAGGACTGAAGATTGTGGGACAGGCTGGAGGAGATGTAATAAGTACTGCTGGATAGGGATGTGCCGATCAGATCGGAAGGATCACTATCAGACACATTTTTTAATTGTTTGGGATCGGTTATTTTGAATATGCGCCCCGCCCAATCTTTTTTCTTTTTTTATGTCCGCTATTGCACAGTGTCAAGTAGACACTGATTTTCTTTCATGTTCTACTTAAGCTGCTACACCACTTTAAGTGGAATTGTGACCAGTCTCTATTTGTTGTGACTGGGAATGTTAAAGTTAAGCTATAACACTACTGTAAAGTGGAAGCGTGATTATGTTACCCATTTAGTGTTCTGTAGTTTAATTACAATGCCACACTAAGATGATTGACGATTTCAAAAGACACATTTTAGTTTGTTCACTTTGTTATTTTGTTGAAAAAAACAAATGCTGCACTTAGTGGAATTGTAATGAAAGCAATATAATTTTTTTTTTTTTTTACTTTTTTAAAAATTAAAAAACAAACAAGGAACAGTTTGGATGCAGACATTTTTCTTGTATTGCATTGCAGAGCTAATAAACTATCAAACACATACACTGGATTGATTTAAATAACTTAAACTTTATTATCCAGGTAAATACAAGTATTGGTATAGGCAGATACTCAATATCAAATGACTCAGATCGGGAGCAGGGGCAGAAAAACATGATTGGGACCTTCCTACTGCGGAGCAAGGTCATGTGTAATTTTGTATGAGATACAGGACTTGATCATAAGCTGGCAAAGGTGTATGAGGGTTTGGCTGATCTGCTGCCAGAGCTTGGTGCGGCTGAGAACCCTACAGCTGAGTTCTGCACATACTGTGGTGGAGCCTGATCAGGCCTTTGCTGGGTAACCTTTACAGGACTTCATTGCCGTAGGTAGATTACTGCAATGGAGTCATGGAGATGGAGGCATGAATGAAGATCTGCTGGCCACGGACATCCAAAAATCTTTTACAAGTGCTGGATCAAAAAATTTAAACTAAAGTAAGAATCATACAAACAGTACACACACTGTATTAATAGCTCCCAGTCATTTTTGATGCAATGTTTTGATCTAACAGAGATCTTCATCAGACATTTTCAAATCACCATCACAAAGCAGAGCAAGTAATATCGAGACACAAACACATTAATCTCTCAGGTGATTGTGATCTCCTTCAATCAACACTCAGGTTGAAACAATCAGATTGGGCCGATCAGAGCAGAGCTGACTGGCGCTCTCTGAATGCCACATGGGGGGCAGAACATGACGCCATTAAAGAAACCAAAAACAAAAGCAATTCCAAACAAGGACACTGAATGCAACACATCAAAAGCTACATAAAATATATATCAAAAAGCATCCAAAAACACTAATCATAAAAACTGCTATCTAGAAAAATTCATGGAGAAAAGTGAAAATAGTAATTAATTACTCTTCCATAACACACAAATGGTTAAAACACAAATGAAAGAGGGGGTTCGCATCAACAGAAAAAAAACTTTTGGAAAGACAATCAAATTCAGCTGTGGCTCAGAGGTAGAGCGGGTCGTCCTCTAATCAGAAGGTAAGCGGTTCGATCCCAGCTCCTCCGGGCAACGTGTTGTAAGTATCCTTGGGCAAGATATTGAACCCCAAATTGCTTCTGATGCTGCGTCATCAGAGTGTGAGTTTGTGTGAATGATTACTAAGTAGCAGGTGGCACCTTGTACGGTAGCCTCGGCCACCAGCGTGTGAATGTGTGTGTGAATGGGTGAATGTGACAATGTAGTGTTAAAGCGCTTTGAGTGGTCAATAAGACTAGAAAAGCACTATACAGGTATAGTCCATTTACTATTTACCATAGAGGTATTTGTAAAGGTGAATAGAAATCTGTTAATCATAGTTAGGAAATGTTTAAATCTGTTTTTCAAAATGTAGCCAATTATATTAAAAAAAAGGTTTAAGATCAAACTTTAAGTTTAAGCCTTTAGATAAGAGTATATGCAATGTGAAAAATGTGATCCCCATGTGGGAAAGCACCAGTCAGCTCTGCTCTGCTGATTTGTCCATCCTGATTGTTTTAACCTGAGAGTTCACAGACTTTCATCAAACAGATCACAATCACCTGGCAGATGAATGAGTTTGTGTCTTTATATTGCTTGCTGAGCTTCGTGATGATTTGAAAAAGGCCTGACGAAGCTCTCTGTTAGATCGAATCGTTGCACAATTTAAGAATTAGTGGGAGCTTTTCATACAGTGTACTGATCTTTTGTCTGATTCTTGCCTATGGATGATGCACAGAGTCTGTGAGGGAGAGCCAGAGTCTGGAAATGTTTTGAATGAAACATGACCTGAACTTCAAGTAGGATTTTATTATTTCATGTTAGAAGCACAGTCACATCACGTTAATTTGTATGGGACATTTCTATTAATTACTGTGGAGGTGACTTTGTTCTCAAAGGTGCTTTCTGATCCCAACTCATTCCCTGGAAATATCTACAAAATTATTTGTTTACTTAATTAGTTTTGGATGTTAGCTCTGCCTGAAACTTTGAGGAACATTGAAAACACTTTTTATCTGTGTAGCCAGTGAATTTTTATGTTAAATTCGGCAGAATAATGTGGGGATGTGTTTTTCTCTTTCCACAACTCAACTGTGGGAAGAATATTATTCAGGCTTTTTTTGGCAATTGTCTTATTTTGCATTTTGCATGTGACCCTTGAAGCCGCTGCACGCTTCACTTTGTCGAGACAGGACTTATTTCGCCATGCAAGTTTGTTTCACTTTTGTGCAGACTAAAGTGGGATGGTACTTAGCAGCATCTGGGGGCCGTAGTTTGTCAGGCCAACTTAATGTAGCTGCGCCATCCTTACTGACCTACTGCATTAAATATTAATATTGCACATTGCTGGCCTCATCATCATCGTCCTCCTTAGCCCCGTCTATTTCTCATTATTCTGCATTGCTCCATCCTCTTCTTTTGTTTCTGCCCCATGTCATGTGCTCCTCTACCAGCCTTTCAATTACTGCTCCTCAGCTTTTGGGTGCTCGTTTCTCTCTTCATCCACCTCCACTATTTGTAGCTCCTCCTCCTGTGGCCCACATGACATTTTCTCCCAACGATTTCTAGAAATGTGTCAGTACGTCTCTCATTAGCCTGGATCTGTACAGCTCTCTCCACACTTTCATACTTTCTTCATCTGATTGCTGTAAACAAAAATGAAATTTGACATGAAGTAGCCTGTGTGTGAGGGGGAGAGCGATAAAGTGAGATGCTGTCTTGGTTTTGCTGGTGTATTATTTAATGGTATGCTGGCTCATGAGTGAAGCTATATTTTGAGGGGCCTTTGTGCACATGTGTATGTGTGTGTGAGCTCTGTGCATACATGTGGGTGGATGTGAAACTCCATGAAGTTCACTGTATTTGTATAATTGATGCACAATGTCATCAGTAAATCTCTAGGTAGAGTATGTGGGTTATAATGTGGAAATACATTCGTGTGTGGTGTGTGTGTGTGCTATATTTGTGCATTATTCATATGTGAGCTTCTTGGTGGACTTGTGTGATTTGATGAGAAGATGCAGGCCTGTGTCAATGTCTCTCTTTACCCTTTATAATTCAGCAACCACCAGCATCTACTATCATCTTCCCCTTTTACCTCTCAGTCTTTTAAAATGACTCATTCTGAATTCTTCCTCTCCTCTCCTCTCCTCTCCTCTCCTCTCCTCTCCTCTCCTCTCCTCCACTCCACTCCTCAGACTGTGAAAGTATTTAAAAGGAAGTGTGTGGGTTAGACCACGATGACAGGTGTAAATATTAAACATGTTAATAGCATGTTATGAACATGTATGACATGTGGCATGTAGTATTTTCAGCCTGTCAGCATATAAGGGCAGCTGTGTATCTGCGTGTGCATATATGATTTTTCACGCTCTCACAATTTTCCATCAGCACGAGTTTGTCTCGTTGTAGAGTATATTAACCCTGTAAATCCTGAGGAAATTGGTTTTATTTATTTTTTTATTATTGCAAGAAGGCAACAAGACTTGGCCTGAAACATTTGCAAGAAATTAGTAAAGATGTTAAAAGAAAAGTTCCTTAAAATAAGCAATATAAAAGAGAAGCATTAAAAAAAGAAATGCAAAAAGTGCTGAAAATTTTAAGTATATATATATGTGTGTGTGTGTGTATGTATGTATGTATGTATGTATGTATGTGTATGTATATGTATATATATATGTATCAGTATGTATCAATGTATAACTTTTTTCTGCAACATGGTTTTGAAAGTGTTCTAATAACCTCTTCCTAATTGACAGGTCTTTTTCTAGTCACCTTTTAAGTTTGTCCTTGCCTTTTTCCTCACATTTTCCCACAAAGAAATCAAACCAAAATGACTAAGATTTAAAAAAATGTAAATAGCTTGTGAAAGTCAACCAAACTCAGCACAAGAGAACTGATGCTAATCCAGGTTTCAAAGGGTTAAACTTGGGTTATCAGTAGCTGTTTATGATGTATTCTGAAATGTGGCATTCTGATGTTTTAACGCCTCCTGTGTCCTCTGCAAAGGGTACACTTAAAGGTGAAGGTAACACAGTGTGTGTATTTGTGAAAGAAGTGTAAATGTTTTTTCAATGTTGTTATTCATTTAATTCATAAAATGTCCAAAATTGTAGTAAAATATGTCCCCACAGCTCCAGGTGACATTTTCAAAAATACTTGTTATGTCTAACAAACCCAAACCCAAGGCTGTGGCATACAAAATGAGCAACAAATCATTAAATGAACCATCAATTGTTTGGTATTTTTATCACACTGTCAGTTGTAAAAGTCAGTCACAGTTTACAGACCAACTTTCTGGTTCACACAGTTTTCCTGAGCAATGAGGAAAAATACCAACATTTGTCAATTATCAATACACAAAGAAATTTTCCACACTTTGAGTGAGCATTCCCATTGAATCCCAAGTGCTCATGTTAAATGATGCTTAGACCTACAGTATCATTAGGCCCTGTGGTGGGTATCAGGGTGTGCTGTCATAAATCTACTGGGCCCCATGACAGGCAACACCTTTCTCTGGCCCTCAGCCAATGTGCATTTAAATTGCCGTTAAATCCTTCCCTTACCCGAGCAAAGAGCAGATGCTCAGTTGTTTGGCCTTATATCTACATTGTATTTCTAAGGCTAGGCTACACTGTCCTGCCAAACTGGTTTGATAGACAGTTTCATTTGAGTAGTCCAGCCATCATTCCTGCTCATCTAGCTCCACTAGTTTTACAAGGATAATTACTTATATCCAAAAATGGTAACACTTTATATTAAGGGACACATAATCACCATTTACTAGTTGCTTATTAGCATGCATATTAATTGCATATTGGCTCTTTATTAGTCATTATAATATTATAATTATTCATCATAAAATTATAAAGCATTCAGTCGTGCTTTATTCTGAATGACTGTATTTTACAAAGACTTCGCTATTAGCTAAGAGTATTCCCTCAATAACCTCCTAATGACAGCCTATTGAGAGTGTGTAAGGAAGTTGCTGTGGTGAAAATAATTTTAATATGCTTTTTAAAAAATGCTGCTTAAGGCTGCAGGGATTGTACAATAGTTCCATGATGTTTTAACGGCAGAGTTGTGCAATATATGTATATGCAAGGTATGTGCAATACTTTGAATGTCATTTTGGATTCTGTTCAATTTATTGGGGCATTTTGTACAGCTAGTGCTGTTCTGTTCATATGTGGTTTGCTTTTTGTGACTGTGGAGGCATTTATGGGCGCAGTATCTGCGTTTAAGTCAAATTTCCTTACGGGGACAGCAAATTGTATGGTGTGGTGTGGTATGGTGTGGTATGGTGTGGTATCATATCTTTGTGCAGAATGGGCCATGTGATTTGTTACTACCACAACAAAAGTCGTTCTCCTTTAATAACACTTAATAAATATCGTCTATACTTATGTAACAAAGCACACAACTACAAGCATTAATAGTGTTCAAAAAACTCCGAATACAAGAAGTATTTGGAAGGATTATCATTTCATAAAACTAGGCTGTCTGTGCAGAAGAAAGACGCAAACACTTTAGTGTTGTGCTACATGACCAGAGAAAACAAAGGAAAAGGGCTGTGACATTCACTTTTTCTGAAGTGGCAGAAAGCGTACTACCAGGATGCACTGCACCTCACTGTGCCTCACAGGAGGTGCTCTGGCTAAGAGGAGAAGTGATGCATTCTTGGCTGTTTTTCCACAGGAAACAATATGGTGGTAAGCTCTCTCGCTCGCTCGCTCGCTCTCTCTCTTTCTCTCTCTCTCTCTCTTTCTTTCTCTCTCTCGCTCTGTCTCTCTAATTTACTTCTTTTTTCATTGTATCTTGGGGGCAGGTATACGAAAATGTGAAAGTACAACCCTGTTGTTCAAGCCAGGGCAAGCAAAAATTATCCCTTGGATTTGAGCTGAAGCTAAAGTGAGGTCTTGCTCACAGCCAATTCACTAATAGTTTGACATGCACTGACCCACACAAGTTCCCTAATTTAAAGTTGCCTTCTCTTCATGCCTAATAAATCCATTACAGCACACAGCCACTACAATTAATATGTACTTTATTGATGGACCACTTTAAATATTTTTCAAACACACCTCTTAACAATGTACCGCCGTATCACTTAGAAGAATAGGGTCTGTTAATTGCTGAGTTGTATGCGATAATGGATTCAGTGAAGAGGAGGAAACTTTAGAAAAGGGAACCAGTGTGGATTAATAGGTGTCAAACCAAACAAAGTGGGAAACATATTCTGAGTTACAAAAACTTAATTAAGAGTTACTTTTACACTACTGACAACTGTAGCTTTTTGTTTTGTTACACAAGAATAGACCATATTTATTAATTGCAATTAAAGGAGAATGACTTGTCTATTCTACACCTTATAAGGTCCATACTGAGCAAAGTATTCAGTTAATAGCCTAGTAGTTGTAGAACATGGTCATGCAGACTAAGGCATTAAGAAGTACGTTATAATGATTAATAAAGAGATAGCTAGTCAATTCCTGGGGATATGTGCATCGCAACTACAGTCTTGTGCAGACCACAGACTATACTGGTGCCCGCTCTGCCAAAAATACAAATAAATAAGCTAAAAAAATATTTTTTTTGTTTTTAAATGGATGAGAAGATAAATGAATGTGAACAGAAAGTTAAATCTGTTGTTATTTTATTGTGAAGCGGTTAACCTTTGGGGAACATTACTGGTGTGCACTGTTTTGCTACGTGACAACAACCTAGGTTCTTACCACTGTTAAAGAGTGAAAAAATACAGCACTTCATTTCTGTCATTCAAATTGCAATTCCACCTTCGAACACAGTGTGGGTTGCAAGGGCAGAGTGGCGCTGTCTAGGTTTTCACTCATTGACTCCATGGGCAGAAAAAGAAGCAAGTCAATGTTATTTATGAAGTATTTTTATACAAAATGGCCAGTAGGTGAATGAGACAAAGGGCTTCATCAGTCGCTACCTATAGCAATTCTCAATGCCCATGTGCAATTTCAGATTGATCGGGCAAATCATTGAGGAGAATAATAGATGCAGACAAATGGACAGATGGAGTTTTCCTCATTTTTTAGTAGGATATGCTACTAATATGCACGCTAATAGGTAGGGATGCACGCTAATGTCAGCATCTCATTGGTATCGGTTGATAATGGCTTTAAAATGAACAGAATCAAAATCAGCCACCATGCTTATTTCTGCTGATATGACAAACTAATTCGTTTTTTTCTGGTCAAAGTAACCATGTACAAAACATATACACTTGTATATCTGAGAGATATACAAGTATGATACAAATATGTAAGAAAATATGCATAATATGATGTTAATGCCACTATAGAAAAGACTTTATTGTCACTACAACTAGGTGGGGATTAAAAGTGGATATTTCAATATTGGTATTGATTATTGGCCAAATTAGTTGTTATATCTCAGAATCAGATTTCCAAAATCCAGTATCTTGCATCCCTACTAATAAGCAAATAGTTAATGGTACCTTAAGATAAAGTGTTACCCAGAAAATGTTTGACACCATCCTCTGATCTAGTAGACATTTAATATGTCCTTGAATACCCTTGAAAAGAGCAGATACTATGTGGCACGACCCAGCCTTACATCTACATTATATCTGCACATGTTAAACTTAAGTGGCTTGATAGTCAGCTTCTTCTGACTGCCCTCAGTCCTGCCATCATAGATAGATAGATAGAGCGATAGGTAGAGAGATGGAGAGATTGGTGGTGCTCAAACACAGCAAATCTACATACAAACACATAACAAAATACACCATTAAAATACACAAATATACAATATACAAGAAACAAAAGTGCAAATAGGCAGTTAGGACCAATATGTTATATAAACGACTGCATTATCACTGTAATTGTTTGCACTCACACTCTGTTTTGCCTCCAAAAAAGTGATTTAAATAATTTGGCTTAAGTTATGTCCAACCTGTCGGATGGTCTGACTGCTTAGATGAGTTCGTTGGATCTTTGTTTGTAGAGTACAACCTGAAATAAGCAAAAAAAAAATATATATATATGACCCATGTTATTGTGATTAACAGTAATTATCATATAAAACATTAACAGGTTGTTGACTGATTAACTGTTAAATCGACTGTTTCAGCACTGGTTTGTGCGACTGTTGGTTGTACTCTTGTATGTGCGAGGGAGCGAGTGGGTGGGTGTGGGTGCATGTTAATATCTGTGCTTGTGTGTCGATGTTATCTGGGTAAAACTGAGGATGTGCCTGTTGCCACACAGAGGAGAGATTTTTGTCTCTTTTTTTTCCTTTTCTAAACCTGAGTGAAGTGTAAAGCCACACACACACACACACACACACACACACACCTACAGTCAGATACACACACGTACAGATAGAGAGAGAGAGAGAGAGATGGAAACAGTGAGATAGATCTTTTTGAAGTACAATTTCATCCTCTCTCCTTCCCACTTTTCTCTCTTTTTGTAGCAGTGAAGGGAGGGGAGTTAAATCTCTGCGGGCCCTGCTTTATGTGTGATGGCCTGAGCTGTGAGCTTTTTGTTAAACTGAGGGACAACACTAGAGGCACAATATAGGTTTACACACACACACGCTTACGCACACACACAACGGCGGAAGTGGGGGTTGCAGGGGGCAGAGAGACAGGAGCTGACAGCTGATTCTCCATGTTTGTTTATGAGGGCTTTGATGTTTAATGTGTCACGTTCTTTGATGCCCTCTGCGGAGGGGGTGTCAGCGCATGTATATGTGTGTGTGTGTGTGTGTGTGTGTGTGTGCACATGTGCACGTCCAAAACAGGTTTGATGTTTGCGTCTCTCTTAGTTTTTTTTCCCAAGTCTCTCACTCCTTTTCCATCTCTTTCTGCAAGCTCACAAGACTGAAACATTTTTTTTTCTCCTCATTCTCCCCTTCAGCCTTTTCTTTCTCTCCCCTGTCTGCTCCTCCTCTCCCCTCTCTGGTGGATGGGCTGTGTCGCTGTCTATTTGTTGTGTCCCCAGGGGGAAAACTCGGCTTACACTTTATGCAAACATACATTCTGCAATCATTAGCAACTTATTTCACACTCACTTTGGGTTTCATTCTGTTTAATGGCTGCTTTGGTTTTGGTAATGCTCGCCGCTGCCTCTGACTCTCACGCTGACCCTTGTTTCCCTGCGATGCTGAGACTAAATGATTTAACTGTACATGGCATTGTGAATTAATGCTGGAAAATGTGGAGCCACAGTTTATAGAGGATATCCTCTGACTTCAGATGAGACTGGTAGGAAATGACACCATATCGTTTGCAGTTAGTGTACCACAGAAAAATTATGTTCAGCATTAATTACTGTTGTTTTTTTCCTTTGTTACATTTTCAACATTGAGCCAGCTCAATAATACAGCACCAGACAAAACAAGCAAGCGGGTTGAGCATCGGTATTTGGCTCAATTAGGTTTTGAGACAATGCACGGCTGTTGTTTTATTGGCTACTGAGGGTCGAAGTGAATCAAACCTGTGAGTTATGAGGCAGTTATCTACAACCATTACGGCCCCCCTGCTGCCAGCAGTCACTCTCTCGCAGTGTAGTCTGACTTGTTGACTGAATCTCTCAGTATCTCTTCCTCTCTTCCTCATTTTCCCTCCTAACGCTTACACTCCCTCTTATCTCCGTCACTCTCCGGGTCTGACTCACTGATTGCAAAATTGAAAATGGTTTTAATTCTACCGGGTTTTTGAGTCTGATTTGCACTCACTCAAGCTCTTGTGGGGTTTTTTTTTCCTCCTCTGCAATTAATTCAGTTCCTCAGACAAATCTGCTGACTGTCTCTGCTGCTGGCCTGTGTGTCGTTGCAGGATGAGAAGTCCACGTTCTTCCAGTTCGGCGCAGCTCTGCAGCAGGAGGCTCTGCTCATGCTCGCCATCATGGAGGAGTATGACTGGCATGTTTTTTCTATCGTAACTTCCAAGTTCCCCGGGTACCAGGATTTCATCAGCACTCTGAAGATAACTGTGGATCACAGGTAATGACTGTGCTCCCCCACATGTGCACACACTCTCTGTTTTCATCCTTAACCTTTATTTAGAGCAGCTGACAAGATTAAGTACCTTGTATTATTTAATGGTGTATTGTTACAGCTTTGTGCGCTGGGACCTGCAGAGTGTGGTGACTCTAGATGCTGTAGATGGCGACCCAAACTCTAAATCACACATTGCCCTCAAGAGGATCCAGAGTCCCGTTATACTGCTGTACTGCTCCAAGGATGAGGCTGTGTGAGTGTCTTTCATTTTGTTTCTGTCTGTCTCTGTCACACACTGCCAAAATTTCTGAAGTGAATCTTTATTAACTCTCTGACTCCACTCCTCAACAGGTATATACTCGAGGAAGCTCGATCCTTGGGCCTGATAGGAGCTGGTTACATTTGGATTGTGTCCAGTCTCACCACTGGGAACCCAGACTTTACCCCTGAGGTAGTGAGGCCCCATATGTAGTAACAGGTGGCCACTTTTGAGTGGTTTGACAAGACGAGTAGTGTTTTTTGATTTCAGGCTGATGCAGGTCATGCTTCCTGTCATTTATACGACTCATCTCCTTTACTCTTTAGGGCTAATGTGTAATACAGCAGTAAAGAATTGCTGAAATTTTCAAAGGAAACAAACTCCGCATACTAGCATCTCTAAAACTCCCGTATTTAACTTGTTACATTGTGTTAGTTTAATACAAATAAAAAGCGGTGTAAATCTTTCATTTTTTTTATGGTGTTTTGTGCCGGGCTATTTCGCAGTTTTCAGTTAACCAGTGGAGACTCTAGGTAGTTACTGCTCCTCCCAAGAAATAGTCTAGCACATAGAATGCCCCAGATGACATTTTTCCGGTTGGCTAACCCGGGAGCCAGTGTCACCCTGGTTCTCTCGTCAAAACGCCCATTTTTCCAATGGACTTTGGATAATTGCAAAAAAATAAGCTCTGTGGTACATTTTGGATACTTACACATTTTTTTCAGCAAGATAATCTTCACAAACAAACACTAATTTCGCCAGAAGTAAAAAGCTAATTTTATGTTATAACAAACTACACTACAGTTGCGTGTTACAACTACAAGGCTGTTAATTTGTGTACGCTGCAGGTCGGCATGATGACGTTCTGTAGTGTTATTTAGCCACTTGGTAGCAACCTTCTTTTTTAAGACATAAAAGCTTTAAAGTCCACGAGCGGGGCATTTACTGACCTATTACCTGTTGAACAAAACATTAAAGTATCTTCAGCTTGTGTTAACCACATATTTTATTTAAGGCATCTAACCAAAACCCTGTTCAAAAATCCTACTGACTTTGAGACGAGGGAACCAGAGGTTCTGAGTTAATTTATCTTTAAGTTTTAAGACTCATTACTGGGGCTCTCAATAACCACCGGTTTTTCACCACAGGCTGTTAAAAATAATTGATACAGCTATTATGATGTTACCTTTTGGTTTGTATACTGCCGTTTTGAATTTGGCATTTTGGCCATTGCTAACTTGGTTTTGGGGAGCCAGAAGTGGCCATATTTGGATGCGAGGTTGGAGCTGTGGAGGAGCGAGGGGTGGCTCTAACTGAGAAATCGAGGACACTATTGGCTGACAGCCTGTCACTCAAATCAGCCTCACTGTTAAATATGCGGGATTTGGGCCTTTAGAAAATGTAAAAGGGTGAGTTATGTTAAAAGTCACCCCCAATACAGTTGTCTAGAGACCAAAAACATTTTTTGTACCAGGCTGTAAACATATTTATTACTGCTGTAATGTTGGGCATTTTAACATTTGTGTCTTTGGGGATTGACTCTATTTTGGAGCCAGCCTCAAGTGGCCATTCAATGAAGTGCAGTTTTAGGCACTTCTGCATTGGCTTTATATTAATTCTGCAGCATATTAATCTCTTTTCATTGGATTGTTTTATTAATATATGGTGATCTGCTCCTGAAATTGCACTTAAATCTTGCACTGCACTGTTTTGATTTTAATTTCAACCACTGATTTTACTTTTTTTTCTGTGTTGTCTTTGTTGTCTTTTCTAACATTTTACCTGTGTTCTTATATTTTTCTTTTGTGTTGTGTTTTAAAAAATGTTTCTGTGTCTGTTTGGTGATTTAAGTGTACAGCACTTTGTAATGTTGGTTTTGATAAGTGCTGTATAAAAAAAAATATATATTGCTTTATTATTATTATTTATTATCAAGCTTCAAGGGTGCTGGGAGGCAGATTTTGTTTCCATTGCACCGAGCCAGGCTAGCTGTTTCCCCATGTTTCCATTCTTTGCATAAGCAAGCAAACAATTTATTCATCATAAGGTGCATTTCCATCCACTACTTTTTAGGCACATTGTCAATAAGTACATAAAAAATCTTCAGAGGAAATGCCAAAACCTTGAAATCCAGCAATATCACAAAAAAGTTATTGCTTGAGGAAAGTGGCAAAGTTATTGTATTAATAAAAGACAAATATGACCAAGTGCAATGTAAACAGATTCAGTGAATAAACAATGATGCACTGTCATTGCATATGCCACTGCAAGCTCTCTTCGTCGGCTGTTACCAGAACTCCTCCAAGAGCACAAAGCTGTAATATCAGCTGCATTGTCCACTGTTTGCTCTGGTTTTATACATCCAGTGTTTTCCTTCGTTTCAGGTTTGACTGACGCTCCTTTTACTGCGTCATCTTATTGTGCCCGCTTCTGCTGTGACACCTGACTAGAAAATTAATGCTTATCTGAACTAACTCCCAAAATTTGCATGACAGTAGTGGATGGAAAACACATAAATCTGCATTTTCTTTTGCAAATGTTCGTTAAATTCATTTAAAATTTGCACTACATTCAGATGAAAACCCAGCTATATTTAATGAACAAGTAAAAGAGAAGTATCAATCTTTTCATCTTAAGAAAAAGTGAATAAGTATATTTCCTAAAATGTCAAACTTTTCCTTTAAGCCGTAAGCAAGAGACAATATATAGACAAATGGCAACCTATAATTCATACCATATTTTTAGTTAACTGCTTTGTTTACATTCTTCTCTCTCTACCTGAAAACATTTGCTCAGCCCCTAAATAGGATGTTTGACAGCATTACATACACATTCACTCTAAAAATGTAGGACAGCAAGGTAGCTATTATCCAAATAGGATACAAATATGTGTATAAATAATTCAAAGTGTAATCAGCTCAAATGTTCCCTTCACATTAAAACTGGAAACATATCCAATGTTTGCTCACCGTTTCTCAAAACCCTCTCAATGGTTTGTTCTCCTCCTTTCCTTGTCCATCATCCTCAGGTTCCTATTTGTGTTGGGTTTTTATGCCTCTGTTTTCTCTACTAGACAAAGATCTGATTCAACATTTAATGCCAAATTAAAAAGTAAAAACAAAGTATTGTAGGCTAGATTGACAGGCTGGTATGCTGGCATTGTTTGATGTTTGCTCAGTGTGGTTTATAAAGACAAACTTAGTGAGCTATTTAGTTTTTCAATTCTTACGTTCTGACAGTTTTAAGATGTAGGTGATACCTGAATGAGCTATTATGGACATGCAGTCTGCTCACACTTATTTAATAGCCAGATATGAATTATTTCAGAGAGGCACAGGAAACTCATAAATCATCTGCTTGACACCTTTGAGAGATACATATGGATGTTTAAAATTGGGCCAAAAAAAAGTCAAATTGAAGTCAAATTGAATCTTTCACACCATATGTGCCACTCCTCAGATCTCCTCTCCTTTCCTCTCAGATGTTCCCCCTGGGTATGATCTCCGTGTCCTATGACGACTGGGAGTACCCGTTGGACACGAGGGTGAGAGATGGGGTGGGCATCATTTCCTCTGCAGCCACCGCCATGCTGCGGGAGAAGGGGGAGCTGCCAGAGGCCCAGAGCAGCTGCTACAGCACAGCATCAGACAGGAGCCCGGGGAAGCTCCCACCTAGCGCCTTGCGCAGGTGTGTATGTGTGTGTGCATGTGTGAGAGTGTGAGGAGAGATCAAGGTCTAGGGACTTGCATAACTCTGTTTGTCTTTGTAGCTGAGTGGCTGAGCGGTGTTACATAAGTCTTTTTAATGTACTAATGAGAGGGGTAGAACGGAGAAAGGAAGCGGAGATGACAGCAGTGTTAAACACTGTGATGTCTAATGACATTTAACACTATTAGCTGTTGTGTACATGGCTGTTTGGTGTATGAGCTCATTCTGCTGCCGTAGAGGTAAGACAATGAGCTGAACTTCAGGCGGACCTCCGTGTTGTTGCTGCCCTGTGTTAACTGGAGCCGAGAGTGTGTCTGGTGTGTGTGTATTCATGTGTGTTTCTGTGTGTGCACCTTCCTTCACATGACTGGATTCACTGTCATTAAGTCAGGATTAAAGCAGCTTTTACTAGCTTTGTTCTCTCTCTCGTTTTCTTGTTACGTGGCCCTGTGGGTGGCACGTATGTGTTAGTAGGTGTATGTGTGCACACACATATGTATGCGTGTAGGTACTCTCCTCTGAAGTCTTTGTGATGAGGAAACAGTTGAATCCTTCAAACAAGAAGGGGGGGGGGGCAAATGTGCACACAGGCAGACACATTCACACTGAGCATTCATGACTATAAAAGCACAAAATCTGTTAATGGCATTGCTTCCTTTCGAGGTTTTTTGTTGTGATATTGTGATGTGTCTTGAATACCAGGCATTCAGCGGCTGAAATATGATTATTAATTCAAAAAATGATATAAAACTGACTGAATACATGAAGGTCAGGTTGCTAGGCTCTGCACATCCATGATGACTTATGAGTTGCCTCATTAGAATGAGAGCCACAGTGTGATTTTTGCCATTATGGCTTTAGTATCCCATCGCTCTCACTCTTATTAGCCCATTACAGTATATATCAAAGCATATACAATACCGCCGTTGTTGACAGGTTGATCCAATATAACTCAGACCTCAATAGGAGCTCAAACATTTTTCGGAACAATCTTTTTCTTTCTGTCAGAGGTACCTCATTTGTCTCACTAACTTATTAGATAGAATTTGCATATTTGTCAAAACAACTGCAGCCAATTTTTGTGATAATAAACTGACAGGTTGGATTTCCCTACCCTGATTTGGAAGTGGTTGAGGCTGTGATCAGAATTCTGCATACATTAGTCTAGATACAATCTTGCCGCAGTGTGCATATAAACAACGTGAGGTGGAGAGGAATAGGACAAGATAATCTGGCACTTAAAAGACACTATCAATCCCGTCGGATTCCCTGTCATTCTTGCCTGACAGGCATTAATATCCCAGACTCTAGTTCAGCTTAGTTGGTCCACACAATGGTGCAGGTTTTTATTTAGGTTTGTCCTGGTAGTAAATTTCAAAAGGTTATTCTGTTTGATGGAACCAGTGTACCATGCAGACCCCTAAGCTGTCACTTTTTTTTCTTTTCTGAAAAGATGCTCCCTGCCATAAAACACAGTATGGAAATAGCTTCCTTCTGTCTGTATTCAGACTTTTAGAAAGTGCTCACACAATGGCTACCCAAATACTTCAATAATAGGAAAATGTTTTCCAAAAAGTATTAAATGAACTCACATTTGAAAGATGGCATTTACAGTTTTTTTAAAAAATTTTCTGTAATGCAGCAGCTGCTGCTGTTAAAACTGGCATCATATTTCTAGTTAATACAAATAATTTTGCAAACAGTAATTGAGAACTCACTGAACCCCTTTTTCATATAGCTGTACATGTTGTTTTAACATTACACTGGAAGACACAATGACATGAATAAACATGCAAGTATAAATATGAATATATGACGTCTAATCTGCCTGTTTTACATGCCTCAAAAACACACCAGCCTCATCTATTCAGAACAAAATCTTTGTCCAAAAATGGACACAAACCTGAGATAGGAGGAGACAGCAGTTGCCCAGAATAGACCACAACAGTGTTTCCGCTATATGTATTCAGCTGTGACAATGCACTGTGACAAGGGCATCACCTGCTGCACCGTGAAGATTTTTCAGACACAAAAATGTATATTTGTCTTGACATGCCACTAATAGTCAGAAGCACTGTAACCTGTAATGACAAAGGCAGGTTCAGTTATGTAGCACAGAAGCGTCTCTTATGTGTAACTTTGTAGGTTTATGTTTAATTATTTGTGTTTGCTGAGAGCGGGTATACCCACGGCAGAGCTGTTTGGTATTTTTGCAGTGCCTGCATGCGAGGGACACAGGGACCTTTTATTTACTCTTTACTCGGTGTGAGTGTAGCCTGCTTGGAAAGAGCACAGGCCTGTTTCCAAGTCTTTGTAAAAACAGATGATTAATGTAGCTCTCTGTAATCCACTGTCCAACAACAATATTTATGTGTGTCGACTCTAATTCCTCTCCTGCAGATGAGACAACATCAAATACCACCTGTTTGAATTGGAGTGCAATTATCATATTTCCACCTGCAGGGCGCATGCTAAACAGCACTCAAACATTTCTCTTTATGCATCTTGACTTCCTGTTGCAGTGTTTGAGTTTATGCATGAATCCCTTGTGGCCCTGTGCCCTGACCTGCTCACATCAAAAACAGAAGTATATTTTAGCGTTTCCTTGTTAGAATAATGAAATTACCTAAAGCACAGTGAACCCAAATCATCAAGGTTCCAGTGCAAACCAGGATACACATATTTTATAGAAGGCTTACACTGAAAAAAAGCCACTATGTGTTTCACATGTTGCTTAATCATAATCACTCTCTGCTTAACTGCCATCAGGTGTTGATTTTAAGTGATCACTTGCTGATTGGTGAAGAATACATCAGGTGCGCTACAGAGCGTCAGAAATTAAGGCAATAGCAACTACCGTACAAAATTTCAATATAAATATTGCATTTCGGAAGACTGAGATTTGATTAATGTTAGAGTCAGGGTGCCACATATTGACATGGATAAAAAATGTCAAAACTTTTCCATGACTTTCAAGGACATTTCTACAATATATAAAATGAACATTGCTCCATCTTGAAAATGCAATTAAAAAGTAGTAGTGGGACATAGCATACATATGAAAACTTTGGGATTTATGACCTTACATGTTAAAGGGGAACTACACTCATTTTCAAAATTCATTGATGTTATTCTTGTGGTTTGATTTTATCCAAAATATAAGTCATGAACAACTCTTCCCCAAATCCAATTGCTTAAGTGCTAAAACCCAAATTTGTGATGTCATAAAATGTCTGGAGCTGCTCCAGTGAGTTGGGACAGATATTCTAGATGACACTGAGAGCACCCGGGGAAATAATCAGAGTATATGGGAACATTTTCTTTTTCAAAACTGAAATCACAATAATAGATTAAAGCTAATTTGAGTATATAAAAAACAGAAAACAAAAACTTTTTGTTGATTCAAAAAATCAGGCTGCTATTCATTGTTTGTGAGGCAGCTCCAGACGTCATACAGGATGATGTCACTGGTTTTAGACTTGCTTCTCTGGTGTCAGACTTTAAACGAGAGTAGCTCATTTTCTAGGCCATGGAAATAATATATTGCAATTCTTAGTTTAAGTGGTGTTCCCCTTCAAATCACACTGTCACAGCAAAATGTCTCTCTATTGAAACATATCAGATTCAAACTCTATTCAAACATAATTTCAGCAAGCTGGCATACATGGAGTGAGAGAAAGGACGCAAGGAGAAAATTACGTTATCTATGTGATAGTCGACAAAACATTGTCACACATCGGTACATATTAGCACTACGTTACATCAACAGCTAGCCTACAGAAAATAGATTTGCCATTATGTTATATATGTAGGTTGTCTACAGAAGATTACTGTAACAATTACTTTCAATATACTCAACAAAATTCCATGCCTTTTCCAGGCGTGGAAAATGAGATTGTGAAATATCAAGACTTTTCAAGGTTCTCCATGACCGTGGGGATCTTGTAGAGTACAGAGCATACATGGATCCAGAGTGCATAACTTTCCATAAATATAAAGTACAAAATACATGAATATCCCCATAAAAAGCTATATTTAGAAAAATGTATTTAGGAGATAGAGGGCACTATACACAATACATAAAATATAACCATATGTACACTAGTAGAAAAAAATGCGAATGTTATTTACAGAGTAGATATAAAATATACCTGTCTTACTGTAATAAAAGAAGAGGGGGAATCTTGCATGTATCAAATGTGTGTTTACATAAAGTATAGTACAACATACTAGTAAAGAAAACAATGCTCTGTGCATATGTTGTTGCACTTTTTTTTAACAAAATGTCTATAGAAGGAAACAAAAAACTTCACAAACAAACATACAAATAAATAAATCATGGCAACGCATGCATCCAGCTAGTGCGGTCTCCAAAAATAGAAGAGTAAATTAAAATGAAATAAAACTACATTATAGGAAACTGATCACTTATGTCCAAATTAACAATTAACTGAGTAGATCACCTTATGAAAGTGCGCATTTGTGCCAAATTTCACGAATGTTTATAAAGCTGCAAATGTTTGACTTTTGAAATATTCTATTTTAGTCAGATGATATTTCAGTCGTATAGCGTCGCCCGACAAACCGTGTTTGACATTGTGTCAAAATGAATCAAACCGTTCATAATAAGACAGAACACAAGGCATCTAAGAAAAAGTGTTTTCTGTTTTGGGCAGCTGCTGTCCCTCTCATGGTTTGGTCTTTTTTAGTAAACTTCTTTAGACAGGCCTCCTTTCCCCCAGTGGGAGTTCATGCTATCATCCCCGTCTTTACACTTAGAGCATCCTCGCCTTTTTAAAATTGTTTTTACTGCAGTGAGTGTATTCTTAATCCCATATCACTGTGTGTGATACTGGTTCATTTACTCCTCTCTACTGCTTCACTTTGGTGAGTGTGTAAATGTTTCAGCAAAGGATCTGTTTGCGTATGCAGGGTAACTGTAGTGAGTAAGAGAGTGAGGGCAGCCTTGTTGCACCAGTGGCTTGTCTTTCAGGCGTGTATCTGTGGAGAAATCAATGCTGAATGTTGATGGGAGAGATATGTGGCCTCTGACTCTTCCCCCTCCTACACACACACAGATGCTCACACACACATACACACTCAGGCGTGCATGCATTCACAGTGGGTGAAGACAGCATTGATTTGAAGAGGATACTCTTGCAGTGATTACAGAGTGCTTAACTTGTTGTTTCGAATGTATCTGCTCTTGTGTATACATACTCACAAACAGATGCAAAACAAAAGCAAATAACAGTGTACTCCTTTCTCTTTTTCTCAAATGTGTTTCAGACACATGATGCATGTATGGAATGATGGGCGCGACCTATCCTTTACTCCAGATGGTTACCAGGCCAACCCCAAATTGGTTGTCATCGTGCTGAATAGTGAGAGGAAGTGGGAGAAGGTAACAAATGAACACAGCGGTTTTGCAAAAGAGCACGGAAATTAAAAAGTCAAAACACCTTAATTAAGATGGCTGTCCCTGATTTTGTTTGTGTGTGTTTGCGCATACCCAGATGGGCCGTTGGGAGAACGGGACGCTGGCGTTAATGTTTCCAGTGTGGCCGAGGTATAACTCCTACGGGGACGAGGATGCAGATGAGAATCACCTCTCCATTGTTACCCTGGAGGAGAAACCTTTTGTTATTGTGGACAACGTGGACATCCTCACTGGCACCTGCATGAGAAACTCTGTACCCTGCCGCAAGCACGTCAAAGAGTGAGTAGAGACTCACAATCAGTCAGTGTTTTGTGATATATCGTTATTCTTTTCGAAAGAGATCTTATTCCTTTACTTAATACTTCCTGCTGACAGTAAATCTTAATACCACTTGTTATATTACTTTACTGTTCGACCCCAAAAATTGGTAATTGTGCCCTTTTGCCTCAAAATTCTGACTTTGCGTGTGCACCTTTCTGTATGAATATCACGGTGATGTACTCTACACCTAACTACAGCTGGAAAGCTTGCAAATTATTTTTTACCTTTAACTTGCAAGGTAAAACTGGGCCAAGGATAACACTTCCATCAGACTTCAGATGATGGTAAATTGTCCAAATATGTAGAAATGTTTGGTATTTTCAGTGTTTTCCTCAGTATTGCAACAGTATGCAGCTACAGGCTAGCTTGTACTTCTGCCAGTGTTCACCAAAGCACCTGCCTGGCATCACAGCTGCGGACTGTGGCGACAGCAGCCACGTTTAATACATTTTGCCATTTGGGGAAACACTCTTGCAAGCATGTGGTTGTCAGGGCAGTTACAAGGGTTGCTATGGTGTGAAATTTCCCGTTCAGTCTCAAAAAATACCATGATTTCACCGTATAATGCTATACACAGCTGTTATTATTATTATCAATTACAATGACGGTAATGGATGATGGATGTGTAGAAACAGGTAGTTGAGGAAAAATGGACATGGTCTCCACCCAGAGACATTTTTTTCGCAGATAAACAGATGAACACAGTGTGAGAACTGTCAATTTTAATAGCACAGTATGTGCTTTTATGGTGTTCTGCTGCAGTCCTTTGCTAGCTATTCCTCCCAAAAAAGTCAAAGTAACAGTAATATTAAACGAGCTTGCTGCTTGGTGATGTATGCGTGCGACAATTACAAAAATGTATCAGAGGATGTGATAGATGTTGGATTTTAAAGTGGTAGGGGGGTGATGAAAAAAGTAAGGCTGTAACAAGTTATTTGTTTTGGGGGGTAACTAATATTATCACTGAAATTTTGTCAGTAATCCGTTACACCACTTATTAGCAGGAAAAGTAATGTTATAACGAGTTAGTGTCTAGCACTGAAATCTGCTCAGGAACCACTGAAGAGCAAGACATGCTCAATGTTACTAAGAAAATCCTGATAATAACAGAACTGGAGGCGGTTCAGGTGATGAGACAGGACTTGTTTTTTTCATATAAAAGGTGGTGTTAGCAAATCTGTTTCTTGATCTCAGGAAGGCATCTCACACTCAATTAGTTCACCTGTAGTCTATGTCCTTTTGAAGAGATGAACAGAATCACACCTCTGAATCGGGTCTCAGTTTGTCTGGGAACATTCTCGTCAATCAGCTGCCCTTTGCTCGTCCAGTTTTGTTCTACAAGGATCTGTCCTGGACCCACTCATTTTTACTTTATATAATAATGACTCACCATCTGTTTGTCCTCGAGACTGAAATCAAAATGTATGTAGCTGACAGTGTGATATATTCACACAGTGGTGCTGAAAGTTAATACTAAACTTACAAACTCAGTGGTTCATCTTACACCTTGGTTGTCACTTTACGAATGTTCCTTACTAAGACAAATAGGACCTGTGCAGCCCCAGATGCTTTTGTATCAGTAGAAAAGATACAGGTTTTTCTATTCAAATCAAACTCAGTGTAGCTAATTTTAGATTCATATATACCCACTCTGCATGTCAGCCGAGGCAGCCCAGATGTACACCAGTGATTTTCCCACACATTACTCACAATTTTGTGTTCTTTGTCAGTGTTGTAAAGGAGTAAAACTCTATTCCGACTTCTGTCAGAGAGTTTAACACATACCGGCAAAGCAGTCCTCATTTGGTTCATGGGTAATCAGTTCTGTCAGCATTAATAATTAATTGCTCTCTGTTGCTGTCAGCTCGCTAATGCCAATCTGTCCGTGTACTTGATTTTTGTTTCTGCTACCACTGTAACTGCATGTGTTGCCCATTGTGCTCTTTGTTTCATTGTTCCATTAATTCAGTGTGATTTGTGTTTTGTTTTAGATGTACTGAACGTGTTGCTTCATTACAATTCATTCATCACTCAGTCATTATAATTACTGATTAATAATTAGTAATGCTGCTTATGGTTTTCCTCTGTAGTACATATTGACTAAAAAAATTCACATTCATCTTATTAATGTGATGTACGCTTGTATGATATTTCAATGATACTAGTGTCTTTTCTCTGTAGTTTTATCTAATGTTAAAATACCTGCATCATGAAAATGTGGTCAGGTATTGGTGCAAAGAAAGGCCATACGGATTTGAATCTTTAAAGCAACAAAATACATCTTAAATTTTGCTGACTTAATTTTTTACTTACAAAAATAACCAATTAAATCTGTCAAACTTAAATTTTTATATATATATACAGACAGACAGACAGACAGACAGACAGATAGATACTGGACATTTGAACTTTCTATTTGAATTTGTAAACCTGCAGTCGACGGAATTACAGTGTTTGTGTACAGTAATTTGTGGGGGGAAAAACCCTGCAATCATGTACTCAAAGACTCTAGCAAAGCAACACAGTACATAAAATAAGCACATCAGAAATGACAAAGAGGTCGGACGACTGGAAAATACAGCTTTAAACGCTACAGTTTCGGCTAAAAACAACAACATAGATAAACAAGTTCGCCAGTTTTCACACATCTTATCAATTGCTAGTTGTCTACCTTGCAGTAATTGTTTTGTTAGCATGACAGCACGATGATGTGGTCTATAGGGTTGATATAATAAGTTGGATCATTGATTAGTGAATGCACAGGAAATTATTTGATAACTATTTTAATAATTATATCATTAATAATGCCATTGTTCAAGTAAAAATATCAAATATTCCCTTGTTTCAGCTTCTTAGTTGAGGATTTTGTAGCAAAAGCAGAATGTGTTTAAATTTTAGACAGCTGGATGAAAAAAAACAGAAGAAGTTAGCACCTTGTGCTGTAGTAAATTGTAACAGGGGTCTTTTCATATTTTTTTGACAATCTATCATCCAAACCACATATCATTTATTTGAGAAGGTAAGAGAGGAGAGAGGAGGCAGATTAGCTGATAATGCAAATAATTGTTAGTTTCACCCCTAAAATGCACAGCTTGAAATTAGAGATGGTTTTCAAAGTGAGATACGAATGTTCAGGTATTCAATAGTGAGTAAAGTTTACAGTTAGGTGTTCGGTTACTTATGAGATTAATGTCTGTCTAGCCATTTTTGGCTTCCATACAACAGATGAACTCCAGCCTTTTAGCTCAGTCTGGCACATTTACAGTCATGTCTATGAATGCGCAGTGTCCCTGCTAAAAAAAAACAAACCCAACAACCTGTAAATAAATGAATACATAAATCCCAGCCTGAGCTGTACCTTGAGACAGAAAATGAAAAGATGTTTCATGTGGGACGCTGCCCAACCTTTTGTCATCTCCCATCTGGACTACTGCAACTCCCACCAAGCCAGGCTCGTAAAGTATTCTGTTCAGCAGCTACAAACCATCCAGAGCACTGCAGCCTGCCCTGTCTACAACCTCCCCAAGTTCTCCTTTGTCGCCTCCCCATGTGTCGCCCCCTCCCTCCTCCCTGGCTGCCGGTGGCTGTTCACATCAAATTCTAAATTCTGGTCCTGGCATTCAAGGCTCCTCGGGGAGTCACACGTGCATATCTGCAGGCTATGGTCTATCCGTACTCGCCAGCCTATGCTCTGCTACAACCGGCCACTTAGCCCTCCACTCCCTGCGGCGGCTACGTCATTGTTTCACCTGGCCTTGACTCTTCTTTCTATGGCTCCCCAATAGTGAAATGTCCTTCCCACTCCAGGCGGGACAGCACAATTACTCCATATCTTCTATTGTGAAAAAAAAAGCCTCTCTCCACTGAATATCCCCATTTCCCAAATCCTCACCCTGCACCTGCTATTTGGAAAGCATCCCGTGTACCTGTTTACTCAGACTTCTCTATTCTTATTTTTAGCATATCTTTATCAGACATGATCACTTCAGGATCTCAGGAATATTTTGGTACCTGTTATCAGTCCACTAAGTCGCTTGCGATAACGGTATCACCTAATGGAATGAAAATGCTACACAAATTCATATTGACTTTGTTGTGCTACATCAAATGTGATTATTTTTCATGCATATATACAGATTTTTTTCCCACCTCACTGCATATACATATTACCTCTTCAATACAACAATAGCAGTGGGCTGAATGTCTGAAATCATCCTCTCCTTACAAATAATATGTCTTCAAACAGATTGAAATTCATATCACAGTGACTAAATCTAAACTAAATTTAGGTAGAAAACATACATGTGCCACAAAAGAATCAGTTATAGATTTATTTAAGCATATAGTTTATGATTTCACCCTTTGCTTGGGATTTTTGTTGCATCATAGTATACTCTGCCTAATCAAGATTTCAAATCAGTTTGTGTTTGTCTATATATATATATATATATGACGTACTCTTTTAAAAATCAGCCCAGCAGAAAGCTTTAAAGCCTTCTCTGTTTCAACAGCAACATGTCAAACAACACAATGGACTTATCCCTTTGAAAAAAACTTAAAAGGCATTTTTATAGTGGCTGAAATATGTTGCAGGCCTTTTCGAGTGTGTAAACAATGCAGAGATATTTCTCCAATAGTCAGTGAAAGTAAAACTTTCTCAAAGAAACTTCCCTCGGATTCTTTGACATCTCGGGTTTTGCTCCAATTATCTTCTATATATGGACACCTCAATATGAGCCTCTGTATGACAAGAGCTTTGTTTCCTCTCTGCTAATTTCTACAGTTTAGCTCACATCTGAGCTCATCTGTATACAGCCAGTTCAGAGTACATAAGAAGTAATCATAATTGCTGTAGGTTTGTCACAGTGCTTCTGGGTGGTTGCTTGGCCAAAACACAGTCCAAATGCAAAGATAAAAAACATCTTTTCTCAAGTATTCTACTTATGACTGACAGCATTATTGTCGTAATTTCAATGAATGTCAAAATTTCTACCAGACAATAGAAAATAGTTAAAGTATTCAGGATAGCAATTAGGATATGATAAAATAGGATCAGACAGTCATTGCAAGCCACAGGGAACATGCGAAAAACTGTAATTACTTTCTTTTAAGTTTTATTTGCCTTTCTTAACACACACAATTCACCAAATTAAAAGCTTTTTTGTCAGACTGACTCAAGAAGACAGACAGAAGATATAACACAACAACCACTGAGTTTCTGACCCATGTAGTCACGTCATTGCAGCGCTGTAGGCACGGACAATTAGACGGCTGAATCACACAGCGCATGGAAAGTGTGGAAACTTGTGACCCGTTTTTTTAACCTTTCTCCAAAGCGATCATACAAGTCTGAACGGTCACAGGCCAGGATGACTAGTCTCTTCTGGGCCTTCGTTTACGTTACATTTGCTGTTTTCCATATCCAACCATCCATGCATCCATACATACATCCAACCATCCATAAGTGCTGCATTTACTCAGTCACTACTTCCATTTTATGTGTGTGTGTTTGCAGTTACAAAAGTATGACATGAATCAAACAGATGTACTGAACGTGTATCTGGGGGAGTCTGTTGTTGTCGCTATATGTTTACGTGGTGACATAAGGACACAGAGAGGGCTCAGCTGGGAAGAGCTAATGTATACATTATGTGTGCATTAGGACACCTGGGGCACATACTGTACATACGCAGCCTCACATGTCTAAATGTATGAGTACTATACTTTCTGTCTTTGAGTCACATACACACACACACACACACACACACACACACACATGCACATGCTTTGCTGCAGATACACTTGACTGCTGCTACAAGATATTTTAATCCTTTGATGATTCAGTTCTTTGACAATCGTTCTCTGTGTTCTCCGTGCGCGAATCCCTCAGTTCTTTATGAACTTTTTCTTGAATCGAAGTCAGCTGAAATGGCGTGTGAAAAGGTCAAAGAGTTACTGCTTCGATCCATACCATGTTACAGTACATCAGAGATGGCTGACATGGGAGCGGAATAAAGTTTTCATGGAGATACTTTTTAAAAATGCTGGTAGAGCTTAATAGATCATGAGTGGATCATTTGATCCAACAATGCAGTTTAGTTCACAGCTCCAAGGTCTTCAGGGAGGGCTGTCAGAAAAGTTTACTGAAACATCCGTTCCCATTCTGTGCATCCTGTGTGTGTGGCTGCAGTGTGTACGTACAGTAGGAGGGCTGAGTTTTGGAGACTTCCTTACAGATAGAATCAGAGAAACACATAGGAGGAGAGGAGAAAAGGACAGCGTAACGGAATGAGGAGAGAGAAGAGGGGAAGGACAGCTGATATTTTAATCATGTGGGTTGGTTGTTCTGCAGAGCCCAGCTCTATTTAAAGCCCGGCAGCATCTGCTCAGTACCCCTGTGTTTTCAAGCACTAAGGGAAACACATACACACACTCACAAACTGCAAGCTCTCTCTGCCCTTCAGCAGTATTTATGGTTACTCTGCACTGTCATAATTCTAGTTTTACAGTTTGATGGAACCACCAGATGTGGAGCGAGCAGGCGAGTACAGTTACGCACGCCTGTATTACACTGATATGTCCTCCGATATAAAAAAAATATGACCTAATTGTGTGCCTTTGTCTGTGTGTTGCAGTAACAGCACATCAGGAGGTTCTTACATTAAGCAGTGCTGCAAGGGTTTCTGCATTGACATTCTGAAGAAGATAGCGAGGAACGTCAAGTTCACGTATGACCTCTACCTGGTCACGAATGGAAAACACGGCAAGAAGATCAACAATGTGTGGAACGGCATGGTTGGAGAGGTACGTACAGCCTGTCTGTCCCTTACTCCAACACCATATCAATATGTCCATCTGACTCCCCGTGTAATTATTTGGAAATATTTAGTTAGAACAGAAGATTGATACCACTCTAATGTTTGTGCAGTAAATATTAAGCTACAGCCAGCAGCCAATTAGCCCAGCTTAGCATAAAGTCTGGAAAGAGGGGGAAACAGCTCAAATAGATCTGTGTGGTTGAACGTAAATCCACCCACCAGCATCTCTATAGCTTGCTAATATCCTCTATAGCTTACTAATATCATGTTGTGTCTTACAGCTAAAGCTTCCAGTCTTTACACTAGGCTTTGTTAACTGGCTGTTGCCTGTTGCTTCATATTTACTGAGCAGATATGAGAGTGGTATGGATCCTCTTATCTAAGTATAAGAAAGAAAGCAAATATACTTGTGCAGTATTTGTTATTACTAATAATGTAAAAAGGCATATTAGCAACAAATGGGAAATATATGCTGTTTGTTTTCACCCCCTAATACTACCCACAGGAATATTTCCTAAATTAGTGCCCCCACCAGTTACAGTAGCCAGGGTTTCCCACACATTCATTTATTTATGGCAGGCTGCCACTATTAAAACATCTGCAGCCAATTTTTTTTGGGCTGGATCGTTCATTAGGAGTGCTATTTTAACATGTATTCTGTTTGGTTATTTATCACGTACAAAGGGCAGAGACATCGCAGCAGAACGTCGGGCACATTGAAAATGAAACTTATCAGGTCATTCTGCTGGGTCCAAGTTTGTTTTCACCCACAAACAGCTGCTCCTATCATCCAGCGATTTCATCTGATAAGCTGTGAATGGATTGACAGATCAATTATCCACCATGCAAGTGACAAACTGCTGCGGAGAAAAAAAAACAAGTGTTGCCGGCACTGCTTTCAAGGACCCACAAAATTTTCCAAATTTAGAAATAGGGGACATATAGAAACAAACGGACACCCAAGCATTTCAGATAAAAGTGTCAAGGTAAGTCAATCAGAGGCACAGTTTGGTGGGCCATGCATTCACCATACCAAAACAAAAATTGGCTACCAGGTTAGGTTTAGGAAAAGAATCAAGGCTGCTTTGTCATGTTGTGTACTAATTGTAATATGATATTGTGATGTGATGTTAAGTACGTAAATACACAGTGTAGTACGGAAAACACTGACTTTTGGTTTTGCATGAGACACAAACAGCAGTCTCCTGGGTCAAAGTTCTGTATTTATTTCACCCATCCATCCACCCTGACTGCCTCTGGTCCGGTACACAGACTTAATCAGTCTTTATACTACACCACCTTACTTCCTCCTTTGCTCTCGTTATTATTTAGCAGCCTTTAAAGGTCACCGACTAACAATAAATGTAAAAAAAAGTTTGTAATATGCTGCTTTTGCAAACCATGGATGTATAAAGAGAACTTGACACAGCATTTTAGAAGAGCCCCGTTCATTCCCATTAAAGTTGCTCAATGGTGCATGAGGTCAAAAAAGTTACACTTCCAGGGTATAAAGTTAACCGTGTCTTCCGCATTGTTGGCCCCATAGAGCAAGCACTCAACAGACTTTTTGCTGGCTGAGAGGCTTATTTCCAGTTTAACCCTTTTTAACTTCAATGGGGAAAAAAATTATTAAATCGTGCTGGCTGTCCAGACTTAAGAAATGTTATCAGACCAAATGCATTAAATACCTGTTGTAAATTAAGTAATTTGGGTTGTGAAAAAATGTATCCATTAATTTACAGACATCACTTTCTCAATGTAAGTCTATGGTAAAAGTCATTTTGGGCCGCATGGTATCACTTGATGGACCTGGAAGTTGTAATTTCACTGTTTGGCTACTGAAAATTGGCTTAAAAGCCCAGTGCACTTCCCCAGGACCTTGTATAAACAACCTGTGGGGTCGTTTTGGCGAGGACAGTTTCCACTGATATATCATTCAGTTGCATACTGCCACCTGTCATTTATTTTTTACTTGGATTTGCCATGAAATCTAATTATTACAGGATAAGGCTTGTGTCATTCTGTACATTTTTTATCATTTGCAAATACCATAAAAGTTCCCTACCTTCCCACTCAGCTTCAAGCCCATGAGATCCTTATAGAGAAGTTTTTTTTGTTTTTTCAATTAGCTGCAACCAGCAGCTCTATGGCTCGCTCTGTTGGTTCGTTGGTCATCTACAAATATTTCCCCAGCCTTTGATGGCCATGGTTTCTGCCCTTGGAGGCTAAAATTTGGCACGGAGGACGCAGCTATTGCGAATTCACACTTGTTAGACAACAATGGAGGTCTGTGGTACAGAGCAATAAGCTTAATCAGGCTTAAGATACAGAGGCAATACTTATTAGAAGAATCAATTTATCGTTGGTTTTGTCTTTTTTAATGGGATTTGTTGACTTTTAAGAAAATTGTGGACTATAGCCAGACTTATCCTTTAAAGCTACAATCTGTGATCCAATTATAAACAAAGGAGTCGCCCCAACACCAAACCTCAACACGCAGGACTGGAAGCAGCTTTAAAAGATCACTTTTAAATGAACTGACAGATCTTTTAATACACACTGTGACACTAGACCGCAATATGTGAGATCCAATATTTTCTGATGCTGTAAAATGTTTGTTTATATTGTTGATGCTTGTGAGTAGAAAAGGTTTATGTCTTCAAATACAGTCACTTGGGAGGCACCACAAAGAGCTAATTTGTCATCATACCTGTAATTTATATGGTTATTCTTGTTGAGGCTTTAAATTTCATACAATCAACTATTTAAGAGCACAGATCAAGCAGCTCTTCACCAGGAGCAAGATACCTTGAGGCTCACTTGATTGCTATCATTTACCTTTCCTGAAAATGATTTATTTATCATAGATTACATTAAAGCTAAGTGCTGTCATAGTAAAACTCCCTAAAGGTTGAAAGTGACACGTAAAACATCTGATAATGGAAGCTGACAATATGATCCAGAGATTGCAGTAATGTTTATAGGAGCAGACCGCTGCGAGCCTTTAGACAATTAAATCTGAAAAAAAACGTAACATTTTGCTACATACTTAAAAGGACATCTTTATGTTCACAATCTCCATCTGTCAGAATACATTCAGACACCCAGAAATGGTGGCACAATGAAAAAGACAGCTGTATTTTTACTTTTCATCTGATATGGCTGAAAATGCCCTCCAACTATAGCTGACATTCTGAGCTCATACCCTCAGTCACTGTGATATTTCACATCCAAAATAAAAAGGAGGAACATATCAAAGACGAAATTGTATGATGTTGTCCAAACATTCACAGAGCTCACTGTGTTTATTTCTGTCAGTGACGGTAGTGAGTCATGCATCCGCTGTAACTATTCTGTTCTCCGTCTACCAGGTGGTGTATAAGAAGGCGGTGATGGCGGTCGGCTCATTGACCATCAACGAGGAGAGGTCAGAGGTCATTGACTTCTCCGTGCCCTTTGTGGAGACTGGCATCAGCGTCATGGTGTCACGTAGCAATGGGACCGTCTCTCCGTCTGCCTTCCTCGGTAAATCCATCTTTTTGTCCTCCCTTATTTTTTCTTCTTTCTCACCATCCGTCCCCCAGCGAGCCGACAACTGGGAGCGAAGAAAAAGGGAGGTGCTTACATGTTGGCAAAATCCTGCACATAAAATGGAATATTTTATTCAGACAGTATATGCTGGCCAAATTCCACTTGTACTCTGACTTTATCTGGGCCTCAACACCCTAAGCACATTAATATTTCTAGCAGAGCGGAGGAAGCGGAGTGTGCCAGCTGTTTTTTGAAAAGTCAGCTCAGACAAAGCATTCTTGATACCATCCTCCTCCTCTTCTTCTTCTCTCCTCTTCCTCCTGCACCTCCTCCTCCTCCTCCAGTTGTTCAGATGACTAGAAACTGAAGCGCTCCTCTGTGCTCGCCTAATGTCTTGTATTGTCATTGGAGCGAGACGGGGAGCGAGGGGATGTATTGGACCATGCATGTGTTGGTCCCTGTGTATCAAGCCATGTGTCAGTATGCGTGTGTGTGTCTAAAGGGAGGAGAAAAAAAAAGTGTGTGTGATACTGCACGAATATATTAGGGTGTTCGAATCAGGACTGTGTGGAGAATGAATGTGCTCTGGCCGCATGTATGTGAATGCTTTGTGTGTGTATTTATATGAAAGCTCATTGTATGCATGTGTGTGTGAGTGTGTGTTGAGCCTGGGCCAGGGTATCAGTGACGGTTCAGTATCTCTCGCACTCATATTAGAGGCACCTCAGTGCACAATCTCTCAGGGTTGGCTAACCCTGGCAGTCACATACTTAGACATACAGTGACACACACACACACACCACACACATACGATTTGTCTGGGTTTCGGCGTCTCTGGCACTCATCCCGCTCTCTGAACTCCTGCCCTGCTACACACCAAACACATGCAGACTCACACTCGCTCGCACACACATGCACAGATCACACACAAATAGATCACATACACATGCCCACAGCAGGGCACATCAGATCACTCGGAGTTTGATTCCTCTCTCTCCCCCCTGTGTGTCTCCCTCTCTCTCTCTGTCTCTCTCTCCCCCCTTTCCTCTACCATCTCTCCCCCGCCCCAGGCCTCTCCCTCTCTCAGCTCTCATCCAAGGGAATAATGAGAAATATGGAAATGTGCTCCGTCAAACTCTCTGTGACTAACTCTCCCTCTCCTCTCCTCCCCTCCCTCCTCTCTCACTCCGTCTGTCTCCCTTTCTCTCTCTCTCTCTCTTCACTATCATCTTTTCCTCGCTTTATCTCCCCCTCGTGCCTGTTCTCTTTCTTCACGTCTCCTCCTTTATTTTCTCCGAGCCTCTCTGTCTCCTCTTTCTCTCCATCCCTCACTTTTTATGTATCTCCTGCTCCTCCACTCTGTCTCGTGTACTCGATTTCTCTTTAACTCTCTCTCCCCCTCTCTCCCTCCCTCTCTCCCTCCTCTCAGAGCCCTTCAGTGCATCAGTTTGGGTGATGATGTTTGTGATGCTGCTCATTGTCACAGCCATCGCTGTCTTCCTCTTTGAGTTTGTCAGTCCGCTGGGCTTCAACCGCAACTTGGCCCAAGGCAAAGGTAGGCTTACACACACACAATCAGGAATATCACACCAATCGTTTCTCCCAGGAGCAAGAATCACAGATCCAAGCTTCCCCTGGAGCCAAAGAAGTGACCTATTATTACTCTGACTTTAGACAGTTCACTTAATGTTACAGAGCACTAACAATCCTCTCCCAAAGCTAGTCACAGCATCAAAAATGTGAACCTGGAGCTGTCCCTGCTGACTGTGAATTAGAAATTTATGTTGTGATCACACAAAATTACATTTCAGATTAATTTGACATTTAAACGACCTAAAGGCCGATCCAGCTGTTGCAACTAATTTGTGTTTTTATATCGATTTTCCTTAAGTTAAGCTAAAAAAAAGTCTAGTTTGCTAATTCTTCATTTTATGCACTTTTTGAACAGCAAATGTGGGACTTAGGGTTCAGTGGTTATTTAAGTAAATACACAATACTTGCATTCAAAGTTGTATATCCCTCACGTAAGCCAATTTTTTTAAAAAAGTCCCTCCCCAGTGCTTTTTTAAAAAAATGCCTTATCCATTTTGCACCGCCTCATGAATAACGAGTAGTCCCTCACTTTAACCACCAAGACAGCTGCTTGTATTAACAGGTGTGAAACACTATTCCTTGAGTTTAACATTGCACATCAAAACATAAATGTTATCATGTTAGCCTAATGTTACTTTTGTCAGTATTGACATGCTACAAAACTGTTAGCTTGGTTGGATTCTTCATAAATCTTCAAGACTTCAATCGTCCAGTTCATTTTAAGCATGAACACCAAAGTAGCCTATATTTAATTCAAATTCATAAACTAGTTTCACGCCTTCCTTCACTGTGATTTATCGGGTATACTTATTTTTGTTACCTTGCTGGCATCAGGATAAAAGTGTCCCTCAGCTTTTCTGTGTTTTTCACACCGGGACATCCCCTGAAGTACAACATGCACTACCAGCTGCAGCCACAGTTCTGTTCTTTCGATATACAGATTCACAACACTGCTGTCTTCCTAAGTCATAATTTACCGCTCAAAGTGGAGAATTGCTCAGGGATAAAGAAAAAGGCCGGGCCAGGCGATGCTCATAGTGCCAAATCCATGAACACTGCTAAACAACAACAGTGATGACAGTTGACTGTACGTTACCTCAACCATGCCGTCTGATATCAGTGGTAACTGCTGTATGAGGGAGGGATGTCAGCTTAAGTTAATTTTGCTTTCATAAGGCTGACACTTCTATTTAATTTTTAAGGAATAAATACATTTAAAAAAAACAAACCCGGTCTCCCACTAAATTGATCAGCTGAGTTAGCGGCTTCATATGCATGCAGAACCCCTTCAGCATTGTTAACTATGTTAGCATCACTATTCGTTCTGAAACTGCTAATAGTGGTAACAGAGCTAACAGTGATAGTCAGCAACGCTTAAGGGGTTTATTGTTCAAAACTGAGCTGCTTAGCGTCTCCGGGGCGAGCTGGGGCACGCTGGGTGGAGAGCGGTGGATGGGCATAATCTTTCCAGAGCAAAGCTGTGGGGTCGGGACAGTGTTACTCATGGCGCTGGCTGAATGACCTACACCGTTAGCTAGCTCCCACCAGACCCGGGTGGGTGATGGTAAATTGTTGACAGTCCTAGTATGAGCGCAGTGCATAGTGGCAGAGATGAGCTAGCCAGTGGGGTGCACACATGCAATTACATGCACGCACGGCCAGATCCCCTTACTGCAACAAACCACACAGGAGCTTGGATGACAACACACACACACAGACGCCATTACTCCTCTATATCTTTATCTTTACAAAGCAAATAGTGGTTTTCTGCTGTATTAATGCTCTTAATGTCGCATACAGGACTTCAAAGGTTAAGGTTTGTGGCTTTGACTCGCTAATAGTAAAGGTCAATCTTCTTGGCCAAAATAAGTTTTGGTCTTCACTCATTAATCACACTCGTAAACCCTGTCGTCCACAATGACTGTTGCAAAACTTGTGAGCTGTAGGCATAAATAAAAAGCCAATAACACTGTCACATTATATTTACAATGTCACCCCTTTGGAGGAAGCATGATGCCCTCAAACGGCATCATAAAAACTTTTCTTTTGGACTTTTCTTTTCTGCAATTAAAAAGATGGTGATATGCATGGCACTTTGCAAGAAGTAAAACCTCTGTAAAGATGTTTTTTAGCTTTTTTTTCAGATGCTGGCAGGCAAAGTAAGGCAGAGGAATTTTAGGGAAAAATACAATAATATATATTGTAATGTACACTACATCATTACATGGTTGGCAGATGAAAATGTGGATTCACCTAGACAGTGATGGAAGAAGTATTCAGTACTAATACAACACCGTAAAAATATTCTGTTAAAACAAAAGTTCTGCATTTAAAAAATGTACCCAAGTAAAAGTTAGTAAGTATACTCAGGAAAAATGCAGGAAAATCTAAAAAAAAGATTTTTTTTTTTTAAAAAAAAAGGAAAAGACACCCCCAAAACTAGAAAATATTTTTTAAATTATACAAAACAAACAACCCAAATCCCCCATATTATAAATAAATAGATAAATTCAATTAAACACCAAAAAACTCATTTTTAATGGAAAAATACATCCCCAAAACTCAAAATTATTTTTAAAAAGGGAAAAATACAAAAGTCAAGATGGCAACTCAAAAATGTATTTAAAAAAAATAAAAAT
This sequence comes from Plectropomus leopardus, assembly GCF_026936395.1. NCBI lineage: Eukaryota > Metazoa > Chordata > Actinopteri > Perciformes > Serranidae > Plectropomus > Plectropomus leopardus. Next base: position 19,409,733 of record NC_142178.1, read on the forward strand.
GATTTAATGTTTATCAAAATCTTTTTTTTAAGGCTGTAAAGTAACTAAAGCTGTCAGGTAAGTGTAGTGAAGTAAAAATTAAAATATTCCCCTCTGAAATGTGGTGAGTAAAAGTATAAAGTAGCATTAAAAGAAAAAATAAATGTAATGTAATGTACAATGTGTAATGTACAAGTACCTCAAATTTGTACTTAAGTACTTGAGTAAATGTACTTACATTCCACCACTGCACCTGGATTTACCTGCCTTTGCCTTTCTTGGTTCTTTAGCACAAGCTGTAAACTAATTTACACTTTCCCTTTTAATTTTCACGCTCTGCTCCCCTGCCTGTGTCCTTTAGACCCACATGGTCCGTCATTCACCATCGGTAAGGCCATATGGCTGCTGTGGGGTCTGGTGTTCAACAACTCCGTACCCGTGCAGAACCCAAAGGGCACCACCAGTAAGTTCATCGTCTCGGTGTGGGCCTTCTTTGCCGTCATCTTCTTGGCCTCCTACACTGCCAACCTGGCCGCCTTTATGATCCAGGAAGAGTTTGTGGACCAAGTCACTGGACTGTCTGACAAGAAGGTGCGATGACACACATATGGACGCACAGAAACGCACACACACATGCACACACAGAAGAAACTAAACACATTCACAGTCAGGGTTGCTCTTGTAATGGATGCCAGCCCTGCGGCCAGACAGGACTCTCCAGGGAGTGCCCTTGGGCTTCAACAGCCCAAACCCTCTGGCCGTAGCTGTCACCACACTAACACTGCCAGCACAGCAGACCCAGGGGCACGCACACACACTCACACACATATACATGAGCTGCATAGATCAAAGACGTGTGTGTTTGTGTGTGTGTGTGTGCGTGTGTGTGTGTGTGTATAGTTTGCAGAGGCTGGCAGTGTCAGCAGAACCCCAGCCAGTCTTACGCTAGACTGGACACACAATGATGATGACTGATGAGTCCACTCCACTGTCTCTCCTTCCTCCTTTCTCCTCTGTCTCTTCTTGTCACTCTCCTTCCTCCTCTCTCCTCTCTCTGTGCGTCTCTCCGTCACTTTAACACTATTGCTCTCACTCTCTCACTCAGACTCCTTTTCTTCGCCTCCCCTCTCTCTTCTTGCTGTCTCTTCCTCCTGCTCTTCGTCTTTTAGTTTATTTGTTTTTATTTTTTTCTCCTTTTGTACCCCTGTCTCCTCCTTTCAGTTCCCTCTTTAAACAATCTGTCTCTCTTATCCCCTCTTTGTCTCCCTGCAGTTCCAGAGTCCGTACTCCTATTCCCCTCCGTTTCGCTTCGGGACAGTTCCTAACGGCAGCACCGAGCGCAACATCAGGAAGAACTATCCAGATATGCATCAGTACATGACCAAATACCATCAGACTGGCGTCATGGATGCGCTGGTCAGCCTCAAGACTGGGTACGGTAATCTTGTCAAGTCAACTCGTGTCAAGTTGAGATTTATTGTACCTGAGAGGCTAATTCTGTTTGCAGACAGCATGTATGCATAAGGAGTGAAAACAAACAAAAAAGGACGTTGCATCACACAGAATCTCGGCCCCATGGGGCTCAACACTAGCTCATGCTAAAACGCTGCAGAAACTGTGCTCAGTGTTTCTGTCACTGACAGTAAAAAGCAGACGCTGTCTTGCAAGTGCTCATTATTTAGTCTTGTTGCTGCTGGAAAGAGGAAAGAGGGAGCTGCCAAAACAGGGAGAGTGTAATTTGTTCTGGAGTTTGCTACCTTTATTCTCCCTCTTAAACACACACTAATGGTGGGATGGCTGCAGTGCTTTTATTTGTTCATTAGTTTTGTGTGCTTTGATCTTTTGGGTATTTTCTCCAAATGTAATTTTACATTTTGCTCTTCCTTCTCTGCAATTACTTCATTGATACTGCATATCAAATAGATAAGGTTTGTTTCTCATACCTCATATATTAGGTTTTGTTTATACACCATCAGAACTGTATAATTAATGTGCTCAGCAGAATCATCAGTGTTTAATGCAGTTCTTCAGCAAAATTGGCTGTTTAGGCCGAAAACATGCTCTATACTTTAATGAATGTACAGCATATTGTTTTCATATGCTGTGTGTACTTAAATGAATTAAATTCTCTTTGCAGTTTTACAACAACAGATACTCAATGGCTGCATTTAACATATGCCCTTTGGTGAATAGTTTAATTCAAAGTGTTTAATATTTATGCATACATCTCGAACATGGGGCGCCTCAAGGGGATTGATTAGCACCAGGGTGTATTCATTGGATTATATAAAACCATTTTTTTGCTGATGAAGAAGTTATCAAAAGGGTCCTGCTGTTCTATAGGGTGGTGATATCGGCTCCTTGTTACATTGTGTTTGGTTAACAGTCATACATCACGCTTCTGTTTCTGCTGAGCTCAGATGTATCGGGCCCACACTGGGGGATTGTGACGTCAGGTACAAATTGAGGCCCCTTAGTTTGAATTCAGCTTGTCATGTCAGAATAATGACCGAACCAGCGAGTAAAAGATTATAGCTCGGTGCCAACAAAGACACCCTCGTGCGTGTGAATATTTACTGTAACAGCGTGCGCACCGGACAATACTCTCAGTCACAGAGTCCAAATCTGATCTGCGTGAGAATTCCAGCTCCAAGAAAAGAGTGTTGTGAGTAATCCGACTGGTTTGTTTATGGATCTGAGGAACATTGCTACTGGCACAACACTGTATGTACATTAGGCTCAGTGGTGAAGACTCCGCAGTGTGGTGGTCTTTGTTGTTAAAGCCTGACGGATCAAATTTCACAGTCTTCTGACATGAACACAAGCCCCAAATACGTTAAATTCTTGTTTATATTATGTGGAATTAATAAGCTTTTCAATTGAAATGTATTATTGTTTTTTTTAAGAAATATAGAGACAAAGACAGAAAAACATGTCCTTTTTTTATGCATTAACTTGTGCCCACCATGGGTATATTAAAAGAACTAGAGAAAGCGTTAAAGGGCCATGTGAAGCCAAACTGGTTCAACTGCACAGTGTAAAATTATCGAGATGATTTGCTCGGTTTCCACACTGCGACCTTTAGAGCAGGTGCACTAGAGACTTGCGCAAAGTGGGCTCCTTCTGGTTTAGCACTCCGCTAACTTGAATGGGAATACAATGATCCATCTGTACGGCTCTTCTAGACGTTCCACATGTTACCGGCCCACACGACTAAATCCCAAGAGTAAAATGAGTCATTTCGCGGGTGCTGCAACACTAAAAAAATGTATCCACTGATATACAGACGTCTGTTTCACCATGTTAGTCAATGGGCTGCATCATGTGACACTGTAATTCCACTATGAAAAACTGGCTTCAAAGCCACTTCCTGGAGGCTTGGTGCCCACCAGTTACTATTATTATTTATTAATCTACAGCTCTTTGGTCAACTCTGTTGTTTTTAAATGTGCATTATTAAAAAAATTTGGATTGGATTGGCGTTAAAAGCCCCGCAATATGCAACCCTTTTAAGCAGTGGTTCCACACCTCTTAAACATGTGAGCAATCACCACTTGTGACCCTCAGTCACAGGTGATGGTCTCAAAAGATGAATTGTGTGAAGTTCAGAGTGATTTTCCTCCCCTGAGATTATTCCAGTCAAACATTTTTAGAAGTAAGAAAAAAGCTAAATATTACAGAAATGTCTGGGGAAAAACAATTTCTTTTTCCTTAACTCATCTTGTGACCCCTTAGCTGTATCAGTGTGCTTTAAAAGAATAGTTTGACATTTGGGAAAATACTCTTACATGCTTTCTTGCAGAGAGTTAGATGAGAAGATTGATACCACTCTCAGACATCAGAGTGATATTAATCTTCTCATCTAACTCTTAACACGAAAGCAAATAAGCATATTTCTGAAAGCTATGTCTGAAGATAAGGCGGTCTGAAAGATGTCCTTGTTACAGAACAAAGTGTAAAAAATTACAGTCTGGGGTGGGGGGGGGCAGGACTATTTGTCAGACTTTTTGGAGTCTCTGCTCTTAAACCTCTCAGCAAGAAAGTAAAAAAGCATACATCATAAAATGTAGAACTTTTCCTCAAAAGCATATCCATGTCCACCCATGACTGTTTGCCTCTGTTGGGTATGTTGTTACTTGTAAGCAGTTCATTCAAAAAATACTCAAACTGAATAGTTTTTAGAGACAGACGGGGCTGTATCACGCTGATTCTGCTTTGCTCCATGGTTGTCGTGGAGACAAGAAACACTTGACAAAGGCGTGATCTACGGAGGTGTCAATCAAATGTGACCTGCCAAGCCCACATAGTCTGGAGGAATGATATTATCCTCAAAATGAGCTGTTTTGAACTAGGTTTTCTAGAAGTTGGGAACATATTTTCACTCAGATTTTTTATAAATACTTAATTAGAACCTCAACTTATATAATATGTGCATTCTTACTATTTCAAGCCACGTTTCCAGAGACTTTAAAGGCCACAAGTATATTTAAACCCTTTGAACTATGAGGAAATTGGTGCTGTTTTTTTTTTTTTTTTCAAAACATTAGAAAAAAGACAATGAGCAACTTGCTAAAAATTGCTCAAACTGCGAGAAGTTAGTTCAAAACTACTTTTTAAAAATCCTGGAAAAAATTTAAGCCTATTTATAGTAATGTCATAATTACATATTTAAATTGACGTTACAGAATTTTTTTATCACAATGTAAATTGTGATTTTTCAAATTTTTATCGATGAAGAAAATACATTTGTGGATTTTGTTGTTTGTGCAGCCATCTTACCGATAATTTCGCACCTGGTTTAAAGTGTATCTCTGAAAACCCCTTTTTTAGATTTCTTTATAACCCTCCATTCTGACAAGAATTTAGCCGCCTTCCCCTCAGTGTGAACATGCAAAATGGAGGAAAAGCGCTCTGTGCTAGGAGCCCTCTACATACCTGGTATACTAGCCCTGGCCACCAGCGCATGAATGTGTGTGTGTGATGGGTGAATGATGCTTGTGTTGTAAAGTGCTTTGGTGGTCACTATGAAAGCGCTATCCCATATAAATGCAGTCCATTTACCATGCAGGCAAAAACATTCAGAATATAGTATATCAGGAAAGAGAAGAAATAAAACTACATTTGTGTGGAAGAAATATTTCTATGTACTGTATTTTCTTTCATGTTTCAGTATCACAACCCGTCAGATTTATCAAACACAGACTAGATAGTAAACCCAGAACGTGTGGTTCTCTTACAGAAAGCTGGATGCTTTCATTTACGACGCTGCGGTGCTGAACTACATGGCGGGCCGAGACGACGGCTGTAAGCTGGTCACCATCGGCAGCGGTTACATCTTTGCCACCACAGGTTATGGTATCGCCCTGCAGAAAGGATCCTACTGGAAACGCCTGGTTGATCTCGCCATACTGGGCATCATAGGAGATGGTGAGGCGCTTGCACGCGTTCACATTCTGCTTCGTCTCAGTCACGCTGTTGAAGTTTGTGTCTCAGATGTTCCAGGCCTTTAGTGTTATTACAGTTGTGCCATTGCTCAGCTTTTCCTCCTTCCTCCCCCTCCCCCAACACTCTCCCTCTCTCCTCCCTCCCTCTGTCAGAAAGCTATCAGGGGCTAGTCTTAACACACCATTTCATCATCATTACTGTGTGTGTGTGTGCGTGTATCTGCGTGTGTGTGTGTGTGTGTGTGTTTGCGCGCGCGCCCACTGTGTCCTGTTATGTTTACTCCTCCAGATTGTTCTGTATAATAAGCTGTGAGATGGTGCGAATGGAAGAAAGAGAATGAGCCAGACAGAAATCAAACTGCTGAAACCACTAAAGCGCTTCGCTTCACACCCGGCCTTTTTATTCAGGGCAAACACCCGCGTGCGCATGCGACACCCAAACACACTCGGTCTGATAATAATTCCTCCCATCTTTCCTTATCATTCCATCACTATCAATTCTTCTCCCTCCTCCTACATCCCCTTTTTCACTCCACCTCCTGTCTCCTTTCCATTACCATCTATTTACCACTTCACTTCTCTTCCCTCCTCCCCTCTCCTCTCCATCTTTCCCCGTAATGATACGCCCGTTTTCCCACAACACCTTTGACACACATCCGCTCGCTCTCTTTTTCTCCCTCCCTCCTTATATTCCTTTTCTTTCATTCCTACCTGCTGCCATCTCAAACTTTCACTTTACCCTTCTCTCTTTCCAACAGGTGAGATGGAGGAGCTGGAGGCCCAGTGGCTGACTGGGATCTGCCACAATGAGAAAAATGAGGTCATGTCCAGTCAGCTGGACATAGACAATATGGCGGGAGTCTTCTACATGCTGGCCACAGCCATGGGTCTCTCTATCCTCACCTTCATCTCTGAGCACCTTTTCTACTGGAGGCTGAGATACTGCTTCACTGGTGTCTGCACTGGGAGGCCGGGTCTGCTCTTCACCATCAGCAGGGTGAGGAGGTGGAGATGTCTTCACAGCAGGAACTCAACCTGCATTTTGACAGCATGTCCAGGTTTTGTCCTCTCTCAGGGTTCCCGTGGATCCTTAAAAACTCTTTAAAGGCACTGAATTCAGTCATCTAAAATTTAAGGCCTTAATTGGTAATAAAAGTACTTAGATTAATCTTTCAAATGTCTTAAAAATGCTCAGACATGGGAAGCAGGATTTTATTAATCTTCTATTTCTGATTTTGCATTGTAAAATCTTAAAAAAGAAATTTGGAACATCTTTTTTTGTGAAATAACTTAAAAAAGTTAGAGACATAAAATCGTCAAGAAAACCAGCCAAAAATACCAGGTGTTTCCCACTTCAGTTGGCAAACCCAATGGATACATTAATGATAATGTAATATGCTTATAGTCTTCCATGTGTTCCACTGGGGGTTTTTTTTAACATTTGACATAAATAATTTAACTTTTTCACTGGACAAAAAAAAACATGTTTTATGTTACAATAAACATTTCAACAAAATTAAATTGTCCTTCTTTAATGTTGGATATTAGAACATTTGTCTTAAACTTCCTTCCTTGTGGCATTAAAAAAGTCTTAAAAAGTCTAAAATTTAATTTACCTTAAGCTGCAGGAACCTTTCTTTGCGTTTGAGTTTGTACCTTCAGATGTGTCCATGAATTTGCACTGTTGAACGCCGCTTGCTGATCAAACTCCATCCTCAAGAGTGCAGCAACTGATGAAGAGCATTGATTGGGACTGTTAGAAAGCACTGGTTGTTGCAATATCAATATCAGCACTCCAGATGGAAATTTCTTGTTAAGTTATTGATGTTCAAACAGCAAAGCCGACGTGCAGATTACTCCTAAAGAGTATGAAATAAAGAGAGGGCGTGCTAAACACAAAGAGAAAAAGCAAGAGAAACAAAACTTCACTGTGTTTGCAAATTGTCTCCATCCAGTTTCAGACTGAAGCAGAAAACTGACAGAAAAAAAAAAACCCTCACACATTATTGCGACTTTGAAGACAGCTGTCGAGCCTTTGTGGTGTTTAACAACATCAATTCAAACATCACACAGTAAATTACAAAAATGATTACTCTGCTGTCTCTCTTGTTGTGTGCAAAAATTGCATCTCAAACAAAGCAGGCTAATTTGCCTAATCTTCACGGTCCCTCAGATGCGCCGAAAAATGCAAACGGGGACGCAAAAACAGGACTTTTAGTTGCCTAAAATGTGTCTGAAACATGATTGTTTTAGTTAAGAGAAAATCTGTGGCTGTGTGTGTGTGTGCCTGTGTGTGTGTATTTGTGACTCATATGTCTGAAACACACAATATTTACGGTTAAATGCACAGAAGGTGTCTGGGTGTGTATGTGTGTGATAAAAGAGGAAAGAAGGGGATAGTGTGATTATAGAGTCCAGCTGAGGCAGAGATGAATTTATGGCTCCGCATGTGGACAGCATGGATAGAGGAATCAAACCGCTAAGAGGATGATGTGAACACACACTCATATAGACACACACACACACACACAAAGCTCTCTCCCCATCTCTCTCTCACCCACACACACACACACACACTAGTCTGGTCTAACAAAGTTAAAAATGGTAACATATGCAGGTGGAGGTGAGGTGAGGGACTGACTTGACCACACATAGGCAGACACACACACACCTAAATATACGCACACAAAATAGAAATGGGCACATCCAGACAGACCATTCTTTCATTATTCATATGTCATGTCTCTGTGTTAGGCAGGGCTTTTATTCCAGACGAGCAGCATTTCACACATTAAATGTTTTACAAAAAGAGTGCGATGTCTGTGTGTGTGTGTGTGTGTGTGTGTGTCGGTGTGTGTGTGTGTCGGTGTGTGCATGCCGTTAGAGCAGTGATGCTGGAGGTTAAGTGGCTCCAGGAAGAACATCTCCTTGCACTCAAAGGCCCCCTCCAGTGACATCATCACCTAAATTTAATTTTCTAGGCGCCTCTGAAAGCAGTTCATCTAAAAAAGTGGCGATTATCTCTCCCTGCCACATTACAAAACAAAATGAGGTTAAGGTTTGCAGTAAACGTACCGCAGAAAAGGATGCAGAGGTCTCCCTTAATTTACCGTGCAAGGAAATTAATCTTGTGCATGTTTGAACTTTTTTCTTGTGAAGTCATTGGGTTGGGAATTAACTCTTTTATTATCTCTGTTATCTCTCCCCTCCTTGTCCTCTCCTCTCCTCTCCTCTCCCCTCCTCTCCTCTCCTCTCAGGGTATATGGAGCTGTATCCATGGTGTTCATATAGACATGAAGAAAAAGAATCCTGAGCTGGACTTTAGTCCTCAAGCCAACATGCTGCATCTGCTCAAGTCTGCCAAGTCCATGGCTTTGTCTTCTCCCAAACGCAACACTGTTCTCTTGCAGCCCAGCATCCTAGATGTAATGACTGGAAAAGGTACCATAACTCACAGCTTATATTTAAAGGGACAATTCACCCCCAAATTAAAGATACATATTTTCCCTCCTACCTGTAGCGCTGTTTATCAATCTAGATTGTTTTGATGTGAGTTGCCAAACGTTGGAGATATCGGCCGTAGTGATGATGCTTACCAATTTGCTTTCTTACCGATATAACGGAACTAGTTGGCACTCAGATTGTGGTGCTCAAAGCACCAAAAAGATACAAAACTAAACAGCAATGTCTCTTTCCAAAAGTCATGACCCAGTTACTAAAGATAATCCACACCAAAGAAGACCCAGCAACCATCACAGTGCAGAAGGATGCATCACGGGTGAGAGGCTCGAGCTCATGACAGTATAAGATTTAGACATTAATGGTGCCCCCCTCGGCTCGGCTGTAACCATAGACTGTATAAAATAATGGAAGAAGCTACCATGATGTCACCCACTAATTTGTAGACTCTTGTTAAAGCCTCAGAATTTCGGCCATCGCCATCTTGGCTTTTTGGAACCAGAAGTTGCAATGTTTGGTCAAGAGGCTGAAGCTGGCTGGAGCCTTACTAAAATGTTAACAGGTGAATCATATAATTTGTCATGAACAGGGAAATTAGCTATTGTGACCAAAACCTTTTTTGTGCCATGCTTTGTGTTTATTTCTGATGTAAAGCTTGACATTTTGACATGTGGATTGACTCGCTTCCGGCGCCAGCCCCACGTGGCCATAAGAGGAACTACAGTTGTCACGCTGGCTTTATTTTTTAGCCCTGGAGGTTGTCACTTGTCTATAACATGAGCTAGCTCTGTGGTGTAAGCTGAGCTAGCAGCAGATGCACGCGTCTTTCTGTGATGTGATACAGTTGGCAGCTTAAGTTTGGAAGAAAGAAAATAATTTCTACATGAAACTGCTCACAGTGGATTATCTTGAGTAACTTCAGTATGATTTCTGAGAAGAGACATTGCTATTGAGTTTTTCAAATGTAATTTTTTTGACTCTTTGAGCTTCACAAGCCAAATGCCATCTAGTTCCATTATATTGGAGAAAATGGCAGGCTTATCTACAGCTGGTATTTTCAACGCTTGACAACCTGCACCAAACCAATCTAGATTGGTAAATAGCTCTCCAGGTAATAGGAAAAATATGTATATTTGATTTTGGGGTGAACTGTCCTTTTAACACGATATTTGTACTGTATATTTTACCTCCTCTCAGAGCAGGTAAACACAGCACCTATGATGACATTGCTTTCACGTACAAAGGTTACTTTGCCTTTTCTATACAGCTTATGTATGCAGATTTAAAGGTGACTCTTTTCACCTTGTTGTGGACTCCGACTGTAATCGAACTGACCGTCATCTATAAGCTCGCTTCATGATTAGAAACACATTAGACGGCACACACAGCGTGCCAGGGCAGGAGATAATGTATCAGCTAACTGGCTGAGCATCCATCCAAACATCCATCTATTGTATCTGCTGTCTGAGGTGCATCTCTCCTTGTCTCCTAGGTAACTCACTCCATAGTCTGCCCCCGAAGGGTCCTGGTCTCTATAGCAACGCTGCTGGTCCGCACAGTTTCTTGTCATTGTCCGGACGACACAAAAACCTCCTTAACAATGCTGCACCATTTCCAGTGCAACCAAAAGCCCCTCCTCTTCAGACCAGCCCCAACAAGCCTCAGCTGTCAATCACCAACGACAACGGCAAGACCCGCCTCGCCGGGCCGGGCCTCGCTGCTGTTCCACAGGGCTCCAAACCTCGAGCCCTGTGGAAGAAAAGTGTGGAGACATTGAAGACCCAGCCGTCTGTCGTATCCCCCGGCCCGAGCCCCACCCCAGCATCTGGACCTGGACCTCCACCGATGAAGAGCCAGCGGTACCTGCCTGAAGAGCCGCCCCACTCTGACATCTCAGAGTGCTCCAGCCGGCCGCCATCACACAAAGATTCTGATTCCATGGCGGCGAGGGGCGGATTCAAGCCGATCAATCAGCTGAGGAAGAGGGGAGGGGGAGGAGGAGGTGGTGGAGGAGGAGGAGGAGGAGGAGGAGGAGGGGAGGTGGTGGAGGCGGAGGGTCCAAGATCTACTCCATTGACTCAGACCAGGCCAGTCTCCAGTCGGCTCCCCCCTACCAGCGAGACAGCCAGGGGGGAGGTGACGACAACAGTTACCCCCCTGACCTGTTTCCACCTAACAGCACATACTCACACACTCACTCGCTCTCCCACCAGACGGACGCACCCATTTTGCAGCTGAGTGCCACCCTGCTGCACCACAGTCACAGCGCAGAGGCCGACCTGCACTCCCTGAAGGACAAGAAATACAGCACCTACACACACAGCAGGTAGAAAACGAACACCACGACTGTGTTTAAGTGCTTTTACTGTTTTTTGTGTGTGTGTGCGTGTGTGTGTGTGTATAATCAGCATCATCCTCTCTCCTTGCAGTGTGAAGGACAAAGCTGGAGGTTCGTTCGATGCTCCGGGTGCAGGACAGGGAACGCAAAGCGCCAGGCCCGGCCACTGTCGCTCCTGCCTCACCAAGCTGAGCGGCTACTCTGGCCTTTACACCGTCCGCTCGCCGCAGGCTCGCTGCGACGCCTGCGCCCACCTGGGAAACCTGTACGACATCAGCGAAGACCACCTGCACTCGCACTACACCCACACACACACTCACCCACACAGCGGGGACATGTTTACACACTACCTTCCCCAGAGCGAGCTGGGCATGGTGGGCGAAGGGGACGGGCTAGTCAGCCACTTCGAGCCCTCCCCTTCCTCTCCGTCTCCTCTCCCCACCCCCTCGTCGGCCCAGCACCTTCAGCTGAGTCGTCAGCACTCCTACGAGAACGTGCTTCCGGACGGCGTTCCTGAGCGGCAGACGCAGCTGCACACCCACCTGCGGGGGCTGAGCCTGCCTGACAGAGATAGGGATAGAGAGCTGACCCTGGACGAGGGCGCCTATGCTAATGTTCTCACAATGCGCTCTGATCGTCCGTTTAGCAGCCGCAGCCCGCCTTCTCCGTCGCCCTCCCACCACCACAGTCTGGACGCGCCTATGCCCCTCCCCCGACGCTCAAAAAGCCTCTTCCCCGACCGCCCGTCCCACAACCCTTTCCTCCAGTCAGCTCCTGGCACAACACAACGAGATCCCTCCCCGCAGGCTGTCACACGCATGCCGCAGAGAAGTTCTGCCCACGAGCTCTATAAGCAGCGAATGCCTCTGTCGCTTACCCTCGGCAACCATGGCAACCATCACAGCAACCAGCATGGTGGCCTTGTTGACCAACAGGTGTTCTACCCTCAGCAGGAGCCCCCCGTGGTGGCCTACATGGTCCCGCCGGCCGCCTCTCAGCCAATGAGCTATGTGACAGCGCCGCGAGCCTCGAGCGCAGGCGGCAACAGGCCCCGGCTCTACCGCCGCATGCCCAGCATCGAGTCTGACGTCTGAGAGTCACACGCAACACACTTACTCTCACCGAAACATACTAACACACACGCATGCAAGACAGAGGTGTGTGTGACCGGACCAGGCAGCTCTGATTCTAAGCACATACACAGAAAAACACACACGCACACGCAGACACACACGCAGGTGGAAGACGGGAAGGTCTGCTCCGGACTAAAAGGTTAATGGTGATGCCGAGTAAATAAATCATTGTTTCTTTATCACACCCTCTATAGGGCAGGGTTGGGGCCACAGGGACACCTGGAGGCACAATACGAGATAAAGAGTGTGTGTGAGTGTCAGTGTGTGTACTAGCCTCAAGCTGTGGGCACCGAGGCACAAACTGACAGTACGTCTGACAAGACAGATCGAATTCCCGGTGGAATGAGCGGGACACTGTACACGGAGTCTAACGCCAACAGTGGGATGTGACGGCAGATGTGTTTGGAAGACGAGCCGACTTGTCCCGCCCTCTCACCAGCCTCTTGGAGATGAAGGGGACCCACCGAAGAAACCCCTTTCTATCTGAGATTACACACACGCGCACACACACACACAATTCAGCTTAACACACCCGCCCCTCTCCAGGACTCTCCTGTTGCACTATGATTTCTACAGTCAACCCGTATGTTGTCTGAGCCTCCAAACTGCACTGCCAGCATGGCTTAAAGAGTAGTAAACTACACTAGAGTAATCTTGACTTGAATGGAGAATCTCTATCTTTGTAATAGACTAGACCGGGTGGCGGGCGGCTGGTCAGGACGCAGGTCCGAGAATCAGCTCCTGCACGCAGATGTACAAGCACTCGAACACACACACGCACACTGTGTTTGTATTTACAGGAGGGGAGACTTAAAAACTACCGACTGTTCGTTATCGTTGATGTCAGTTAATTGAACATTCCAAAAAGTGGACCAAACGTGGCCGCCAGTAAAAGCCTATCAGGACGAGAGTGTGTGTTCTAGTGTTTCTAGATCTAGAGACAAACAGTATAGCATCCTTGCTTCCTCTCTTAGCTAGCCTTCAGGTCATACTGCATGCTTCCTACTGCCCTGTGTTACAGTTAAACTCCTATACAGGGTCATATATGCACACACACGCACACACATATATGCACACACACGCACACGCACATACGCAGTAGTCTAGGATAGTAGTTTAGGGTGGGTGTGTGTGTCGAAGCTACGAGATAGCTTCTCTTTGTGCACTTTGTAGATTTTATACCCTGCCACCTAACACAAGACGTTTGACCAAAAACACTTTTATACTGAAAAATATGAATATTCTCAATCATTCGCTGGATAGATGTTTTCTTTTCTCTTATTTCTCTTTGACATTGGGTTTTAGGGCACCGTTAAGTTTCCATTGTGAGGTCAGAAGTTTTACAGTGTTAGATAATGGGTACAGCATCATACAGTATACACAACAACGACTCTTAATCTTTCTCTTCTTATTTTTTAAACTGTGCTCATCCCTCCTTCTAGCCTTCCCTTCTTCCTTCATCCGCTTTTGTTTCTTAATTACTCCTTTGTCTTTTTCTGCCTTCCTTGCTTCCTTCTATTATAGAGTAGATTGAGTATCAGAAGAATAAAGTTCAGTCGTGGTGTTTAAAACTCAACATATCGTTGGAGATCACTTTATATCAGTAGTCGTAAGAATTCTTCAAATTCAACACCGGCTCTCTCGTAGGATTCAGTGCTGTTTTTTTTTCCTAATAGGTTTTTATGTTGAACAAAAAGAACTCGAGGCCCTTTCTTTTTTTTTCTTTTTTCTTTTTTTTAAATAAATGGTTCCGTAGTGAATTTAGAGGCTGAGTGCATCACTGTTGCAGATTTACTCATCAAATTAATACTCCTGGACGAGCGTCAGAGCGGCTGGTACTTGTGTGGCTCTCTGTTGGCGAGAACACGGCGCTGTGTTTCAGCACAGAGAGTCACGTGGCAAAGCAGAGAGTTTGCAAAGTGACTCGTTACAGAGGCAACACGCACACACACACACACACACACACACACTCGACGAGCTGGCAATGTGTGTATGAGTGTTCTAGAAATCCATAATCTACTGAGTAAGGGCATTGATTTTTGAGCACAAGGATTTTGATGGAAAAAAGACTTGATATCCCATTAGCTGAACATCTGTCTCTATTCTCTTTCATTCTATTCTCTCTCGCTCTCTCTCTCACACACACACACACACACACACACACACACACACACACATATATCTATATATATTGGCTGCAAAGAACGCAAGACAGTCTGATCAAAAAAACGCACCTTTTGAACGGTGAGTGCTGCCCCATTTTTTTGGTAATCTTAACAGGTTTGGTGTGTGAGTTATATGCACAATATCAGGTTGCAATATTATACTTCTGTACAGAGAAATCTTTGTTTTAAATGTTAGAAACTGATTTCATTTGTTTGATTTGAATGGTATTAAGTGTTGAATTCATTTCAATAACAATGTGGCTTTTAATTCTGCTTCTTTAAGAGAAAAAAAAAAGACTGGCATGTTTTTTAGATTCTTGTGTGCTTTATTTTTTTCTCCTCTGGTGTGTTGTTGGTTGGGACCTCACTGTACAGTCCTCACTGCTGGGTTAACGGACTAGTTAACTACCCCCGCTCGGCTAACCAGTTAACTAGCGACGCGTAGCTGGGTCTCTCATCTGAATCACACTCAATGAATAATGATAGTCCAGCCTGTGTGGTTAATACGAACCCCCTCCCACCCACATAGTTCTCTTCCACTACGAGTCTGTGCTGTTTCACCTCTGAGTGTGAGCGAACGAGCATGTGTGCGTGTGTGTGCGTGTGTGTGTGTGTGTGTTTTACACAGTGCAGGCATTTATATAAGACAGAGGATTAAATGTGTATCAAGAGGTTGTTTGTGGTGTGTGTGCGTGTGTGTGTGTTTGCGTGTGTGTGTGTGTATACTTTTCTGTACTCTCTTCGGTTCGTCCCACACATAACATTTGACCCGGCTCTTACTCATATAACACAAATACAGTTTCAAACACACACTCAAACACACACATGTTGCGTCTGTACTGTCGTGGTTAAGAGAGCGTGTAGAATGAGTTTTGTTCGTCCACCATCACAAAAATTTTTACACCAACCTTTTGTTTGATTTTTTTGATTTTTTAAATTGCATGACGTGCTTGTGTTTCTGGTGGTACCTATTTTGCTGCAACACCTGAGTTCTCCCTGAGTTGACCTACTGAGGCTGCACGCACCAACATTCCCCTCCACCCTGGTTAGTGCGCCACATATGACTGGAGCCCCGGAGGCTTAAACACGACTCCCAACATGCGATGTCACCAGTATGGCACCCGGCTGGCTACTGCACAACGCCAGCCGCCGTCGAGGAACATGTGGATATATTTCCAGGGTTAGCATGGTTCTTAGTTTGGTCCACATATTATTCAGTACGGGGTGGAAGGGGTTCATTGGTGCGCAGTCCTCCGGGTCTCCCTGCCGTGTATCTCACTTGTGTATAAGTTCAGGGGTTTCTAAGCTATTAGTTGTGTTGTAAATACTACCTTGTCACTGAGTACCTCTGTACAATCTGTAAATAAGTAAAGGTTACATTTTTCTACATGTGTGGGTCTTGTTGATCAATCTTTTAATCTGTCTATCTATTGTGTTGCTAAGCTATTAATGGCTCGTAACGGTTTATTTCTAACCGTTTATTTATGCCCCATAGATCAGTTATAAGTCATTAGAGGATAGAACACAAAACTTAAACCAGGAGACCTTTGTTGAACAAACAAACCACAAATTGCATCTATATGATAATCAGAGGGTATCTATGATTCAGAGGTTGTCTGCACACAGCTCTCAACATGGAGATGGCCGAGTCAGCGGCTTGCATCTAACAGTGCTAAACAAGCCCCCAGGATGTGCGCCAGGCTCTGATGCAAATTTTACATAGTGGACAAAGGTGGAATTACACTGTCTGGGTCGGTCACGTGATGCCCACTGGCCCAGAAAGACTTTCCCCATTGACTTACATCAACAAAGAGACATCTGTAAATCAGTAAATAATTTTTTGTGAGCGTCAAAATCCCCACGAAACGACTCATTTCACTATCTAGATTTAAGACATCCAATTCGATAACATCTGGAGAGTCTAGAAGAGCCGCAAGATTAAAAAAATTTTTTAGCTAGCGAGGCGCTAATTCAGAAGTCAGTCACTCTGCCAGCAGAAGTTACCTGATCGGGCACATTTGGCCGCGCTCGTCCGTGCTCGGCTGCCATGGGTCTCTATGGACCAGGTGATGTGCCCAGAGAGCACCCCGAAAAAGAGCTTTTTCTGTTTCATGAGTAGCTCTCATAGGAATGAACGAGGTCCCGCTTCCAGCACTGTATCTAGATTTTTCTCTTGTACATCCATGGTGCTAACAATGTTAACAACAGCAGCAGTGCTGACAGAGTTAATGGTGTAAACCAGGCCCCCAGTGGTCACTGGTGGTATTGCAGCAAAAAATATCCCCTCTGGCCAAAAAAGCATTTTCCCACGATTGACCACCAATATTAAAGAGATGTCTGGAAAATAGCTTCATATTTTCTGCACAGACAATAGAGTGATATCAATCTTCTCATCTAACTCTACATGTAGGCAAGTGCATTTACCAAAAATGTTAAACTATCCCTTTGATGACTTCTTACCCTTTGTAACCGCAGACCTGGAGGCTCATTAGAAAGTGGGGACACTGTGGGTTTCTCACTTTCAGATAAGTTGTTAGGGATGCTCTGCAGCTCCTTTTAAAAACTAGTTAACCTGTCAAAACTGTAATTAAAGATGATTAATTTCCAAAAAGATCAAGCAAGTTATGTGGGAGGATACACACCAGACCGTGACTCAAGATTATTTGGTCAGACGACTTTTTATAAGGTCCAGGGAAATTAACTTTCAACTTTTGGGTTGCCTTAATTAATGATGGCATGACTGTAAACTTAATGGCTCATTAGAAAGTCTGTATGTCAGAGGTTTCTCACTTTCTAATAAGCTATCATGTCTGCAGTTAATAAGTTGGGGTAATAAGTTGTTAATGAATGAATTTTGGTCCGTAGTGTTTTTAGGGACAACATTATGGGTTCTGTTGCTCGGTCCACTGCTTTGGGCCACACTGAAATATTTCAACAACTATTTGATGGATTACCGTGAAATTTTATACAGATATTTATGTCGCAGAGGATGAAGCCTAACGACTTTGGTTATCGCTGAACTTTTAGTGTCATCATTATCAGAAAAAATTCAATTTGTCCCCACTTGCAGAACTAATGACATTTCACCAGCCTCAGTTGTACTTTGTGTTTTGTGCCAAGTAGGGAATGGTAGCATGCTAAAATACTATGCTAAGATTGTTAACATTTTGAGCAATATACCTGCTAAATATAGGCATGCTACACCAAAAACATACTAAGCAGTTAAGTACAGCTTGCTGCAATAATTTCATCTTTCTGCAGACAGAAGGAGTGTTCAAGTGTTTCAGGTGTGAAGAAATTCTTCGTAATATAGGTCTGTTATTCTCTGGCAGGTCCCATTGAAGTGTGCCAGGCTTTAAAGTAAATGTAAGGCGTTAACGTGCTGTAGTGGCAAAAATATGAACCCACAACTCCCGAGTCCTTCACATGATGCCACACGGTCCAAAGAGATTTTTTTTTTCCATAGACTTGCACTGGGAAAGAGGAATCTGTAATTTAGTGGATAATGATTTTATCTTTACAGCCCTTACAAAATGACTTTGATATATTCAATCCAACCGAAAATATGTGGAAAGTAGAAGAGCTCAAAAGATTATAGGCTATTATTTTATCCCCATTCAAGTTAGCAGAGTGCTAAGTCAGACGTAGCCAGCTCGACCAGCAGAAGTCTCTGTTGCGCCTGCTTTATGGGCTCAATGCAGAAGCAATGTCGATCATCTGTGTAATTTTTATACGCAACAATTAAATGCATCTGGCTTCATGCACTACTGAACAACTTTCGGCAAAATTAATGTGGCCCCTCTTCCAAGGTTATATCCTGGTCTCCTAATACATTCATGTTCTTGCCTCAACATTGTCTCTAACTTTTAGTTTGGCCACACTTTGCCACAGCTCGAAGCGCCCCCGGCAGCTTTTTGTTGGAATTGCACATTAGCTTGCAGCAGGCAACACCTCAGTGACACTTTGTGTGTTTACAGCATTAATGGTGTCATTGTGAAGCTGTTAGTAGTTGCTGATGTTGGCATTTAGCTCAAAATTTTGCAGTGCCTGAGTGAGGCCTCACAGAGCGCTAGCATGTTTGTCGACTTGAGAAGTGGTGAAAGTGGAGGTGATCTGATTAGAGCACTAGCTGAAGAAATGAAGCAGGGTATTCTGTAGAAGGATTAACAAAATTTGAAGTGATTTTCCACAACCTGGTAACCCAGAAGTTATTTAGTCAATGACTGATTAGTGATCTATAAAGGCATGTAACTTATAAACAATTTATAAAGCATGCCTTATTAGTAAGAATCTATCTGTCTGTCTGTCTATCTATCTATCTATCTATCTATCTATCTATCTATCTATTTATCTCTGCAGTCTGCTAACTACTAAAAGGGCTTTTTGGGATTCTGCTGCAGAAGGGCTCTCTCTGCCCCACTCTCTGAAGGCTTTCATAATGCACCCTTAGCGAGTGTGTGAGTGAGTGCGCGCGTGTGTGTGTGTGTGTGTGTGTGTGTGTGTGTGTGTGTGTGTGCACGCAATATGTGTATATTTGTGTGTGTGTGTTTAGATCAGTGTTCTGGTAAAAAGCTTTATTTTTATATTTTTGTCTCCCTCAGGAGACGGACGCTCTAATCTGGGCTGAAGTGGGACAGGAGAGGGGAGCAGAGAGGGGAGCACATAGACAAACACACACACTCTCCGACACACACAAACACACTTATGCATGGTGCAAATCAGCACACGCCGAGGCTGGAGGATCTGTCACAAGCCATAGACCAGCTGCAGCCAGAGGAGAGGGAGGAAGGAGGAGAGAGGAGAACAAAGACGCGAGGAGTCCCGCTGCAGCCATCCAGACTTTCTTTGAAATGAAAACATCACACTCCACTTTTCCGTCCACACAGACCTATACTTCTGTTTAAAAGAGCCCTATCATGCTCATTTTGGGATTGTATTTGTATTTTGGGGGTATACTAAAATATTTTTACATGTTTAAATGTTTAAAATACACACCATGTGTCTCATACTGCCCTTTGCTGCAGCACTTCTGTCTGAAACAGTCTGTCTAAGCTTATGTCCCGCCTCCCGAGAAGCCCAGTCCGCTCTGATTGGTCAGCTGGCTTTCTATGCACATTCTGTTTTATTAGTTACATTGTGATGTCATCAAGTTACAGAAGAAAACGCTGAAACTCAAACGAGCTGTTTCAGGCAGCTTCAGAGCAGTGACTTTTGAGGGAGAGGGAGCTCCCTTTGGCTTGGACTTTGGGCTTTATTACTCGGAGAGCTTTTACATGCACAAAAGTGACACACAAAACAATAAAGAAATGGGGAAAACCCAAAAAGCATAATAGGGCCCCTTTAAGAGCATGCAAATATGTGTATGTGTGTGTGTCCTCGTTGCTTCCATCAAGACGGGATGTGAGGACTACAGCGGCCTAATTCTTCATGACGTGATCCATATGCTTACATCTAATGGACAGAGTAACAACACACACCCAGACACCAGCCTCTGCTTCCTATTTAATTAATAGAATTGAGCCTCCCCACATGTCAGGCTGGTAATGTAATTACTGTAACACACACAGGAGTAGAATTCATGTTCCTTGTACCCCTGCAGTTACATGTAACACTCATACACACATGTGCATAAACACAGACGTGATCCCATATAGCCAAGCTGTATTGGTGTGAGATAACGCAGATAAATGAAGATAATTAATTTCCTGGATTAAGAGCGTCTGCATCTGAGCAACCCCGCGGCTGGAGAGGAGTCAGGAGGAAAACAGGAGTCAGAGAGGAAAAGGAGAGACAGCAGAGGATGATGGAGGACGATGAGGGTGATAGCACTGACTTTGACAGGCCCGCTGTAGGCTGTTGGCTCTTCCCAAGACTTCAAACATCCTCATTAACCAGCAGTCAGCCTACACACTTAACACGTGTGTGTGTGTGTGTGTGTGTGTGTGTTTGCATGTACACTGGTGTTCTTAAACTGCTGCGATTGTACGTGTGAGAGAGCGAGATAGATGAGGAGAGAGAGAGAGGGAGAGAGCAGCGTGTCAGCCTACACACTAAACAAACCCATGAAAATTCATAAGGACCTGGCGACGCCTACTCACAAATACTAAAAATACTGGAGTGAGTTGAGCCTAGTCAGAGGAAGGGGGGGGGTAGCAGATGAATAGAGAGAAATGAGAGAGCAGCAGCAGAGGAGGAGGAGGGAGAAGAAGACGAGATAGGTGTAACATGAACCAGGGGAGAGTAGAGCAGAAAGAGAGAAGAAATAATAGTTACATCAACTGCATCCAACTTGGAACATCTATTCTCAGCCTCCAGCGGTCAGCACTCACTTTGTGTAAAAGAGAGAGAGAGTGTGCATGTGTGTGTGTGTGTGTGTGCGTGTGTGTGTGTGTTTCGATGTCTTGAGCTTGTGGGGGGAAAAAATACAGTTTCATTTTTTTCCCAACATGTTGACATTCAAGCCTCTGTGTGTCCATGTTCATACTGACTTGATGGCGATTGACAGCATTTTACCGTCAAAGTCATCCATCTAGCAGGGGAAGGAGGGTGGGAGGGACGGGCAGTTTTGATTTTGATTTTGCCTTCAGTGCTGATACATAGTCAAAGAAGACGTTTGGTTTTTGGCGTCTGAATCAGGGACAAAGCGGCTCCTTTCACAGCTTCGACGATGGACTTTCTGCAGGCTTTAGTGAACGCTGACAGATGAAGTTTGATTGACGGCACCACCGTATACACAGGGCATACAGCCTGGGGATTTTTAAAGGTCTGGTTTGTAGGATTTAGCGGCATCCAGTGGTGAGTTTGTAGAACGGAAACATACCCCTTAAGCCAAGCGTGTAGGAGAACTACGGAAAACGCCATGTTTGATTTGTCCATTGTGGGCGTCTATAGAGCAACACAACAGACTCGGTGGAAGAGGACCTGCTCTGTATGTAGATATGAAGCGCTCATTCTGAGGCTCTGGCCCCCAACCTTGGAGGCCCTGACCCCCATTAGGGCCTGTGTCCACAAAGTGCTTTTTTTCTCAGCAATGGTGTCTTTTTTCAATGTTCCCTATGAGGAGGAGACATATACAGCTGCATGTGGCCTCCGAAAGAAAAAGTGCTGCACCTGCCATTCTTTTAGAGAGCTTTGCCTTTTTTTTGTGAGGCCGCTTTAAGTTGAAATTCTCTGAAAAATATCTCTGATGATGTCACTGCCGCTTTTTACAATCCGTTCTCACTCCGACGTCACAAGGTGACGCTTGGTCAGTGACCTTCTGTGTAGGAGTGTGACGGTAAAAGCCACTATCCACGTCCACATGCAACGCGCACGGATATGTCAGATGATAACGCAGCTGGACGAAATCAGTCGCGTCAACCTGAAACACTGAAGGACAGTGTCAAGTAATAACGCTGCCGTTAACTATGTGATATAAGCAGCATCAATGCACTTATCAGGTGGGGTGGTGGAGTTAGATGGGTCCAACAAACAACTGACTTTTGTGCGGGAGTCTGGAATTTGTATCCCATGTGGATGTGTGTGTGTGTGTGTGTGTGTGTGTGTGTGTGTGTGCGTGTGTGTGTGTGTGTGTGTGTGTGTGTGTGTGTGGTCGTCTTTTTCCTAAACCTAACCATTCTGACATTCCACGCTGTTGTGTGAGCTGTGCAGCTTCATCCCATCACATGTGTGTTTGTTTATATCACAGGTAACAGGTGTGTGTCACCCCACCATGACGTCATCCCACTACGTGCATACATTGACATCACCGTAGCTGCGTCCGGGAGCGAACAGCTGGCGCACAAGGATATCTAAACATCATGGGTTGGTGTGGAAGGTCACTGACAGAGTTTCACCATGTGACATTTACAGCGTTTTCAGCCTGAGTGAGAGCGTGTTGCTTCTTAGCTAGGCTACTGCCACAGCAAAGACAGAAAACTTTATTTGTGGGAGCAGATTGGCCGTCCGACACCAGATGTTGCTGGTTTCGTCACCATTCATGTTGTGAGCTTGTTGTTAAGTGTGTTTTCAACCCTGTGTTAACAAAGCGCTGCACTAGCTCCTTGGCTAACACAAATGTGAAGATATATTGTTGTCACAGAATCAAAACCCACGCTCAGCACGTCATCTAAAATAGCACTGTGGGCGATTAAGGTGCTGGGCTGAAGCTCTCCCTAACACCCCGCTGCTGCATTTTTACTGAGGAAAAACTGGATGTGGACGCAGGTCCTTATGGGTCACCAAAGCAAAACTCTTCACAAGGCCTTCTTGATTTTAAGGGCTGAAAGAAACTTTTTCAAAAAGATGATTTTCATCAAGAATGATTTTAATTTTTAAGGTTTTATTATTCAAGATACAAACTGTAAAATAAAAAAAACTTAACAACTAAACAGTCTTATCCTGCATTAGAAAAGTATGCAGTTAAAACTAACAAAGCACTGACAGAACAATGGCCAGCGTCTCTGCATGCTGTTGTCTGTTTCCGTTTTTCAGTTGCTCAGTGCTATACCACGAGTCATAGCTCTGATTGGTTGTAGGTCTTTCAAACTGCCTTAACGCATTTTGTTTTACAGTTGTTGGTAACGCCCTTAAGAAATCAAACTAACAGACTAATTTGCATAATTGCACACTGACTATCCTTCCACAAGCCAAGGTAGGCTTACAATATACACACACACACACATATATATATATATATATATACACTACACTCTGAGCAGTTTTGAGATATTTTTGAGATATTTCACTTTATTTCACAAAGTTTTGCATTCCAAACACTATAACTGATGTGAACCTTTTTGTTTTCCAAATAAAAAGTCCAAAAAGTATACAACGCAAAAAAATAAAAAATAAAAAGCCACCTCACATAATGTTAATTAGCTGTCACAGCATAAGAACATATGAATAAGTCAGTTCTGACAATCACATAGAAACTTATTATTCCAAGGTGATGAAAATACACGTGAAAGAAGCACTGAATGCTGGTGTATATTTGTAACTGAGCAAATGGCAAATAAGATTCTTCAATCTCGAAACAGGGCTCCTGGTAAAGCCACGGTGTAATCTGTACAGTGCTGAAAGTCACATTTCTCCTCTTCTTGTGGATGCTACTAAAAATGACATCACTGTGATGCGTAACTAAGTAACTGCCCAACGCCGCTGACAAGGCTCCTTGTCTGCAGTTGTTGTGACTCTTCAGCTGTTGAAGTGGCACTCCACCAATTTTACACATGAAATTCAGTTAACTTGTCATGAGATGATCTGCTGGGCTCCTGAAAACAGTTGTTGCTTTTTTTAAGTCTGAGGAAAAAAACTTAATATTATCCAGAGGGCCTGAGAGGGCACCCAGATTGACAGCTTGCCCGCCCAATCAGATTCATGAAATTCAGGGGAGCGTTTATGACTGTGACAGGGTGGGCAGGCTGTCAGGCTGTCTGTCAGCAGATTGATGCAGATAAGCAGCAGGTGGCACTGATTCTCCACACAGGTGTGTGTGATTAAACCGCTGCAGAAGAAGAGGGTGCAACATGATAAACAAGCGCCCATCAAACCTCAAACAGTGAGTTATATCGCAGAAAACACGATGGAAATGTGATATTTCTGTTTGTTTCAAGTCGTGATTTGTTTCTCCTTATCGCTCCGCAATGATCTGCTGTTTTCATCTCTGTCTCATCACTGGAGCAGAAACGTGAGTTGTTGGGTTTTGTTTGGTTTTTTTTTTTCAAACTGTCAACACTGCAAAGGAAGAGGCCTAAACAAATGAAGTTAGCAGCAAGACTTTGTTTATTTAAAATCAAAATCACCAAAAATCTTTTTTTTTTAATGTTGACATAATACGCATTCATCTAGCAATGAGCCGTTGCAACATGAATTTGATAGAGCACGCCACATATGATATTTCTGTTTGTTTTAAGACGTAATTTGAGGAGTCTCCTCATCACTCCACACTGATCATCTGCTGTTATTTTTCATCTCATCAGCGGAGCAGAAGGTTTTTTATTTTTTTCAAACTGTCATCATACACAGCATCAAAAGAAAATATCAGAATCACAATCATGCAGATGAAACATTGAGGCAACAAAAGCATCATGACAGCGGAAACAGAAGATAAGTTATGTGACTTGACGGAAACTGGCTCCATATGTTTTTCTTCGTCCACTGAAACCCTCTATATGGCCATTACTGAACCCAGAAATGTTGTTTTTTATTTTTAATTTTTTATTTCTATGGTTGAAATGTCATCTGTAGACCCAGTGGATGAAATGTAACTTGCTTACTAAGAATTGCATGTTGAAAAATTTCCCTAAATTTTCTTATACTTTTTGCTAATTTCTTACAATTTTTTGGTTCTTTTCTTTCATTGCTCATTACCCTCTTTCCATGTTTTTAAAAAGAAATTAAGCCGTTCTGCTCAGGTTTCAAAGGGTTAATTATCTTATTATGCTGATTACATAAATTGCCCAATATGCAGCTCATATCAATTAAGTTGAATTTCATCCACTGGGCCAATAGATGACATTTCAATCATAAAAGTTTATAGGAAACAACATTTCTGGATCCAAAATATGTCAATAGACTATCTCACATGTAAAAGAAAAAAAATGTTAGATTTCGTTATTATTTCATTATTTAAGTCATTATTTTGAGAATATAGTGGTAATATTATGAAAAAAAGTAGTAATATTATGATAATATTTTGGTAATATAACAAGAAAAACTTAATTTTTTGAGAATAAAGTCGTATTTTTACGAGAAAGGGGATGTTATATTAGGGAAATAAACATACTGTCAGCAAACTATAAAAAAGGTGAGACAACAGGCAGCTTCCTTGGCAGCTTCCGGTTGCCAAGGAGGCTGCCTCTGCTCTTCTGATTTTTTTTTTCTTGTAAAATTCCGACTTTTTTCTCGTAAAATAGCAGCTTTATTCTCCTAATTTTAAGGGTTTATTCTCTTAAAAGCACGATTTTTTCTGATCAAACTACAACTTAATTTTTGTATTAATGCAATTTTTTTCTCAATATTACAACTTTATCCTGAAAGTCTCAAAAATAATTAGTTTTCATCAATGTGGCCCTAAAACCCAGTCACAGACACGAGTACTAGACATACAACAAATCTACCACAGGTCAGCCTGTTTTTTCACCCCATATCATTTTTATATGAGCTTAAAAAAATCAGGCCCACTCATTAGGCACATTCTGGGTGTCACCAGGGTTATCTTGTTGAGGGCTTGAGACACAAAGTCTGTCTAAAGACAGCGGGGTGTAGAGTTTGAGAGAGGTTTACCAGGCGGGGAGGGTCCATTTAGTCACATTAAGCAAACAGCATGTGTGGACCATCCCTCTTGTTAAGTACTAAAAGTCAGAGTAGCTCACTTTCTGCTGCTTTCAATTTTAACCATCCTCTCTTTAATCTGCGCCTCACGAATCCTCAAACTTTATCTAGGAGCTGCACTAAATCACTGGAGTGGCCCTTTAATATCCAGGATGAACGGCTCCTTTCACGGCTCTGATGGTGGACTTTCTGCCCGGCTGACAGATGATGTTTGATTGACAGCGCGGTCTCTGTCAGTCAGCTCAGTTTGAGCAACAAAAGCAACATGGCTTCCCTGGTAGAAAGCTATAAATCTCAAATAAGCACACAGTGGAGGGATGCCATGCGTGACTGATGACAGCTAGTCCCTGCCTCACCTCCTCTCCCCCCTCCCTCTCTCTCTCTCACACACACACACACACACACACACACACAAATAGCTCTGCCAGGCTATGCTTATGCTAATAGCGGTATGCTAATCAGGGTACTTCCAGGTGCAGAAATAGACGCAGAACATTTAGAGTAAATTTAGCTTTAATAACCTGGCTAATCACACCATTAAAGTTACATCCAGTCTGACGCGCACATGCACAGTGTGTAGCATTGTTGTTATTCTAATAGAGGGTTTCCACCTGACTGCTGCTTGCTGAGGGATGCTGGGAGGCAGGAACAAGGAGTTGGACAAACTCTGCTCCGTGTGCATCTCCAGCTACCCCTCACTATGTGTGAGAGCTTGTAAATGTGAGAGCTTCAGCTCTCAGACTTCACGCCGTTTTGTTGTGTTTGTTTTATTTTGTCTCTTCTATAAAAGATGAAGCTCCAGGCGGGAGAGAGAGAGAGGCACTCAGCCCTCCCCGGGGGGAGAGTGCTCGCCGCTGGGCATCGTCCCCTCAGCATCACCCACCCCCGCCCCCCATCCCACCACAACGCCCCATGACAGAAGAACGAGGACAGCTTGTGCATGTGAGTGACTGAAATGAACGATCATGTGAAACCATTTTCCAATATGCAGAGGCCTCACCGCGTTCTTTGTTTTTGGTGTATTTTTTATTGCAAGTATTGAATCTGGCATCCATAAAGAGGTATATATTAGTCATTACTCATTGTTAAAAGACGGCATTAATTTTAAATCATGTTGCTTTTCTCATTACATCCTGGAAACAGTAATTTGTCAGAGCTGTGCCTATAAATTACCAGCAGTTTCATCTCTTCAAAGACTCCTGTTTACAACACCACTGACCTTGTGAGTGAGCGTGACCATCAACAACAATGTCTGGTGTTCTTGTCATCTGCAGGCAGAGTAAAAAAAAAAAAAAAAAACAAAGTTGTGGGAATAATTTGCAGCCCAGAGAAGGTAAATCTTTCTGTCATTTCTCATCTAAGTTTGCGAGGTTGGAGTGGCAGAGGACAAAAGTTTCAGTTTAGCTCAGTTTATTTCACATTAAATCACAGAACAGTGTCAACAATGACACAGTAAAGTGAGATTTATTTTCTTTGTGGTCCATAATGTAAATATAAGATGCAGGAGTGCAGACAAATGGGAGATGACATAACAACAACAAAGTGACACAGTAAATACCTATATCATCATCAGAGAAAGTATGCCAAACATGAAAAAATAGCAATATAGCTGAATACAAATAATACAAACTCACAATATAATGAGGATAATACACTTATATGTCAAAGTTTCAAATAAGTATAATTTGACAGATGAAAATTGTGGTAGTTTCTTATCCTTACAAATGGCTACGGTTACTTATTCTAGTTCCTGGTGCCTGAAGGAAGTACTTGTGAAGAAGTTCTCTTGTTGGTTTTAACAGAATATATTGACTTTTTGGGCAAGAGTTAGATGAAAAAATTGGCGGCATGGTCGTCTGTAATTTAGAACAGCACGCCAATGACTTAGCATTACACCTCTATAAGGCAACTTTAAGGTCCCCTCCACCAACATTACCTCCACTCAAATATGTGCTTTTCTTCTGTTTATGTCCCCCAAAAAATGTCTGACTAAACTGACTTGTATCTGTGTCACTTTGTCACTGAAGAGGTGTTTTCACATTCCTCTATGAAGGAGGCGATGTCTATGCATTTCAATAAAATCTGAGATTCAAACGTACACAAGACAAACTTGATTCGCTACACTAATACACTCTAATCACTAATACAAAGAAAAACTATTTGATGGGTGAACAGACTTGGACACAACAACAGCAAGAGGGAGGTGTTGCATTGGTGGATGTGTCGACAAACAGCGGACTTTCATCCTGGAAACCACTGTTTGTGTCCCATGTGAAACTAAAAGTCAATATGGACTTCTTTTAATTTAACATATTTACATCGGTTACAAAGTTAGCTCATGTTACGCAATGTACTTACATCACTTTATGACATATATGTCCAGTATGTAACAAACGTAGTTATAACAAGAACACTTTTTTTCTAAACCTAATCAGTTCATTTTGTTGCCTAAACCCAATTTACTGAGCAAAATAATAACTTCGAAAAGATGTTTAATAAATATCTATTACACATCTATTATAAAATAAGCATTCATAATGTAAATATGGAGGCATGCAGTGCTTTTGTTAATTATTCACAGGTTTTCATGTATTTTTAATATATTTAATTATTATTTTAAAATATGGTCTAAAATCGGGCTATGTTTAGGCGATGAATCCTGGTCTGGTTCAGAGGTTGTGGTCTTTTTCCATATAAGATCATGTTGGTGAATTCTTGACCAAATAACAGCTGACAAAGTAATCTCAACACAGGGTCCATTTGCAGCTGTTCTGGAGCTTTTGATGACATGACTCTAAAAAAAAAATCAAAATTCTGCAATGTCATGACAACACAGTAAACATCTGCTGCCGTGTGATATGATCCAAAGCTCCAGAATCATCTACTTCAGGACATTGCGCAGGGATTGTTTGGACAACACTTGTAATGATGTTTTGGATGGCTTTTAAGTCACATAACTAATAACAAACGATATATAAACATCCTCAGATGTCACTCTGTTGAAGGCAAGATCCAGAAACCTTTTGAAAATTAAGCATGGCACACTGAAAAAATAACTAAATTTTGATGGACTTGTCATAAAACTCACCCTGCACCTCGCTGTGTGTGTTTTCTTCAAGTTAGAAAATAAAAGAGTTAGCATTTTATTAAAGTACTTGTCGGTGTCAAACATGTCTCTCAGTTGAGTAAACCGACCTTTCAGCGCTGTTGACTGAGGCCATAAATTATGTACTTCTAACCGCATGGATGTTTAAAAATGGAGTCATCTATGCAGCTGAGGTGAACCCTGCTGCTTTTAAACACCATTCGCTTACTTCATCACATGGACGGGAAAAAAGCCCATAAGTCCACAATACAAGAAGAATCCCTGTACGAGCTTGTGTTGAATTATGTTCACTCCAGGAGTAAAAGCCAAACTGGAGACTCAACAGGAGGCTCGGAGCGCAACCTATTTATCTTTCTTAAAAGAAAACTGGGCCTGATGCATCTTCCGCACCGACTCCATACACTAAACAACTATCCTCCAACTGTGGCAATTAAAACAATATACTTTATTTTGTTTATTATCCCCTGAGACTTTGTTGCTGTAAAGCCATAAATTAGAAATACTGTTGCTGTATGGCTGTATGTGACAGCTACGGTTTATGTCCATGTCTACGGTGTATGTCTTTGAAAAAATGGATGTTTCACGCACATTTTCCCCTCAGCAGTACAGAAGATCGATACAATCAGCACAGTTTCAAGGTGGACACCCAAGTGTGGTGTCATTAATTCAGTACCTGACAAAATATCTTCCCTTCTGCTCCTGACCTATGATATTGAGAAATGACCAGAAAAGTGTTCAGGTGGCTGTGGCTCCTCCTGTCAACATGTCGATGTATCCTTGGGCAAGATACTCCCAAGAACCCCAAATTGCTCCTGATGCTGCGCAATCGGTTACTGAGTAGCAGGTGTCACCTTGTATGGTAGCCTCGGCCATCACACCAGTGTGTGAACGGGTGAATGTGACATGTAGTGTGAAAGCGCTTTGAGTGTTTTGAAGACTAGAAAAGTGCAATCAAGGGCAGTCCATTTAACATTCTGATGTCACAGCTGACCTTTGACCTCTTGGATACAAAATTTCACAACTTAATGATTATATCCTATTATATTATTTGGGTGAAATTGTCTTTAAGTTATGGCCAAAAACATCTTTTATGAGGTCACCGTGACCTTAATCTTTGACCTTCGATCATCAGATTCCAATCAGATATTTCTTGAGTCCAAGTGGATGTTTGTGACAAATTTTATGAAAGTCTGTCAAGGCCATCTTCAGATATTGCATTCATGAGAATGTGAAAGACAAGGTCACAGTGACCTTTACCTTTGATGCTTGACCACCAAAACCTGATCAGTTCATCCTTGAGTCCAAGTGAAAATTTGGGCCAGATTTGTAGAAAGTCCCTTAAAGTGTTCTTGAGATATCACGTTCACAAGAATGAACTGTAGGTCAGCACATACAGACGTAGGTATGGACGAATGGAGGCACAACCCAAAAACAAGCCTCGGCTATTGCCGACACAGGGGCATACAAATCAAGCGTCCTTCAGATTGATGCTGAAGGGACATAAAGTCAACAGATTTTTGACTTTCTCTCCCCTCTGCAGAGGACGGCGCAGGGAATGTATCGCTGTGTCTCTGTCCGAGGTGCTGATTGTGGATCTGTCAGCAGTGCAGGAGCTGTCCAAGGTGTTTGAAGACTTTCATGCTGACTGTAATGTCTGCGGCCGGTGGGAGGCACTCAGCCTGTGTCAGATCTTTCTTACTTAATCACTGAGACATTGTCTGCGCCTGTCTGCTGGGATACACAAACTGTGGGAGCTTCGTTCCTTGCTGAGACTCGGGTCACGTCTCTTTGACAGCTTACTTTTAACAATGATATAGTTTGGGTTTAATTTCCTGTCAGTCTGTTGTTTTGTGCCACTGTTTTAGTGGTTCCTTGGTCCACTTTATTATTTTTTGGGCAACAAATGAAAAGGTTTGTAAATCCCTCTGACCGTTATCAATCCTCTTTGCGTCCTTCAGTTGTTGCCAGCGAGGCTGTACATCAGGTGCAGCAGGAGGTTGGCTCTTTTTTAGAGGGCTGGTGATTAAATCTCTAGATCTTGCTCTCCATATCTCACAGAAACTTTGAGTAAGACTCTGAAACTCAAATTGCACTAAACATAGAGTAAAGTTGAGTCTGATGGGATTTTTTTTTTGTTTTCAGGTATTTAGTCATAGTATTATTATTATTATTAATAACTCTAGTGCAGTGATACTCAACTTATGGCTTAATCATTTTGTAGTGGGACTAGATTTCAGCTATGGAGACAGGTACTTATACACAGAATTACTTTGTATGCATCACGCCTCACAATATTACAAAAATGATTAGACAAAGAGCCTCATTGTGATCAGGTTGTGAGTACTGCTATTGCTTTTTGTTTTTGTTTTGTTTCGTTTCGTTTCGTTTCGTTTCGTTTCGTTTCGTTTCGTTTCGTTTCGTTTCGTTTCGTTTCGTTTCGTTGCTTTGCTTTGCTTTGCATTGCGTTACAAAGTGAAGGATTTTGAGTTACACGATATGATTAAATGTCAGGACTTGAGACTTGGCTTTACCTTAGCATTCAAGACTAAACACTTGACTTTTTTTAAAATAAAATATTTGCATTTCCTATATATTGAGAAGTTAAGTTTTTGTTTTTTTGTTTTTTAAGATATTTAGGTGATTTCTAGTACAATGCATACAACCTGCAACCTATGAGGATGCAACAGACCAGCAGACCAATGCATGAGGCAGCTATAACTGAGAGGGCTGCAGTCATCTAGAAATAATAAAATTTGGATTCAAAGACCATATGCAAGGTCTGAAGCTCAATTATTAGTGACATGATTACTACAACTTCCTGTCACAGCCTGATGAGTTCTGGTGCCTTTAGTCTTTTTGGGACGACTGGACTGAGTGTCTGTAATAGAATAATTTGCCTTTATTAGTTTCCTTTGTTACACCTGGTTGGTTTATTGTTAAGAAGATTGTGTTTTCTGGGTTTGGGGGATTCTGCTTACTGTGTTTTTCCCTCCAGTGTTTCTGTGCTGTCTCTACACACCTGCGCTGCATCAGCCTCATACTGGCTCCCTGCTCCTCAGTTTTTCCAGCCAATCAGCTCCCTGCCTTCTGCGTCATCATCTTATTCCCCTCACCTGTGCTTCTCCACTCTTTTCTCCACCTGCACCTCATCCCCTCTTCAGACTAGTTTGTATTCAAGTCCTGCTTTTCAGTTCAGTCTTTGTTGCATCCTTAGTTTTTGTTACGGGATCCTTGGTTGGATTTTTCCCTGCATCAACCTTAAATGAAAAGTGATTTTCATTTCATTTTTTCATTTTCATTTTGGTCTCTGTTGCCTGCAGTCCTCTGGTTTGGGTCCACCTGCTCCACACCACATGACAACTTTATCCATCAAAACCCCTAAACAAAGGTATGTGAGCGTGTCTTGCTAGCTAACTCATCATCTTATTGGCTGGTTAAATGCGAGAAACATAACGAGAATGTTGTTTTTGTTGCTCTCCATGGTAGCAGATATAATAATGATAATGATAATGATAATAATAATAGAAATAGTAACAATAACAATAAATGGCAGGAGTAATTTCTCAAGAGTAAAAATAAAACAAATACAAAATACTGAAAGATACTTAAAGGAAATGGAAAAAAACAAATACAAAGAACAGAAAACAAATACCAGGTAATACCAGACAGGTATTGTTTTTTGAAGAGGTGTGTTTTGTATTGATTTTTAAATGAGTGGAGTGAGTCTGAGTTACGGGTGTTTGGTGGGAGGGAGTTTTTGCAAAAATGATCCCCAGACAAAGCAAGTTAACGTGAACTCTAATGAATTAGCAACCCCACAAATGACAATGTGTACTTGATGTAAAGTCACGTACTTCACGTAAAGTTACATGTTAGGTTCACGCAAGTTAAGTTAATCTGGTTAGGTTTATGAAAAGAAACATAGTTATGATATTCCTTAAAAAACCCTCAAAGTTCACTTGGTTTCATATGCATAAAAATTATAATAATTCTGTAACATAATTTTGAATATGTGTTATGATAATTAGCAATAAATACATTTCCCCCCTAGCTTTTTAAAAAGATAATTTTCTAAATTTAATAATTTCTTGCAATTTGTGAAACATTTACTACCAAGTTGCTCTTTTTTCCCTGTGTTTTTAAAAGGAATTGCACCAATTTTATCAAAAGCTTTAAATACCTGTGAAAGCAGCACATAAAGTGATATCTTCCCATTTTCAAAGGGTTAAACTAAAGTTTTTGGAGAAAAGATATCAGAGCTGCTCACTCCCAGTTTGAAGAGCAGGTCGTCATCACAGCTTCAGCTGGTCTCTTACTCCTTTTCCTTTCAGCTGCAGCCACTGGCGAGGCAGTTGGCTCAAGAGCTAGAGGCCAATCCTAATCCCCATGGGATACAAAGAGAGAGCACATTTCTGTCTGACTTTCTTGGAACAAGTACAACGTGACCAAGCATTCAAGGCCCAGCCATCCAAATCCTTCCCAAGACATACAATGTTTTGTTTCCTATCTCTGTGTGGTCAGCTCGGGTGTGAGCCAGAGCCATCGAGGAACACAAATCCAATGGCTGCATGCAAGAATGGTGCATGATTTCACGCAGTATGCCAACAAAAAGGGACTGTAGTCATTTAAATAACTGAGTCCTGCACCCTGGCAGTGCAGACTACACAGACATCTGAAGTCCTGCTGAATACATTTTCCCAGGGGTCGGCTAAAAGCATAAAGGAGCTGGTGACATGTGAGTTATCAGACCACCCAGAGGAGTTGATTATGTTTGCCATTTGGGTTGACACCTGGCTCAGTGGGACACCTGTGGCTGTGAGAAAAATGTGGAGCCCAGGCCAGCAGAGAGGCCAATGCAAATCAGGGACCTCGCAGCAAGCAGCAGAGGCTGTGAAATGGCACTTCATTGTATGTGATTGTGTTATTGACATCCAATATTTGATCTCTTTGTCAGTTTAATGGCTGGAATTCACTTCCAGTGTCTTCAGCCGTGGATGAGCACATTAACGGGGTCTTTGTCATGTTGAAGAGACGACCAGAAAACAAATATCAACCTTTCTATTGTTAGAGCTTCCCCAAATTATCATATAAAGGGCAACTTCTGTAATTTTCAACCTGGACCTTATTTCCCTTGTTTTTGTGTGTGTCTAAGCGACTAATGGGAACAGCATTTTTTTAATTAGTTCAGTGTTGAGTGAGAGTGCTGCAGACAGCAGCGGTGAAACGGGCTGCAGTATAACCATTAGGAGCATGTTCGCACCATCAATGTAAGTCAATTAAAAGTGCTTTTTTGCCACTGAAAAGCTCAGATTATTGATTGAATTATTGATATTTTTGCTTTGCTTTACTTTTTCTTGCAAAGACACAGTCATAAAATAAACCCTAGTCAAGACCAGAGTCCATTGTACATATTAACAAATAGCTTTAAAGGAAAGAAGATGGAGCAAAGCAACAAAGTATTTTACATAATCAGATCATCAGTGAGTAAGACAGAGTTCATGGATCATTCACAGAGACACTTACTGTGTGGCACCGAAGGAAAAGTCAGAATAAGAACTAATTAAAGAAACTTTCTTGCCTTCTCTTCCAGGCTTTTGCAACAAAACTGATAACCTTGAACACATCGAAATTAAACAACCATTCTAGCATTTGATCAACCAAGCACCAGAAAATATCAGAGTTTAGACGAGTCATTTCATGGAATATTAACTCTCTTAAATCATCATAGTTTGTGCAGGATAAGAGAAAATTGGACTCACAATCACACAACTCACTCATTCTGTTTTCTTCCTGACCGTGAAAAAAGAAAGGAAGACAACCAGCACTCAGCTGTGCAACTAAACATCTTTGACATATAGATAACCAAGATAATACATAAGGCTCAGGGCCAAACTTCTGTTTTATATGCACATATGTCCTTAATATTGTTATTGTAGGTGTCAGCAACATCATGGAAAGGATCCCTACATAGAGAGACCTTTTTGTTAAAGCATAAGATCCCTTTTGTTTAACCAGAAACAGCCCCAGATTTGCCATCACCAAACCCACCAGACTTCATTTAAATATACAGTAATTTTATCATTGTAAAACACACTTAATTCAAAGTGAACAGAAATTAAATGAAACTCACAAAATCGTCTTGGATCATTTTTCCACTATTTCAACAACTAACTCTTGTTTGTGGAAATAAATTCTTAATTCACCCAGTTAGATGTGAAAGTATCTGGCTCTGTATACACTAAATTTACTGTTTATTTTAAATGGAGTCTGGTGGGTTTGATGATGGCGATTTTGGGGAATATATTCTTTTGTTAGAGCCATGCCATCAATA